>NC_040076.1:134721113-135050398 GCF_003369695.1 Bos indicus x Bos taurus
CGTGAGTCATACAACCAAATCCCATTAACTGCCTCTGAAATTGTAACTTCATGTTCAGAAGAGCTTAGCAGTTCTTCAAGACCCAATTCGTTTCTCTGGCAGGGTGCTCTGTCAGTGGGAAACGCAAGCAGCCTCCTGTGGCAGGTTACTCAGCACTGTGCTTCCTTTGATCTCATTGTCCACCACCATGTTCCCCACCCCGCCCTGTAGTTTCAAGCGCCTTGTATTCCATTACCCCTGTGGTGGAAGTTCAGCCAGGTGCCATGACCTGGCACCCTACAGCACGCATTGGAGTGAGTGAAGCTTCCCCACTGTGGGCAGCCCTGGTAGGGTGATCCCAGGCACAGGCAGGATATCCATTCCTGGCTCCAGGCCCTCCAGTTTATCACTCTGATGCACGTGGGTGGGGGGGGGGGTTGATCAGACCAAGCACTGGCCAATGGGACATCCTCTCCTGGGACCATGATTCTCTAACAGAGCTGTTCAAGGGCTGAGCAAACGTGTGGACTTAAGGCCTCTTGGGTTGCCGTGGAGTGACTGGCTCAGAGGCAGCCTGGCTCCCCAGGCCTCCCACTTGCCTTCCAGCCTTGCTGCTCTGTTGCCAGTTAATGCAATCTCATGGTGTGCCTGGGGCCACAGCACTTTTGTCGGCACCAATGGTGAGGAAGGCCCATGGGCCACCTTGCTTGGGGACTTGCTTGTGAAGCAGTCTGGCTCCTCAGAACCTGGGAGTTTTAAAAATGTTTAAAAATTAGTTTCTTAAGTAATACATAGACATAAACCTTATACAAAATTTGAAATGTGTAATAAAACACAGTAAAAGTGAAACCTCTCTCCCACTCCAGCAACCCCACCCCATGCTGCCAGCATCTTTGTTTCCCCCAAGGCTAACCTGCTGTGCTGTGCTTAGTTGCTCAGTCGTGTTGGACTTTTTCCGACCCCATGGACTGTAGCCCACCAGGCTCCTCTGTCCATGGGGATTCTCCAGACAAGAATACTGGAGTGGGTTGCCACGCCCCCCTCCAGGAGATCTTCCCAACCCAGGGATCGATCCAGGGTCTCCTGCATTGCAGGCAGATTCTTTACCAGCTGAGCTACACATCTATTATTATGGTGGCTTTTAAAAACTTATTTGTTTTTTTTTTTTTTTTTTTTCTTTTTTTGGATGTGGACCAGTTTTTAAAAGTCTTTATTGCATGTGCTACAATATTGCTTCCATTTCATGTTTTGGTACTTTATTTCTTGTTTTTGGCTACTAGGTATGTGGGATCTTAGCTCCCCTACCAGGGATCGAACTCAAAACTCCTGCATCGGAAGGTGAAGTCTTAACCACTAGACCATCAGGGAAGTCCCCACAGTGGTCACAAATGGAATCCACCTACTCATACCCTGCTTTTCCCCACTAATAACACCTTAGAGTCTCATTGTTTTGGATGGGAAGGAGGAGCTGGGTGCTTTTACTAAGGAACAAAGGTCACTTAAGAGATTTGTTTGGAAGTTTTGGCCACAGCAATCAGAGCAGAAAAAGAAATAAAAGGAATCCAAATTGGAAAAGAAG
Source organism: Bos indicus x Bos taurus (assembly GCF_003369695.1). Classification (NCBI taxonomy): domain Eukaryota; kingdom Metazoa; phylum Chordata; class Mammalia; order Artiodactyla; family Bovidae; genus Bos; species Bos indicus x Bos taurus. Next base: position 134,722,672 of record NC_040076.1, read on the forward strand.
TAAAACTCTCACTGTTCACAGATGACATGATCCTCTACATAGAAAACCCTAAAGACTCCACCAGAAAATTACTAGAGCTAATCAATGAATATAGTAAAGTTGCAGGATATAAAATCAACACACAGAAATCCCTTGCATTCCTATACACTAATAATGAGAAAACAGAAAGAGAAATTAAGGAAACAATTCCATTCACCATTGCAATGAAAAGAATAAAATACTTAGGAATATAAAGAAACTAAAGACCTATATGTAGAAAACTATAAAACACTGGTGAAAGAAATCAAAGAGGACACTAATAGATGGAGAAATATACCATGTTCATGGATCGGAAGAATCAATATAGTGAAAATGAGTATACTGTCCAAAGCAATCTGTAGATTCAGTGCAATCCCTATCAAGCTACCAATGGTATTTTTCACAGAGCTAGAACAAATAATTTCACAATTTGTATGGAAATACAAAAAACCTTGAATAGCCAAAGCAATCTTGAGAAAGAAGAATGGAACTGGAGGAATCAACCTGCCTGACTTCAGGCTCTACTACAAAGCCATAGTCATCAAGACAGTATGGTACTGGCACAAAGACAGAAATATAGATCAATGGAACAAAATAGAAAGCCCAGAGATAAATTCACACACCTATGGACACCTTATCTTTGACAAAGGAGGCAAGAATATACAATGGATTAAAGACAATCTCTTTAACAAGTGGTGCTGGGAAAACTGGTCAACCACTTGTAAAAGAATGAAACTGGAACACTTTCTAACACCATACACAAAAATAAACTAAAAATGGATTAAAGATCTAAATGTAAGACTAGAAACTATAAAACTCCTAGAGGAGAACATAGGCAAAACACTCTCTGACATACATCACAGCAGGATCCTCTATGACCCACCTCCCAGAATACTGGGAAAAAAAGAAAAAATAAACAAATGGGACCTAATTAAAATTAAAAGCTTCTGCACAACAAAGGAAACTATAAGCAAGGTGAAAAGACAGCCTTTGGAATGAGAGAAAATAATAGCAAATGAAGCAACTGACAAATAACTAATCTCAAAAATATACAGGCAACTCCTGCAGCTCAATTCCAGAAAAATAAGTGACCCAATCAAAAAATGGGCCAAAGAACTAAATAGACATTTCTCCAAAGAAGACATACAGATGGCTAACAAACACATGAAAAGATGCTCAACATCACTCATTACCAGAGAAATGCAAATCAAAACCACAATGAGGTACCATTTCACACCAGTCAGAATGGCTGTGATCCAAAAGTCTATAAGCAATAAGTGCTGGAGAGGGTGTGGAGAAAAGGGAACCCTCTTACACTGTTGGTGGGAATGCAAATTAGTACAGCCACTACGGAGAATAGTGTGGAGATTCCTTAAAAAACTGGAAATAGAACTGCCTTATGACCCAGCAATCCCACTGCTGGGCATACACACTGAGGAAATCAGAATTGAAAGAGACACGTGTACCACAATGTTCATCGCAGCACTGTTTATAATAGCCAGGACATGGAAGCAACCTAGATGCCCATCAGCAGATGAATGGATAAGAAAGCTGTGGTACATATACACAATGGAGTATTACTCAGCCATTAAAAAGAATACATTTAAATCAGTTCTAATGAGGTGGATGAAACTGGAGCCTATTATACAGAGTGAAGTAAGCCAGAAAGAAAAACACCAATACAGTATACTAATGCATATACATGGAATTTAGAAAGATGGTAACGATAACCCTGTATGTGAGACAGCAAGAGACACAGATGTATAGAACAGTCTTTTGGACCCTGTGGGAGAGGGAGAGGGTGGGATGATTTGGCAGAATGGCATTGAAACATGTATAATATCGTATAAGAAACTAATCACCAGTCCAGGTTCAATGCAGGATACAGGATGCTTGGTGCTGGTGCACTGGGATGACTCAGAGGGATGGTACGGGGAGGGAGGTAGGAGGCGGGTTCAGGATGGGGAACATGTGTACACCCATGGCAGATTCATGTTGATGTATGGCAAAATCAATACAATATTGTAAAGTAATTAGCCTCCAATTAAAATAAATTTAAATTAAAAAAAGAAAAAAGAGATATGTTTCAAGGTGAAAGCCTGGCTCTAGGGGACTGCAGGAGGGGAGCTGGGTGCAGCCTGTGAGATGCTAGGTGGATCTTCTGGCACCACTGCCTATTTTCTGTTGGGAGAAATCATTTTGGAGACTTGACAAGGGCCACTGAGTCAGCTCTCATCCAGGTGCCTCTTTTCTGTGTATGTGTGTGAAAGTGCAATATGTATATGCATGTTGTGTGTGTGTGCTGTGATGCTGGCTGCACATGTATTTCTGACACCCACCACCTTATGCAGGGTGTGACAGGGTCGGGGAGGTTGGGCCTTATTCATCTTCTAGCACCGAGACAGGGCCTGGCACAGCAGGTGCTGGAGAAACCTGGGGTCATTTTTTCCTGGCCCCCAGCATGAAGCCTACACTTTAGCCCATCTACAGAATCGATTTCCAGCTTCTCAGTCCCTGCTTAGGAAACCAGTTTGCTGTTTCTTATATTGTTTCTTTTACCTGGAATATCCTCCCAAGTTCATGATTGCTTGTGGAAGTTGAGATCATGCTCTCTGGCCCTCCTTCTCTGGAATGATTTTCCTGACCAATTGGACCAGCCAAAAGCCACCAAAGGCATTCCTCTGTCTCACACAGAACCACCCTGAACCCTAACACTTTCACACAGTGACCCTCCCTGACCCTGCTCCCAATCCTGACACCGACACCAGTGGCATGATGTTATATGTGTAGATGGAACGTTCTTCGCCCAGGCCTGTGGCTTCCGATGACACCTGGAACCAGAGGGCTGGGACAGCCTGGGGCCTCATCCGTGGATCTGTGGGGAGCCATAGTCTTTGCAGCTGGGAACCCTTGGCAGGTAACTTCTCTTTCTCACTATCTCCTGGCTAATCTCTTTAAACTGAGAAAGAGGGAGGTGAAGACCAATGAGGACTTGACCCACAAATCCCCATGATGCAGGAGGGCTGAGCGTTCTCCTCCTGACCTGTCTGGGTGCTGGTTCACCTGGGGATTGGCGGTCACTGGCCCCATCAGCTGTGGGCAGAGGAGAGGAATCACAGCTGTCTGGGGCTGCCCTCAGAATTCACTCACCTAATCATCACTTACTCAACAGGTATTGGTTGAGCTCCTGACATGGATGGGGATGGTGGGGATAGAGCTGTGAACACCACAATGTCCCACGCTTGAGGAGTGGATCTTCAGGGAGGGAGACCACCAACACACAAGTAAGTGATGAGCAGAGAGCGAAGGTTAAGCAATGCTGTGAAGCAAATAGAGGAGGAAACCTGGGTTTGCAGTGGGGTGGACACTGGCAACTGTCAGGATGGTCAGGGAAGGGCTCTCCGATGAGGAGACGCCTGAGCAGGAACTTGAAGGAAGTCAGGGAGGCCATGTGGGAGCAGAGGGAATGGCAGGCTGTGCCAGGGGGTGTTCAGGGGAGAACAAGGGCCCCGTGTGCCTGGGAGGAGTGAGCCAAGTGGTAACAGAGGAGGCCCAGGTGAGTATGCGGGTGTGGGAGCACAGCATACAGGCCACAGAAAGGACTTTGAATTTAACTCCTTGTGAGCTGGGAAGGGTCCTCTGGACTCGAATGTTCTAGAAGAGTGACATCAGACTTACATTTTAAAATGACCTTTCTCCGGGTGATAGTTTGTAGAGGGGCCATAGCAGAAGCAGGGAGACCAGGGAGGGGCCACAGCAATGACACGGGCAGGAGACGGCGGTGCTTGAGCCAGGGTGGCGGTGGAGCTGATGGGAGGTGGTCTAGTTCTGGACAGATGCTGAAGGAAGAGCCAGAAGATGCTGTGGGAAGAAGGGAAGTCCTGGAAGGAGGAGACGGGGAAGGCACTGAGGTGTTCAGGACAGACCTAGGACACCCCCAACCTTGCCGACTGGCTCAGCAAAACAAACCTTCTCCAGAATGGGCTTCAGCATCTTCTTAATGGCTATAACTTGTGGGGGTTAGAGACCCAGGTTTGAGGAACACAAAGCCTTGCTCCCCTTTGGGATCATGGTGCAGGGGGCCTCCTCATAGGTAGGGCGACTGAGGGGCCCTTGCTTTCACTCCAACAGCTTGACCAAGCCTGGCTGTTCTTTGCAGGAAAACCATCTGCAGCAAGTAAACCCATTTGTCACATTTAGAGCAAATTCTCAAATTTGATACTGGAAGATAGCTTTTAGTAAATCATTTTGGTAAAGTGATGCTTTTTGCTGTAAATAAACAGCCCAGCCAGGCTGGTCTCACTGCAAGATGTGACAAATTCTGACCCCATTGGCCATTGCTGTGGGAAATGGCTACTCTGTGTCCTTTCAAACAATAGAGTTTGCAGAAATGTAAACACCGCCTTTTTCCCTTGGTGTCCTGGTAGGACACTCCCCTCCCCTCTGCCAAGGTTGAGTAGCTTTCCCAAGGAGGCTCTTCACCAAAATTAAAGGTCAGGGCTGAGCCTGAACCCTAACCGTCATCCCCCCTCCCCCAGGCTCCTCTTCAGCCCAGTAGGACTCCAGCTTTCAAAGAGGAAGTGGGGAGGGGGCTTTGTGAGTCTGGGCATCAGTAAGTTTTGGGGTCAGAAAAATCCTCAAGTGTCTGTGTCTCTGGACACTGCTGCTTAAAGCTTTGTTCTGGGGAGTGCCTTCCAACAGACTGCCCCCACTCCCCACATAAGGCCACACCAGGGCTGGGCTGTGAAGAAAGACAAGGACCCTCGAGTCAGGGAGGCAAACAGGGGTCCTCCAATGGCCAGTTCTTACCTGCAGGCTGCCGGAATTTGCAGGAATCATGATGGTGGTGGCTAACACTGATTGTGTGTTTGACACTGTTCTAAGCACTTGGCATAAATGATACCATCTAATCCTCACAACTGCCAAATGAAACACATGATACTGTGGTGCCATATTGCAGTTGAGGAAATCTAAGCTTGGCGAGACGAGGTACTGAGCCTGAGGTCACATGGTCTAGGAGTGGTGGGCCCAGAGTGGGAGCCCTCATGGCACAACTCAAGACCCTGCATGGTGACGGTAGCCAATAGTCACTGGCCCTTCCTCCAGAGTCAGGTGTCAGGAGTAAAATCACCCTAGCTGAGAACCACTGCCATCTATTTTGATTGTACCAGATTAAGAAATTCTGTTTCACATGGAGAAGTATTTGCAATTGTTAAAAGTGTAGTTTTTGTTTTTTAAATTAGCTCTCTTGCTGTTCCTAGAACAACCTTTAATTAAATAAAATTCTTGCTTTGAGATCTGTACAAAAAAATGCATTCTTGCAGCAGTCCAAGTTAATGTGTTGGTAGTTTTCAATGTACTGAAATTTACATGTAACACATTTGTGTGAGTGTGTTGTTTTCACTACAATTTTGATGAACAGGAAAATTTTCATGTTAAAATACATTCAGACCAAATGTTGGCAGATCCTCTAAGTCTTTCAGAGGCGGGTTCAGAGAGGTTGGTTTCACATTGGAAAGCAGCCGCAGCGAGAAGCAAGGATTTGACGACAATGCAGGTCAGGCAGGAGAGCAGGGTCACCCTGAGGCTTCATTAGACAAATCCTGCAGGAGGCAGGGAGGGCGTGTGGAGGAATGGGTCCAGGCAGGAGAGGATCCAGAATTGAGGGAAGGAAAATAAGACTGATTCGGGCAGCAAACAGAAGAAAAAGAAAGGCCTCTTGCCCCATGCGGTTCTAACAAAGAGACCCCAATTCTCAGTGACGCAGGGCCAGGAGGTTAAACCCAGAATAATCATAATGAAAACAATCTGTTTGCACCATTTTATGCTTCCAGAAATTCCCTGGAGTGAGTCCAAGGTGGAGAATCCCAGAGGAAGTGCTGCTTGTTGGAAGTGAGAGGGGGGTGGTGGGAGGGAAGGAGGACAGTGTTCCCAGGTCCCAAGGATTCAGGGGAGCCAACAACTCTGGGGATGACAGAGTGAGGGGCACCCCCGCAGGCCGCAGAAACAACAGCTGTCTTAAATGTTCCGGAAAACATATTTTTTCCCTGGAATCAACTTGTTCTCCCTCCTCCGAAAATGGGAGCCAATTTCAGGGCTCCCTCCTAGGAAATCTGCCTTGGATGCAGGGGGACAGCTGACCTTAGGCTAGGACTCGCAACACAGCAAAATACAGCAAACCTGACCGGGGGCGGGACACCCACCCTCTGGCAGTGTCCTGAGCTCCTGGGCAGTCCTGGGAAAGAGGGAGACTGGCCCCGGTAGACAGGGGGCCCTTGAGCACATACTGCCCCCACTCCTTTTCCAGCCATTGTGGGGAATTTCCTTCTTGGGATAGGGCACTTTCAATGTGTCAGAGTTTATGAGATGTGGTCCAGCTCTTCATTTCACAGACGGGAATCTGAGGCTGTGTGTGTGACTTTTCCAAGGTCACCCGCCCAGGCGTCCTGACCACCAGCTCAAGGCTCTTCAAAACCACCACTTCCTTTTGGTGGAGTTGGTGACTGGTCCAGAGCCTCTCGCTTTGTCATCCAAAGACACACAGACATCCTCTCCTGTGTCTTCTGAGAAAGGGTGAGCGCATGAGGGGGCGTGTCCTGGCCCCGAGGGGAGAGCGGATGGATACACTCCCATCGCTACGTGGCTGACTTCTTCCCGGCAGGACAGACCCTCAGCTGGGTGTTGGGTTGAGGTGAGGGCTAGGGAAAGGGTTAGGGCTGGGAGTGTGGTGAGTGTTGAGAGCCTGGCAGTCCCTTGTGGGATGAGGAAAGTCCTTGGAGGACTTTGGGTGGTACCGAGTGGAAGTCAGTCTGGTCAGAGAAGGCCTCCTGGGAAAGGGGGCCCACAAAGGATGCTCAGAATGTCAGGTGGTGAAGAAGGGCCTGGGACGACGCTCCCACAGAAGGAACAGGGGCTGAGAGGCTGGAGAACAAAAGACGTGCTTGGAAAAGCTCAGGTAGTCCGTATTGAGTCCAGGGCAGGGTTTACTGGGGAAACAAATAGCCGCTAGACATATACTGAGCACCAGCTGAATGTAGGTGCTGTGCTAGATGCCAGAGACAAAGGTAGATGAGACTTGAGTTGAGAGTTTATCAAGAGTTGTTCTGTTCATTTTCCCAACACTTGTACAGAGGCCCTTCTCTTGGCACACTCTGTGGCTCTAAGGAAGAAAGTGTGGTCCTCACTCTCAAGAACTCACCACGGGGAAGGCTTCAGGAGCCAAAGGGCTCTGGGAGCTTCCTGGCAGCGGTTCCTGCCTCCTTCTAAATTCCCAGTCTAATACTAACTCTTGCACACACACCTCTAGGGGTCCTTAGCTTGGATCCTTGTACATCCCTGCCCTACCCACCTGAGAGTCTGTGTTTTCCCCTCCCATCGAGGATTCTCAGAGGATTCCCTTAAGAACCACCAGCCCCAGTGCAAGCCCATGTCTTGGCTTGCCAGGAGGGTTCAGAGCCCAGTTCATCTGGAGAAAAGAAACCCAGGGCTCTGCATTTCAGGATGAGGGGTGCTGAGAGTCTTCAGACCTTGCTTGGCCCCTCAGGCAGCAGAACCCCAGCTTTGCAGCTTCTCAGCTCCACATTGAGGGCTGTCGCTACCTTAACTCAGTGTCCTCCCCTTGGGTGACTGGAGCCTGATAAGAGGCTCACCTCGCACTTGGAAAGCACCATACAGTTTCCCGTGACCTCAAAGCTTTCCTTTGGCATTGGCAGAGCAGCCATGGTTTCCATGTCACAGATGAGGCCACTGAGGCTTGGAGAGCACGAGGCTGGGCCTCCTCCAAGGTTGATCTTCTTCCCACGCCCAGGCCTTGCCCTGAAGCCCCCGCCCCTTCCAGCTGCCCATGACTTCCCTCCCAACACAGGCCACAGAGCTCTGTTCCTATGTGACGGGGGTGGATTCCAAAACCAACTGTGAAGTTTCCTGAAAGGAGCTCCAGGGCCACCAGTTTCAAGGGCTGTGGCAGGGCCCTGCCCGGGAAGCACTGAGCCAGTACTGGCCGGGGTATGCTGTGCTGACCCTGGCCTCAGGGGCCTTCCTCTCCTCATTAGGGAAGGAGGCTGGGGATGCTGAAGGAGACCCTTCTGGGAACCATCCTAGGGGAAATGATTCTCCTGCTTGGCCTGCCCCGTGCTGGGCCACACCCATCCTTGGCTTTAGCAGGGCTTTGGCACTGGGAAGAATGGGCCTTAGCTCCTGGACCTTGCAGGGGGCAGAGGTCAGCACATTCCAGGGTTTGGCCTTTCCGCCTCCATCAGAAAACTCACAGCAGAAGGAAGGCCCGGGCCTCCTGGTCTGCTTGCAGCCGACAGTGGACAGGCAGTGGGGACCAGCGGCCCCCTTTCTGCTGGGCAGAGCTCTTGGAGCTACTTGGCCTCTGCTGAGCAGGAACTGAAATGGGAGCCTCCCTTTGCAAGGTGCTATGAGGCCCAGGGCCCCTGCCTGCTCCCAGTCCCTGAGCCGCTCTAGGGAAGGGCGTGTGTCTCTGCTGGTGGACAAGACACACCGCTTCCGGTCCCACCTGCCCTCTGGACATCCTCAGCTGACCTGAGGTGTCCCCTCTTGAGGCACACAGGCCTCCTCTGGCCCTCACAGCTCTGCCCCCTCCCTCCTCTGCCTGGAATAACCTCTCCTCCATCTTCCCCTGGTGACTCCTGCTCTTCCTTCGGCCCCAGCTCCCCACTCCCTTCCCCAGAACCCCTTTATGGATCCTGGAATGGTTGGTCCCCTGTCCTATGCACTGACCCTTTTCTTCAGAGCACACATGCCTCACAGTCAACTTTAATGACCTGAGGTTGACCCACGGACCTCCTGTCTCCAGGCGTGGGAGGATTAGGATAGTGCCTGCCTCTTGTGTGCCCGGCCAAACACAGTGAAAGCTGCTCAACTGTGTTTATCAGTTATGTCGAATATTCTAGCCACATGGGGGTTTCTGGAAGATACTGCCATGAGGCCTTGCACACACCTGGAGTATGAGGCATCACGCATGGCCCAGAGAAAGCCCTTTAGGACAGGGCAGGTGGGAAGTGTGGGCTCACACTGAGAGGCCAGGGTGCGGTGCCAAGGTATAGGGCTGGTGGGGCAGTTAGTCCAAACAGGACAAAATGTCTTGGAGTAGATTTGCAGAGAGAGGGGAGCCCTGGGGAAAGGGCAGTGACCAGCTGGGGATGGCCCAAGGCAGATTTGCTCAAGCCTTCGTGCCCCCAGGGACCACCGAGGAGGCAGTGGGTCCACATTTGGTGCCATCTTCTCTCTGGAGCCCCACTTTCCTCTTCTGTAAAGGAGGGACCTAGCTGATGGGGTTACTGGGAGGTCAACTGAGGGAGTGTTCGTGAAAGGCGAGTCAAATGTCACTTTGCTTTTTCCTTTTCTGCAGCACATCTGGCCAGAGGTGAGGCCCATGGAAAGTGGTCGTAATTGTCAGTGCTTGCCCTCCTCTGACACATACTTTTTGCCAATATTGCAAATATTGGCAAGGTAAAGGGAGTTTTCCTTGCCCATTCAGTTGCTCTTCCCAGGGCCCAGGCACTGTGTGGCCACCAGGCAGATGCAACAACACTCTGCCCTTGGAGAACCCACTTCCCTGGGCTCAGGGATGCCAGACCCCTGGAAGGGGCAGATGTTTTGTAGAGAGCTGGCCCTGGCCAACTGCCCAGTGGGAGACCAGGGCCCCGCTGTCACCACACTCATTCTTTGGAGGTCTGGCCGGTCCTTGACTTCCCGTCCTTCTCTGCAGATCTCCAGTCCAGACTCTGGAACTGCAGGCTCCTGTGCCCAACTGCCCCGGACCCTTCCCCGTACGAGGATGACTAGACAGGTCACCTAAGGCCTAAGGCTAAGCTCATGAAGCTCCCTGACCCTCACCTCAAAGTATGGCTGCCCCAGCCTTCCAGTCCTCAGGCCGCAATCCTGGTGACCCCTGTCTTTCCCAGGCCACACCCAGCCTGCCCACCAGCCCTATCAGTGCTCCCTTAAAACAGATGCAAAAATGCGTCGGTAGTGGCAGAAAGCAGACTGGAGTTTGCCTGGAGTGTCAGTGAGGGAGACAGGACAGAGGACCATGAGGAAGCTTCTGGAGGCGATGGGAAATTTTTTTAGCTTGATTTATTTGGCTGTGCCTGGTCTTAGTTGAGGCATGCAGGATCTTTAGTTGTTGCCTGTGCCCTCTGAGTTGGGGCATGTGGAATCTAGTACCCTGACCAGGGATCGAACCTGGGCCCCTGCATTGGGAGTGAAGAATCTTAGCCATTGGACCACCAAGGAAGTCCCCACGTGATGGGAACGATAAGTATCCTGACTGTGGAGCTGGATGATGGGATGTATGTGTGTCAGAACTCACCCAACGCCACTTCATGTAGAGTTTAATAGATGCTACTTATACTGTAATAAGGCTGTTTCTTGTTTATTAAAAAACAAACAGATGTTTCCAGTGACCTCTGTGAGATCCTGGACAAGTCTCTTCCCCTCTGTTACCCTCAGCTTCCCCGCTGTAAGTTGAGGGTCTCTAAGAGACCTTCCAGCACGACCTTCATGGACTTCTATCCACACATCTCCTTAGAGGCAGGGCCCACCCTCAGGGGAGGGCAGGAGGCTGTGTGGCCCAGGTCTGTCCAGCACTTTTCTGATCCCAGCTCAGCTCACCAGCTTTCCCCGCATAAGTGGCTCAGACCAAGTCATTGACTGGGTAGAGGTGGAAGCCAGGAAATAGGGCCAAGTCATGTAGGAAAACAAGGAAGTGAGTAACTCTGTGACTCCACAACTGCCCGGGCTCCTCTCAGGCCCAGAAAACTCCCAGAAGGCTGGAGAGAAGCATGGAAATGTTATCAACATGTGCATTTGTCAGGTGGGGAAACAAGCCCAGAGAGATGTCGTCTCTCAAGTCTGCTGAGTTGGGACGTGGCAGAGTTGACGAAGAAATGCAGGTTGCTGCTAGCTAGACTTACTGTGGTGACCATTTGCAACATAAACAGATATTATGTTGTACACTTGCAACTAATATAGTGTTGTATGTCAATTATATCTCAATTTAAAAAAAAAACAAATGCAGGTTGCTGGACTCCTGATCCAGTGCTCACATACAGCCCCCTCCCCTGAGGATCAGAAGACATGAGGTTCATACCTGGATTCCTGGGCCTCTCTAAGCTGGTTCCCCAGTGATCACGGGCTCTGCCTTTGACGCTCACAGAGGACTGTATCCTTCTGTGAGCCCCATGTCTGGAGGGTTCCCATTTGGGGCAAGGGATCAAGGGCTCAGAAACCCAATCTGAGGGGCCTTGACTGAGCTGGCTGGGACCGAATGCCCCAAAGAATTGATGCTTTTGAACTGTGGTGTTGGAGAAGACTCTTTACAGTCCCCTGGACTGCAAGGAGATCCAACCACTCCATCCTAAAGGAAATCAGTCCTGAATATTCATTGGAAGGACTGATGCTAAACCTGAAACTCCAATACTTTAGCCACCTGATGTGAAGAACTGACTCACCGGAAAAGACCCTGATGCTGGGAAAGATTGAAGGCAGGAGAAAGGGACGACAGAGGATGAGATGGTTGGATGGCATCACCAACTTGATGGACGTGAGTTTGAGTAGCTCCAGGAGTTGGTGATGGACAGGGAAGCCTGGTGTGCTGCAGTCCATGGGGTCGCAGAGTCAGACATGACTGAGTGACTGAACTGACTGAAACGCCCCACATCTATCCATCCATGGGTGATTCTCCAACTGCTCTGTGAGGCTGACATCATTAACCATGTTTTACTTCATTTACTAAAGGAGAGATCTGATATTCTGAGCACAGAAGCAGCTATCTCTGACCCCAGAGAGCTGCTCACTGGGGACACCAGGACTGGACATTCCAGAGACTTTCCAAAAAGAAGGAGGCAGAGATGGGGAGAGGGAGAAAGAGCAACAAGAGCAGCAGAATCTGTCAGCATCAGGGCCATCTTGTCCACTCCACTGTCCTATTAACTGGTATCCCCTCTTCCTCTCTGTTCCCCTGCCAGGTATTCTCAACACAGCAGCTGGGATCCCACTAGAAAGTGGTCAGACCATGCCTGCCTACTCTGCTCAGAGCCCTGCCGAGGTCCCGCTTCTAGACCAAGCCCAGGTCCTGGCAGTGGCTGTGAGCCTGCCCCCAGAGGCCCTTTTCCGCTCCGACTTCCCCTCCACGCCGTCCTCACCCTCGTCCCTGCCTGTCTGGCCACAGGGCCCCGTGCTGTCCCTACGGAACACCAAGCACCCTCCGGGCCCAGGGCCTTGGCACTTGTTCTCTCTGCTCAGACCTTCTTTTCCAGGCATCCTCATTGTCTAACTTCTTCCTTCCTGAGTCTACGCTCCAGAACACCTTCCCTGAGCACCCCGTTCAATACTGCAACTTCTTCTCCCCAGCCCAGTGTTCCTGATCACCCCCACTCTGCCGCATAGGACTTACCACTTTCTAACATATATTACAATTTGATTGTTGTTGTTTAGCCAGTCAGTCGTGTCTGACTTTTTTGCGACCCCATGGACTTTAGCCCACCACGCTCCTTTGTCCATGGGATTTCCCAGGCAAGAATACTGGAGTGGATTGCCATTTCATCCTCCAGGGGATCTTCCCGACTCAGGGATCATACCTGTGCCTCCTGTAAGTCTCCTGCAGTGCAGGCATATTCTTTACCACGGAGCCACCAGGGAAATCATAATACAATTTACCTATTTCCTATATTTATTGTTTGTCTCCCTCTGGACAACTCTAGCTCCATAAACACAGGGCTCAGTGTCTCTTTTGTAAATAGATTAAACCCAAACAACTAGAATGTCACCTTGAACAGTGCCTGGCATGGAGCAGACATCTAATAAACACTTGCTGAGTAACTGAATTTGTTGAGGGTTGCTACCCTCGAAAGATAAGGGCTTGTGAATCACCCTTTCCTGGCTTCACTGCACCCTTCCAGCACTGACCAGCAGCTCAGTTTTGCCTCCTTAAGCTGCCATTTCTCATCTATGAAATATGATTAATTTTTGATATAATACATATGAGGGGCCTTGCAGAGCGCCTGGCTCACACCAGCTGTGTGAGAGCCAAATGTAGGGAGAAGTGACTTTATTTAGCAAATAAATGTTAACTAGAAGAAGCTCTGGCACATTAAATAGGACGAGGAGCCTGAAAGCCTGCAAACTTGACTTGGGTGTTAAGCTCTTATCAGAGGAAATATTTTCTTCCTTCCTTGAAGGGAGATGTTGTAGTCCCCGAAGCAGGGAGTTTGAAGGAACAGTGCCAAGGAGTGAGGAGCCCAGTCTCAGCCCAGAACATTCACTTCCTGGCAGGGGGCTTGGGGACACTAACTTTAGCTCTCATGACCTGTGTTCTCATCTATGAAATGAGATGAGGATGCTTCTCTGCTGACTCCAGGGGAGGTTATAGGGTTTGAAGCAGAAAGCACTTGTGAAATACCCGGTGGGCAACATGGATTGCCTTTACGGAGGGAGCACCCAGATGCCATCCAGAAGTAGATGCTTGCTGCTTGGGCAGGTGTTATAGGCTGGGCTACACCATCTCACATTCACATGTTGAAGCGCTGCCCACAGAACGTGACCACACTTGGAAGTAAGATCTGTAATGTTGTTGTCCAGTCACTAAGTCGTGTCTGACTCTGCAAACCCATGGACTGCAGCACGCCAGGCCTCCCTGTCCCTCACTATCTCCTAGAGTTTGCTCAAATTCATGTCTATTGAGTCAGTGATGTCATCCAACCGTCTCATCCTCTGTCACCTCCTCTTCTCTTGCCCTCAGTCTTTCCCAGCATCAGGGTCTGTTCCAATGAGTTGGCTCTTCACATCAGGTGCCCAAAGTATTGGAGCTTCAGCTTCAGCATCAGTCCTTCCAATGAGTATTCAGGGTTGATTTCCTTTAGGATTGACTGGTTTGATCTCCTTGCAGTCCACGGGACTCTCAAGAGTCTTCTTCAGTAACAATTTGAAAGTATCAGTTCTTCGGTGCTCTGTCTTCTTTATGGTCCAACACTCACATCTGTACATGGCAGCTGGAAAGACCATGGCTTTGACTCTACGGACCTTTGTCAGCAAGTGACGTCTTTGCTTTTTAATATGCTGTCTAGGTTTGTCCTTGCTTTCCTTCCAAGAAGCAAGCATCTTCTAATTTCATGGCTGCAGTCACCATCTGCAGTGATTTTGGAGACCGCGAAGAGAAAATCTGCCACTGCTTCCACTTTTTACCCATCTACTTGGCATGAAGTGATGGGACTAGGCCCTGATCTTAGTTTTTTGAATGCTGAGTTTAAGCCAGCTTTTTCACTCTTGTCTTTCACCCTCATCAAGAGGCTCTTTAGTTCCTCCTCACTTCCTGCCTTTCAGTTTCAGTTCAGTCGCTCAGTCATGTCTGACTCTTTGCGACCCCATGAATCGCAGCATGCCAGGCCTCCCTGTCCATCACCAACTCCTGGAGTTCACCCAGACTCACGTCCATCGAGTCAGTGATGCCATCCAGCCATCTCATCCTCTGTCGTCCCTTTCTCCTCCTGCCCCCAATCCCTCCCAGCATCAGAGTCTTTTCCAATGAGTCAACTCTTTGCATCAGGTGGCCAAAGTACTGGAGTTTCAGCTTTAGCATTATTCCTTCCAAAGAAATCCCAGGGCTGATCTCCTTCAGAATGGACTGGCTGGATATCCTTGCAGTCCAAGGGACTCTCAAGAGTCTTCTCCAACACCACAGTTCAAAAGCATCAATTCTTTGGGGCTCAGCTTTCTTCACAGTCCAACTCTCTCATCCATACATGACCACTGGAAAAACCATAGCCTTGACTAGACTTCCTGCCATTAGGGTGGTGTTATCTGCATATCTGACGTTGCTGATATTTCTCTTGGCGATCTTGATTCCAGCTTATAATTCATCCAGCCTGGCATTTGGCATGATGTACTCTGCATATAAGTTAAATAATCAGGGTGACAATATGTAGCCTTGTTGTACTCCTTTCCCAATTTTGAACCAGTCCATGTAGAAGCCTAACTGTTGCTTCTTGACCCATGATAGGTTTCTGAGAAGACAGATAAGATGGTCTGGTATTCCCATCTCTTTAAGAATTTTTCACAGTTTGTTGTGATCCACATAGTGAAAGGCTTTAGCATAGTCAATGAAGTGTAAGTAGATGTTTTACTGGAATTCCATTGCTTTCTTTATGATCCAGCAAATGTTGGCAGTTTGATCTCTGGTTCCTGTGACTTTTCTAAATCTAGCTTGGACATCCAGAAGTTCTCAATTCAAGTATTGCTGAAGCCTAACTTAAAGGATTTTGAGCTTCACCTTACTAGCATGGGAAATGAGCGCAATTGTCCGGTAGTTTGAACATTCTTTAGCACTGCCCTTCTTTGGGATTGGGATAAACATTGACCTTTTCTAGTCCTGTGGCCACTGCTGGGTTTTCCAAATTTGCTGACATATTGAGTGCAGCACTTTCACAGCATCATCTTTTAGGATCTGAAATAGCTCAGCTGGAATTCCATCACTTCCACTAGCTTTGTTCATAGTAATGCTACCTGAGGCCCACTTGACTTCACATTTTGGGATGTCTGGCTCTAGGTGAGTGAGCACACCATCGTGGTTATCTGGGTCATTAAGACCTTTTTTTGTATAGTTCTTCTGTGTATTCTTGCCACCTCTTCTTAATCTCTTCTGCCTCTGTTAGGTCCTTACTATTTCTGTCCTTTATCATGCACATCATTGCGTGAAATGATCCTTTGATGTCTCCAATTTTCTTGAAAAGATCTCTAGTCTTTCCCATTCTATTGTTTTCCTCTATTTCTTTGCATTGTTCATTAAAGAAGGCCTTCTGTCTCCTTGCTATTCTTTGGAACTCTGCATTCAGTTGGGTATATCTTTCTCTTTCTCCCTTGCTTTTCACTTCTCTTCTTTCCTCAGCTATTTGTAAGGCCTCCTCAGACAACCACTTTGCCTTATTGCATTTCTTTTTCTTTGGGATGCTTTTGGTCACTGATTCCTGTAAAATGTTACGAACCTCTGTCCATATTTCTTCAGGCACTCTGTCTACCAGGTCTAATCCTTTGAATCTATTCATCACCTCCACTATATAATCATAAGCCATTTGATTTAAGTCATTGCTGAATGGCCTAGAGGATCCCCATTTTCTTTAGTCTAAGCCTGAATTTTGCAATAAGGTGCTGATGATCTGAGCCACAGTCAGCTCCAGATCTTGTTTTTGCTGACTGTATAGAGCTTCTCCATCTTCAGATGCAAAGAATGTAATCAGTCTAATTTCGGTATTGACCATTAGGTGATGTCCATGTGTAGAGTTGTCTCTTGTGATGTTGGAAAAGGGTGTTTTCTGTGACCAGGGTGTTTGCTGTGAAAAGAGTGCTTACAGACCAGGTCTGTAAGGAGGTAATTAAATTAAAAAAAGGTCCTTAGGACCATTCTAATCCTATATGGCTAGTGCTATAAGAGGAGGAATTTTGGTCATGGACACACAGGGAAGGAAGACCGTGTGAAGATTCAGGGAGAGGACAGCTGTCTACAAGTCAAGGAGAGAAGCCTCAGAAGAAACCACCCTTGCCGTCACCTTGACCTTGGATTTCTGGCCTCTAGAGCTGTGAGACAATAAAGTTCTATTGTGTCAGCACCCCATCCTGTGGAACTACAGTTACAGCAGCCCCAGAAAACTAAGAGAGAAGGTCTGGATGAGATTCACGGAATGTTAGGAAGCCTAGGAACTCACTTCCTCTCCAACTTAGAACCCCTCCCCAAACCTACAACTGATGACGACCCCAACATCAGTCTTCTGGGGCCCTGAGTTCACCCGCTGCCTCCCTGGGTCCTGGAGTTGTCCAGTTGAGTCTCTCAGGGAAATAGTCAGTGATTTAAGGGGAGTCCTGGTGGCACCATGGGGCTGCTCTGGGCAAAGACCCTCAGGAATACACCCCATTGAGGTTTCAGGAGGAGAGGTGTCTGGGAGGGTCTTGGTTACATTGACTGAGAGGGGAAGGGCAGCCTCTGCTCACCTTTTTCCTCTTGGCAGTGCAAGGAGAGCAGGTGCGTGTTCGTTCTGGAAAGGACTGGCACCACCTAAGGCCCTGTGCCCACCCACTCGGCCCTCTCATGCTCCTAGGCCCTGCCTCGGGTGCTGGGCTGTCGGGTTTGGGAGAACTGATTGTGTGGAGGGATTCCCTCTGGGCAGAGATGGCTCAGACCCCTCCCATGAGAGTGCAGGGCTCTGGGGACCTGTCATCAGATGGTCCTCACTCCTCTCTGAGGTCACTTCCACTGGGGCAGCACATCTCCAGACCCTCCTCTCCTGTAGTGGACTAATTTAGTCATGACATGCAGTGGGTCCACTCACCTCCCCCAGAATCACCCACCTCTGTCCCCGTTCAGATCCCACACCCCTTTAAAGTGCTTCTGTCAACAATGCAGGCTAAAATCAGGGGACTGAGACCCACACATCAACTTTGTGAAGGTGGACCCTCTTGGAAAAGTTTCCAAGTCAGGTGCTGGGCTAGGAATCCTGTAAAACCTTGGTAGAAAGTTGCCTATTTCTGCTGCAGAATAAGAGGGGGGAATCAAGGTTTTTCTTGCCAAGCAAGGCCACTGACATGCATTCCTTTAAAAAATCGAGGTGACTGTGAGTGTTGGTCTGTTGTCGGGTAACTGTCAGCCTGCAGCACATGGTCTGAAGCCATCTCCTCGTTTGGCTCCTGACTTAGGAAAACAGGAGCCTGAGGCCAGGCCAACATTCCCCCAGCCACCCACACCCATGCGCCCAGGCCCGTGGGGAGAGAGGTCTGAATTCCAGCCCCACAGCCTCGTGCCTAGCTGCCGCCTGGGCTGAAGGAGACTAAAGGTCAGTCATTCTCGGTCAGTTCAGGGCACAGCTCCCAAGGAGATGGCTGTTCTGGAAAAGCCCTGCTTCCGCAGTAGCTGCTAGCATGTGGGGTTTCAGATCCACAGGGAATACTGTTTGACGTTAGGCAGAGTCCAGAATCCAGATTGTAGCTTTGGGTGTGAATATTCCCTCCCACTCAGTCATTTTCAGTGAAGGATTTGGGACTTTTGCTCCTTCTTTTAAGCTTCTCTATAAATACGGATATTTTCTAACAGGATCTGGACCACACGCTGACATGAAGTCTGTGGCCTCTAATGTTTTTATGGAAAGGATCAAATTGAAATGGGCTGCTCCTGACAGTCCCAAGGGAGGGTGGCTTGGTGGCCTGTGCTTGAGGGTGTTATGGGCTGAGTGACCCGAGACCCCCACTTCTGTCCTCTATCAGTGAAGGAGGCTCCTGAGAATGCAGATGACTGAGGAGCTGGCCCGGGACCCTCCACGCCTAAGTGCCCCCAGAGGCCCCTTGATGTGGGCGGCCTTCTGCAGCCAAGGCTGAAAGGTCCCAGGCGAAGGAAGCTGCCTGACCCAGGGACCCTGCCTGCATCTGCAGCCACGACGCTTAGCTCACTGAACCTGCTGCCAGGGAGTTTCCTCTTTGTTGCCTTTAAATTAACGTTAAGGCAAAAAACTCATCAAGAATGTTTAAAAAGATGTTTAGGGAGTTTCCTGGTTGTCACCACCATCCGCTCTCCATCCCTTCTGCTTTGGCTGCCTGATGCACTTGGAATGCCGAAGGATGCTCCAGGAAATCATAAAATCCTGACTAGTTTTTGTAGATATTCAATTATGCTTACTAGATGAATCTCACCAAGTCAAGACAATGAGAAATATGTTCAGAAAAAGTTTCCAATAACAATATTTGAAACCACACTGGACAACCTGGGGTTCGTAGTGTGTCTTGCCCCGTCCCCAGGGCATCTGAGAGTGACTAGCTGTCCTGACCACAGCTGAGCGCCTCGCCCCAAGGCATCTGCTCACTGTGGGAAGGAAGGGAGTGGAGCATGGGTCCAGTCTGGCTGAAACTTTGCTCATTTTACTTTCAGAGTGGTTCTGCACTGGCTAGAATCTGACTGATGCTAAGGGTCCCCTCTCAGAAGTTTTAGATAGAGACACACAGAGTAGGAAGCAGAGACAGACAGACAAACATCCAGAGACGGGGGAAGTCATCTCAAGAGAAAGGCAGATCCACCAGGTCGAGAGCCACAGACACCAGCTTCTGGGAGTGGCATTGCAGGGCCTCCTTGGTACGTGGACGGGCCCCTGACCACGGGCCTCACGTCCCAGCCCTGCACTCACTAGCTGCAGGACTTCAGGCAAGCCACAGACTATCTCAGCCTCACCATCCTCTTTGAATGGACAGTGACGGGAACTCCTGCATAAGGCTGCTGTGAGCACCCCTTGATAACACACACTAGGCGTCTGGTGCTGTGTCCGGGACCCAGGTGGGGCAGACACTCTTCTTAGGGTTAAACCCAAACTCAAGTCCCAACTGCAGGACACTGCTGTGGTCCTGCCCATGCATCTCTCTCTGGCCCTCTTTTCTTCCTTCCAATGAACAGCCACCATTCCAAATAACCCGAGTGTCTATGTTTCTGTGTTTCTGACAGCTTGGAATAGCCTCTCTAATACAGAGATAAGAAGAACCGTATTGATTTGCTCCAGAGTCCAGGTAGCCAGGATGCCAGTTCCTCCAGCACTGCATGTTCAATGTGTGGGAAAAACAGCTGGCAGGTGTTGGCTTGGCCTTCGAAGGGCGGGGTCTCAAAGGGAGTGCCCTTTGAGTCAGTGCAAACAGAACCAGATGCAGTTATGGGGCCCCGCCCAGTTGGTTGAGCTCAGGAAGGTGGTGGAGACCGTTTCTAGATGGCAGTGGAGGGAGGGGCTGGTGTCCCTGCTCTGTGCACAGAGGAATAGCCACCCAAGGGCTTGATAGCCATCAACAGAGAGGCCCTTGCACCTGTCTGTGTACTGGGCATGAGCACACGTAGGGAGCCTGGATATGCAAGAATGCAGGGTTTCCCAGATGGCACTAGTGGTAAAGAACCCGCCTGCCAATGCAGGAGATGCAAGAGACGCAGATTCAATCCTTGGGTGGGGAAGATCCCCTGGAGGAGGACATAGCAACCCACTCTAGTATTCTTGCCTGGAGAATCCCATGGACAGAGGAGCCTGGTGGGCTACTGCCCATAGGGTCACAAACAGTTGGATGTGACTAAAGTGACTTAGCACGCACAGGGTGCTCCGTGTCTGTGCTCGTGAGTGTGCTTCTGCCAGGATGGGTGTGTGAGGGCTGAGCTGGGGGAGGGGTGTGTGCAGGCTTGTGTTTGGGGAGAGCTGTGGGGGTACCTGAGGATAGATCCTGTGCACAGGTGTGAGTTCTGTGAGAGCCACATGCAGAACCACATGCTCGGTTCTGTGTGCGGCTGGCATGTGGGGAGACGACCCTTTGTCAGCGCAGGGTTGGGTGGAGCAGCCATCTGGCTGACAGGGTTATGATGACAGCCTCTACAGGGCTGTGTGTGCCAGGAACCAGAGCCACGCAGGAAGTGCGACGGAAGACAGGAATGCGGAAGTCACAAAGGTTCCTCTGGGTCTCATTTCAAGGGACACGAAGCGACCTTTGCCTGCCCCTTTGGGAGGTTTCACTTTTCTTCCCGTTGTTTTCACTTTCAGACTCCCCTGATGAAACACCGGGGCAGGATGGTGGGACAGCTGTGGTGACGTGTGCCTGGCTCAGGTGCCAAGGCTGGCCATCCTGCGTGGAAGCCACATGCCTGGTCCACACCAGTGGCTGTACTGGGCCAGCCTGGTTGACCCGACATGAAGCTGTGACTTCCCAGAGCACATGAAGGGGGTCTCCTGTGTTGCTGTGAAAATAGCTTCTGAGAGGAGACATGGTTTCTCCAAAGAACACGGAGTCGGTGCCAGAACTGGGACCAGACCCGCTGTCAGGCCGTGGTGGAAGGCACCCGGCCGATTGGCCAACAGCAGGTAAAGGCAGGAGCTGAACCCCTGACCCATGTCCTAAGGGTCTAAATCAGACCGTGTATGTGGCTCCTTTCAGCCCTGTCCACTCCGGCTGTGTGGGTACCGCTCTCTGTGGTCGCTCTGTCACCATCCTCACTGCCCCCTCCTGCCGATGTGCCAGGCAGGCCCCAGTCACTCCCACTTGGGCCACACTCACCCAACAGCCTCTGAGGTCCCCTCAAGACTTCTGCCAGGATAATAAACCTGGGCTTCTCAGCTCTAGTCTCCAACCCTTCAGACAGACTCCCCCTGCCACTCTCAAGAGGGTCCCTTCTGTGTGGCAGGCCAAGAGCAAACCTGGACTTCTCTCTGGTGGCTAGCCTCCCATGCCACCTTCCACTTATGATACTGAGCAGAGCCCTGTGGGGCTCCTGGGCACAAAGCCTTTCTGTGTCCACTATTTCTTTGGTTATAGGAAGCAGTTTTCACTCAGCCTCCAGGACCTTCTTGGGTTCCAATGGACAGATTTCAAGCAGTTACAAATTAGGGAAGGGAGAGTATGTGAGACCAGTGAGAAACAGTTAAGAGCAGCCTTGGGGCAAGGTCCTGATTCCCCATCAGTAGATACACCACAATATATTTGAGCTATTTTGCAGATACTGAAACACCCTCTGGGTGGGAGAAGTCAACAATTAACAATGGTATGCTGCCCACAAACATGTAGATCCCAGACCAGTTGGAACCAGAAAGTTGATGATGCCGACTCCCACTCACCTCCACACCAACCAATGAGAAGAATGTCCACAAGCTGACCATGTCCTCTTTGAACAATTACTGTAAAACTTCTCACTATTGTCTCCCAAGTTGGGACAGATGGTTTTGAGGGCATTGGCTTGCTGAGGCCCCCTTTGCCTGGCAAAGTAAGAAAGCTATTCTTTTCGACTTTACCCAAAACTCTGTCTCCAAGATTCAATTCAGCACTGGTACACAGAGAAGCTGAGCTTTCAGCATCACTTGGGGTCTGCCTGACTTGCCCCTGCTCACTGCCCTCCAGGGCCCTTGGGCTCTAGTGGACAGTCATCTGGGCTCTGCATTCTCCAGAGTGCCCCCCAACAACAACAATGCCACACACATGTGGGAGCACATGGTCCCCAGGTGGCCGTGTGCTCCCACAGACACCATGCATCCTTAGGGAACACCCCCTCTCCCAAAGCACTGCTTGCCCCTCTTCTGGCCCTTGTGAACCAGTCCAGCTCTGCCTAAGGCTTGCTTTCCTGGCTTCTTCTCCTATCATCTCTGGGGTCTCCATCTGGGTTGTGAATCTATTAACAAGCAGTGTCCTGATGGGTCCTTGACAGCCCTCAGGCTGGAGTATGTATGTTCTCCATGTCAAATAAAATAATGGCAGTCTTTCTCCAATTAACAGAAAAAATTCATAAAGAGAACTCTCTGTTAAGTCCTGCTGCCATTAAACTTTTGACATCTGTGACCTCAAAAAGAAAAAAAGAAAGAATAATACATTTGACTAAAGCATCTAGATTCTAGCATCAGTTTGCCACCCTTAATCTTCACATTAAATTTGCTACTGTTTATTTGGACCCCACTGACATATGTCAGAAGTGAAATGGTGGCATGGGGACCCTCCCGCACTGGTGGAATGGATTCAGTGGGCCCATCCTCTCAGAAGTCATTCAAGAGCAGCTCTGCTGTCGCCTGACCGGGGATATGCCTGGTCTCAGTGTCTGGGGAGGCCTGGCCAGGTGGATGCCTGTCCCCAGCACCCTGACTTGGTCCAGAAAGGCCCTCAGACACCTAGTATAGCGAGTTGCTAGATTTAATGTGTAAAAATAAAGAGCACACAGTTCAATGTGAATGTCCAGTTAACAATGAATAATTTTTTAGTACAAGCATGTCCCATGAGATATTTAGGACATACTTATGCTTAAAAAAAAAAAAAAACCCAAAACTGTTGTTTGTTGGAAATTCAAATTGAACTGGGCATCTGGCATTTTTCTGGAGAACCCTAACGTGGCACTTACATCTATGATGTGTGCCACCCAGTGTCAGAGACTCTGCAAGCAACTTGTAACCGGCAGTCAGAACTGAGCTTGGTCAATGATCCATGTGTGTGGGCAAGTGGAGGCCTCTCCTGGCATAATGCCCCTCTCTGGGGTTCTAGAAAGTGCATACAGCCTCTAGCCTATCTTATGGATGCCCAGATCCTCAACCCCCCCAGAGGTCACTCCAGCATATCTGTTTATGCAGTGGTCACCAAACACATTGTGCTCTGGGTGTATGCTTCCATCATCTTTCTTGCTTTTCTTTCTCTTCTTTGTGCATTGCTATAGATTGAATTGAAGAAGGAAATGGCAACCCACTCCAGTATTCTTGCCTAGAAAATCCTGTGGACAGAGGAGCCTGGTGGGCTGCTGTCCATAGGGTTGCACAGAGTCGGACATGACT
Source organism: Bos indicus x Bos taurus (assembly GCF_003369695.1). Taxonomy (NCBI): domain Eukaryota; kingdom Metazoa; phylum Chordata; class Mammalia; order Artiodactyla; family Bovidae; genus Bos; species Bos indicus x Bos taurus. The sequence goes on from NC_040076.1 coordinate 134,746,008, forward strand.
GATGTGACTTAGCATGCATGCATGCATAGGTTGAATGCTGTGCCCCTCAAATTCATATATTGACACCTAACCCTGACAGTGATGATATTTGGAGGTGGGGCCTTTAGGAGGCAATGAGGTCATGAAGGTGGAGCCCTCAGGAATGGGATTAGTGCCCTTATATAAAGGACCCTAGAGAGCCTCCTTTCCCCTTGTGAGGACACAGTGAGAAGACGCTGTCCACGAACCAGGAATCTGCCAATGCTTTGATCTTGGACTTCCAGACTCCAGAAGTATGAGAAGTAAATTTCTGTTGCTTATTAGCTTCAAACTATGGTATTTTGTTATCGCAACCTGCTGCTGCTAAGTCACTTCAGTTGTGTCCGACTTTGTGCGATCCCACAGACGGCAGCCCACTAGGCTCCTCTGTCCCTGGGATTCTCCAGGCAAGAACACTGGAGTGGGTTGCCATTTCCTTATCCAATGCATGAAAGTGAAAAGTCAAATTGAAGTCGCTCAGTCGTGCCTGACACTTAGCGACCCCATGGACTGCAGCCTACCAGGCTCCTCCGTCCATGGGATTTTCCAGGCAAGAGTACTGGAGTGGGGTGCCATCGCCTTCTCCGTATCACAACCTAGACATCCTTTTTTTTTTTTTTTTTTTTCTGAGCACATTTTTAGAAAGGAAGAAGGCATCATGGCAAAAGCCCTCAGCTCAACATCATAAGCACAATAGACATGGAGAGCATCTCTGTGACTGATTCCCATGTGAGCTCAGAGCTGGACATTGTCGAGGTTAACAACACTGCTGTACGTAGCTGTAAGTGAGATAAACATGTTTTCTCTATTCTTCATCTTCAATAGCATTTCCAAACCTTCTCAATAATACTTGTGGATTGGAGATATACAAATAGAATCAACATTTATTGAAAAATATTCAGTATTTGAAACTTAGATTAATTACTCACTTTTCCTCTGAAGAGTCACACTTTAGGCTGGTGTTTACTCATACACTTGTAAAAATACTTTGGGATGATTGCTCCCAAAGCCAATGTCTGCAGCAAGGTCTGCCCCATGACCTTGCATGGGTTTCTGGGGAGGTGTCCACGCCCCAGTCAGCCCTGGGAGGGGTGGAGGACTGGGTTCCTGCCCCTCCCCAGCTTCGAGGGGCAGCAATCACATTTCTCTCCACATCAGTCTGGGCTAAAATTGCTGGCAGGTTGACTCCTATTTCTTTTTGTCATGAGTTCCCTGAAGATGCCAGGTCATGAAGTGCATTGGATGTTGACAGGAGGAGTGGGAGAGAGTGGAGCTGGACAGCCTTTTATTTGTGGAGGCAAAGGGCCAGGATGGGAGGGTGGTAGACCCCGGTCTTGGCTGAGTGGTGAACAGACTTCCTGCTTGCTGTGCTCCAGGGCTTTGCTCCAACAAGTCACTTAGGCATCTGAGCCCAGAGAGGAAAACCTGGGCTCTGATTTTGGGTCATATGGCCCAGTAGGGCAGCGCAATCCAGCCTCATCCAGCATGCTCCATGTCTGCCTGGCTGGCCTCAGGGGCAATAGTTACCTGCTAGAGCCGCATATGGGGAGTCTTCTTAGGCCAGGGGCTGGAAGTCACACTGTCCAAGGAAAGGAGCACATTCGGTGGGGGGCACTTGGTGTGAGTTTAGCCACATGGACTTTAGCATTTTTGTAAATGGCTATAAATTTTTTTCTAACTCATTCAAAGCTAGAAAAATGTGACACCAAACTCACCAGTAATCATTTATGATACTGTGACAGGCTGTAGAATGATTTCTTTAACCTCTGCCACATTGTCACATTGTGTGGCTATTTGATGAAGATGGCTTTGTCTGCCCAGCAACACTGTGACCTTACGGGGAGGGCTGTGTGGTGACAGCTTGGTCCATAAGGGGAACCAGGCATGAAAGAAGCAGAGTTGAGCGAGATCTTCCCAACTCTTAACTCCAAAAAGCAGGTTTATTTTACAAGTTGGAGATCAAATCAATTCATTAAAAACATCTTTCATCTGCCTTTTATTGACACCTGGCTCACCTCCCTGACCCTTCTTTGTTCTTAGTCCTTCTTCGAGGCCCCAAATCTCCTGAGGCCTGAGAATGCAGGGCGCATGTCACGAGGAATCTACAAGGGGAGAGACACCTGCACAGTTGCCAGGAGACACCTGCCCTGGCAGATTCCAGGAGCTGCAGATCTCCAGAGAAGGAGAGGCAGCTTTATGTTCATTTAGGGGGCTGCCATGGGCTCGCTCTGTGGTGTGGCCGCTGGAGGGATGGCTGGGTTGGCTGAGTGCACAGGGAGCCCATGGTCAGGGATTTTCATGTGTGTGTTGGTTCCATGTTCCATGTTCCCTGGCAGGATGAAAGAGGATTTGTTTTATGCCCCATCTGAGAACTTTAGGAAGGGAAAGATGAAAAGAAACAGGAAAAACTCAGTTTAGATGAGAGCAGCCAGGATCGCGTCAGATTTCTTGGAATGAACAGATTATCCTGGAGTGAACGCATTCATTCACTCAACAAATATTTATTGAGCATCTTTTGAGTGCTAGGCAAGGATCCAGGGACTGTTCCACAGGCTCTAGTAAACTGTGGCTGTTTTGAGTGATTGAGTAAGATCTGGGTCAACCCCTGCCTCAGACACTTCATACATTCATGAGCACAAGCACGTCAACCCTCCTTCCTATGCAGATATGATCAGCCCATGCTGCTGTGGGAAACAGGCAGACCCTTGGCAAGGGCCCAAGGTGAAGTTCGTTTATTTGGCCCCTTGGGCAGATGCAGGGCAAAGAGGAAGGAGCCTAGCAGCTCTGAGGCTCAGCCCTGCGGAATGACCCTGGCCTCGGTATTAAGCTGTCCTTATGTTCCTATAAGGGGATTCCCTGGTGGCTCAGAGGTTAAAGCGTCTGCCTGCAATGTGGGAGACCCGGGTTCGATCCCTGAGCTGGGATGATCCCCTGGAGAAGGAAATGGCAACCCACTCCAGTACTCTTGCCTGGAGAATACCATGGAGGGAAGAGCCTGGCAGACTACAGTCCACGGGATTGCAAAGAGTTGGACACAACTGAGCTACTTCACTATGTTCCTATAGCAGGAACACGTGCATTCTGTTTCCTCTTTGGGGGACATCTGTCCTGCTTGGAGAGTCCTCTGACTCTCAACCCAGAAGCGGGTGCTGGGGATGGAGCTCAGGGAGTCAGAGGAAACTGAGGGAGAATTCTGAATGCAATTACTAGATAACATTTTTTAGGTCTCTGTAGAAGTATGGCTTGATGTGCTCTTAAAACACGAAAGATGGGGCAAAGAGAAAATGCAGCAGAGAAAAGAAAGGCCTGAGTCTGACCTGGGAGCAGGCAGAACACCCTTTGATGGGCATCCCTGCCACTTACCTCCACTTTGAGCACCAATAATGACCCTCAATGCCTATGTTCTGTTCTTTAGCCACAGCAACAATGACTAGGAGTAAGTTGGAAAATGAGCCAAGAGTCAGTTCAAGCCAATGTCAAAGGCCTCACTGCTGTGAGCTGAGCCCAAGTGGAGCCAGAACCTTCCCCAGCTTGGGTGGCAGGGGCCCACTTTGTGATGAGCCTGCTATATTCACTGAAGGGCTCAGGCCAAGGCTAACTTTCCTCTATAAAGTGGTGGTTCTGAAGCGTGGTCTGTGGACCAGCAGCAGCAGCATCACTCAGGAACTTGTAAGGGATGCAAATTCTTGGCCCTTCTCAGACCAGCTGCATCAGAATTTCCCCTGGGTGTTTGAGGAGTATTTACCATGAGGATGCCAGGAGGGAGCCTGAGAAGCAGTTAAGGTGGGGACAAGGGAAGCAGGAAGGGGTGGTGTGTAGACTGGACTGAGAGCAAATTCCCATGAGTACATGCTCGAGGCTGTGGAGAGCCTGCCAGGATCAGGCATCCAGGGAATAAGTTAACAAGGTCCCTGGAGCTCTTGTCAAGAGCAATCCATTGTGATGGTGTAATCCCCAGGCCAGCGTGCAATGGATCGAGAGAAAAATAGAGACAATCTCAGGAAGCTTGACCATAAAAAAGGACAAAAGACAGAGCAGGGGCAAGAGGAAGCCAAGAGGTAGGTGATTGTTCTGTTATTAATGTCGGAAACATGGACACATAAGCAAATTTGCTGAAGGAAGAGGTTCAAAAGAGAGAGTTGAGGCTGCAGGAGGGAGAGGAGCAAATCTGAAGGAGCAGATTACTGCCCAAGGGAGCAGAAGGGGATGGACTCAGGGCGCAGCCTAAGGGTTGGTCACTCTTGGTCGAGGAGATGGATAGCCCTTGCTGGAAATTCTCTGGGTTCTAAGCTAGAAGGAGATAGAAGCAGGTGGGGACAGAGAAATGGGAGAATCGAAGGTGTTAACGCGCTGTGTGATGGTGAAATGTGAGGTCAGCTGCAGTGGGATGTGCCAGCATAGAGTGTGGGCGTTCCAGGGGTGCAGCAGCGCCCAGTGGAGGGAGGGAGGCAAGGAAGGGGCCGAGGGGGCCTGGGCTGGATGTCTGAGCTTACAGGAGGCAGGGCTCAAGGAGCAAAGGCTTGGAAGTGGCCTCAGGGACCCAAGAGAAAGCCTCCAGCTGGCCCCATGGCCACCGCCTGGCCTTGGATTTTGGAGAATGAGCAGCTTTTCTCAGGCAGTGCATCCTGAGGGCAGTCAGTTCCACAGGATGCAGGTGGAAGGAGCAGAGGAGCAGAGGCTGAGCAGGTGGGGAGTGGGGACCGCAGACCCAGGGTTCAAGGTGGGCTAGGCTGGGCTGAGAGGGGTGGGATGGAGGGAGCAGTTGGGTCTAAGAGGAAACATGGAGGGCTCTTGGAATAGGGGAGGAGGAGGATCTGACTCCAAAGACCTTGAGTTTGGGGCCATGTCCTGGGCCAGGGTGGGAGCCTAACTGCTGGACTAGGTAGACACAGGCTGAACCTCAGGGGCCCAGAGGTTGCCAGGGCCAGCCAATGCTCTGCAGGCTCTGAGCCTAAAGGAGGTAGCAGGGACGAGGGGGCCGACATCCCATTCCCTGAGTCAGCAGGACCCATCCCCACCAGGCTGTGATGTCGCCTTTGATGGCCTCTTCTCTCACTCTGCCCAGATTAACCCATCCCAGTGCAGCTCCCACCTTCTCCCCAAGCCTTCCCTGATCACCGTGATGTATAGTTTCATGTACATGGACGCATGAACAAGATCATATGCCAATCAAAGAGTTATCACCTATGTTTTATAAGGATGTCACTATAGAGTATGGGCTTCCCTGGTGGCTCAGTGGTAAAGATTCCATCTGCAAGGCAGGAGACACGGGTTGGATCCCTGGGTGAGGAAGATCCCTTGAAGGACGGCATGGCAACCCACTCCAGTATTCCTACCTGGAGAATCCCATGGACAGAGAAGCCACAGTCTGAAGGGTCACAAAGAGTCGAACACAACTAAGCCACTGAGTACACATGCTGCTGCTGCTGCTAAGTCGCTTCAGTTATGTCCGACTCCATGCGACCCCATAGATGATAGCCCACCAGGCTCCCCTGTCCCTAGGATTCTCCAGGCAAGAACACTGGAGTGGGTTGCCATTTCCTTCTCCAATGCATGAAAGTGAAAAGTGAAAGTGAAGTCGCTCAGTCGTGTCCGACCCTCAGCGACCCCATGGACTGCAGCCTTCCAGGCTCCTCCATCCGTGGGATTTTCCAGGCAAGAGCACTGGAGTGGGGGAGTACACATGCAGTATTCGGTATATCATATGTATTATAAATGCTTAAAAATAGAAATGAAAAAAATATTAGAAAACAGCTACAAATAGAAGTTGGGATGTATTCTGCCTGCTCCTTAAAAGATGACCCAGCATCCCCAGGCTGCAGACATCCCGCTTTGAGACAATAGGGCTGCAGTGTGAGCTGCTGGGGTGTGCTGATATCTCAGATTTTCTCCCTGCATCTCCTTTGTAAATAATAATTGTGTCATGGGCATAGTAGGTGGTCAGTAAATATTTGTGAAAGGGACAAAGAAACAAGTGACCCAGGAAGGTTTTATTTTTTTAATTTTTTTTCTTTTATTTTTTTTAATTTTATCTTATTTAACTTTACAATATTGTATTGGTTTTGCCATATATCAAAATGAATCTGCCACAGATATACATGTGTTCCCTATCCTGAACCCTCCTCCCTCCTCCCTCCCCATACCATCCCTCTGGGTCGTCCCAGTGCTCCAGCCCCAAGCATCCAGTATTGTGCATCAAACCTGGACTGGCGACTCGTTTCATATATGATATTATACATATTTCAATGCCATTCTCCCAAATCATCCAACCCTCTACCTCTCCCACAGAGTCCAAAATCATCCCACCCTCTCCCTCTCCCACAGAGTCCAAAAGACTGACGTATAGAACAGGAAGGTTTTAGAATAGAGGCTGTGTCACATCATGGCCAGAGGTGTGGACTTTGGAATCAGATGGATTGCAGTTCAAGTTCCAGCTCTGCCCAGCCCTGACACTGAGGGCAAATTCTTAGGTCCCCTGGACCTTGATTTTCTCCCTGGCGAAAGGGGCACAATGCCCAGAGTTCCCTGTAGGGTGCTGTGGGCTGGAGCTCACCATGAGGGGGGCTACTGCCAAGCAGCGGTGTGACATGAGCCCCCTGAATAGCCAAGCTCTCATAGGAGGGCACAGGGTGGGTGTGAATTTCGGCCAAAGTCAGTGACTGGAACTTGAGCGCCAGGGGAAAGTGGTCAAGGCAGGACTGAACCAAGAGTAGCTTCCCTGATGTTGTTCCAGACAAAGGACTGGTTTGTTTTCAATTCTGAAAATGGTACTTATGGAAAACTGCTATGTGACCAAGCGATTTTCTGTTTTTTTCTTTAAATAAAGCTTATTATATTTGCTTCATTATAAAGCAAATTTATCAAAGGAATGAGAAAGATGTAGAAAAAATGAGATGAAAAAACTCACATTTCCACCACTGAGAGATCATCTTTCTAACATTTGCTGTATGTTTAGTCTTAAAAAAATTCTATGCCTTTTGAAAAATTGTGAATATTATATAAATACATATATGTGTGTGTAATCTATAAGTTTGTCCTATTTTTTATTTGACATTATGACATAGTGGTTTCTCATTATTACAGATTCTTTCTGAGCATGAATTTTAGTGACCATGTCCACCCCCGGAGCTGTTTCCCCATGTGTTTATGGAGCCTCTGCAGCTCGGCTGTCTCCTCCGGTGGTGGGCAGTCCAGCCTCCATCCTCGTGTCTTCAATGGGCAGAGCCTGACTCCAGCATGGCATGGAGCTCCGTGGCACATGGACCCAGCAGCAGGATGAGGTCTGTGTTCAGAAGACGCAGGTGCCGAACCACACTCACCTCTCACCTTTACTCCTCTACTTCTTCCAAGTAGTAACCACGAGACCTGCCGAGCAAGGCAACTTTGAGGTTATGTGAGATTCTGGCTCTGAGGCCGCTCTCTGAATTGCCTGGTGTTGTCCAAACCTTGGTTTATTGGATTCATCAGCGTACTTTACCTGTGAGCAACAGGAAGCCAAGGTCAACACAACTGCCTCACAGACCTGCAGAGTCCAGATGCTGAGGTCCAGTGGGACCCAGAGCCTGAGGGACACAGTCACAAGCCTCAGTGACCTTTGTCCCACATTCCTGCTCCTTCAGTGGCCACATCCTGGGACAGATTCACCCAGCACCTGCGCCCTCCCCCACCCCCGCATCCAGGAAGGCGTCCCCACTGCTGGCAGCCCCGGAAGAAAGCATGCTCTCCCGACTGCTCCAGCAGAGGCCCAGGCCCCATGCCCTCTGCCCCAGTGGGGCCCACCCACCTACACTCATAACCTGAGAGTGGGAAGGGGGGAACCAGGAGATGTGGGGAAGGGTCAGCAGGAGATGTCCACTTCGCTGGCCATCACTCCTGCCACTGTGGCCAGAGTCAGGTTCTCAGAGCACCTCAGTGTGAGGGAACTGTGGATCTCCCGGGTCTTGGGTTCGAACACTCCCGGTGGCCCTCCTCCTCCTCCCCCATTGGCTTCACACGGAAACAATCAACATTCTCTTCCCGAATTCCCAGCAATGGGGCCACACCCCTCAGTGCTCCCGCCTGGTGACCCATGACCAGGGAGGAGGCCTCACGGAGAGGAGATCACTGGAAAGTGACCTCATCAGGTGACTCAGCACCCGAGGAACACAGGCCAGGGTGTGTTAGGGACCCCAGCCCAGTTGAAGGACCCCACAGAGCTCTAGAGGCCCCAAAGTTACCGCTGAGAAATCAGAGCTGTTTCTTCCTGGAAGGGTGGGGGCGGCAGAGGACAGACTGGGGAACTGTCAGAGGAAGGGTTGGCTGCATCAGGTCAGGTGCCCCAGAAGGCGCAGGTCTGTTTATCTGGGAGGTAAGGTGTGATCAGCGCAATGGGGGATCCCAGGTGTGGTGGGGGACTCTGCAGACAGCAGGGCTCCTGTTCTGTCTCCCGGGGCATCCTGCTATCTCTGTGTGTTTGTCCTTGGTCCCTGCCCCGAAAGCTCACAATCCACCTGATATGGGGTCCGTCCAAACAGCACAGAGGGTGTGTGCACAGCCAGGTAGGACCCATTCCCTCTAAGAGGAGCAGAAAGAAGCAGGCCTCAGAGAACCTTTTGGAGCCCTGGTGGGTAGGAGGGGAAGGAAAGAGGGAGCCAGAGGCCTTTCTGATGAAGAGGCCCCAGATCTGGACAAATACAGGAGGAGGAGATTTGGGTCAAGAAGCAAGACTGATAAAAGAACCAACTGCCTTCAGAAGCCAGGTGGGAGCATGAGGCCAGACCTTGACCCAGAGCCTTACAGGGAGCAGAGGAGGATCCGTGCCCCGGGGGACAATCAAAATTGTCCAGGCTGGGTGGGAACTTTCAGAAATTGGAAAAGTGCTTAGCACACCCTCCGTCGGGGCTCCCGTGGATTGACCCTGCTGTGGACAATGTGAAGATTCAAGGAGAGGGCGGGGTGAGGAGATGTCTCTGTGTTTGTGTTGCAGCCCAGGCCTCCAGCTCCCAGGCAGGGGGTGGTGGGGGGGTAGAATTCCAGGGCGGGGACCGGGACGCCCAGCTTCTCCTAGTGCACGTGGAGGGAACGAGGCGACGCTTCAGTGGGGAGAGTGGAGAGGGGACCTGGGAGGGCGCCTCACTCTGCGGTGCCCCTCCTGGACCCCCAACTCCATCCCCACCATCAGGAGAGGGGGGGGCTCCAGTTAAGCTCCTTAGGGACAGGCAGGTTGGGCCTTTCATGCCTTCAGCCACCTCAGGCCTGGGTGACAGGTGACCCCCCCCACCCCGCATGCAGCTGCCACATTGGGGGCTGGATTAAGGGTCTCCTTGGAGAAGGAAATGGCAACCCACTCCAGTGTTCTTGCCTGGAGAATCCCAGGGACGGGGGAGCCTGGTGGGCTGCTGTCTATGGGGTCACATAGAGTCGGACACGACTGAAGTGACTTAGCAGCAGGCTCCCTCTGGGAAGACATTTCTGGAGAAAGGAGGCCTCCTAAGGAGAAAAGCAGGGAACAGCTGAGGATGGAACAGGGCCTAGGAGGGAGCACTGCTGAGCTGGGAGAAAACAACCACGCTGCCAGTGATGATTGTATCGAGGGCTTGTGAGTCCCGCTCACTCCTCATGCAGCTCCGAGAGGCCGATGCTGCACCAAGAGGTTGAGCGACTTGCCTTAGGCGACACAGCCAGTAAGCTGACAGGGCAGAGAGAAAAAGGGGTCCCTCTCTGGACCATACAGGTGCGGATCAGCTCTTTCTGGGAAGGTGCCTACCCGAGGCCTCTGACCTACAGTTCTTTCTCCAGAGCTGGGGGAGGGGAAAGAGCTGCAGATCAAGGCAGCCACATCACCTGGCACCCGTGGGTCAGCCTGGAGGTGTCTCTCTGAGTTCTGGGGCTCTGTTTGAGCCACTGGAAACAAGAAAGACCTTAGGAGGTCCCCAGGACCTGGGTGGACTTTACAGCAAGTCGGGCCATTTCCCCTGGGGGCCGGCCACCCTCTGCGGGAGCCAGGAGGGATGTCATTGGTGAGGAGAAGAGACCTAAATGGTAGAAATATAGCAGGAGGCATAATTTTGAATATCACAGAGAAAAATATCTAGCAGTGTTCAAATGACACTGCTGGCCATCAGTCCTAAGGCAAAGAGTTTTTTTGCAAAAAGTTATCCATCAAGTCCCTGTGTATAAAAGACAAAAGTTAGAGACACCCCCAACATTCAACAGCAGTGGGGCTTATATAACTCCTGGCTGTCCACACAGCCATTCAAAGAATGGTGACAAGCCCCTCGCAGCACGGAAAAATGCTTATTGTAAAAAGTAGGAGCCAAATAGTACACTGTGATTTTTCTGGGTGAAAACATGCTTATTGGAAAGAAACAGGAAAAATAGAAAAGTCAGTAAAGGTTTAATAGTGGTGCCAAATGATGGGTGGAGTAGAGTTCAAACACAGTTAAATTATTTTTGAAAGACTATAACCTAAAGATTAACAAACAGTTCAAAAACAAACGCCATGGCAAAGAGACAAAGCACTGGTTTTCTGGTTACTTGGCAACATCCATAGGACAGGATCCATGGGCCTGGGGCCCTCGCACGGCAGGATCAGGAGGTTGAGGTGAAGTCCGTGCGCTGCAGGAGGCTGGCTGGTGATCACACAGGAGGACTGGCTGTGATAACACCGCCTGGGGACAACCCGAACCTGGCTGGATGGAGCACAGAGGATGGGGGCCAGCTGGGGCTCCTTGCCCAGGGGGAGGAGTGCAGAGTCAGGGCTGTGGGGGTCTCTCTTCTTCCTGCCTCTGCTGAATCTCCTGCCATACCTCCTCTCAAAGCAGCAAGTAACCTGCACTGGGTGAGCCCCAGAGCTGGAACGACATCAGGCCGTGAGAAGCCCTTCCAGGAAGAAGGCAGACATGCCATCAGTGTGCCCACCCTGAGCAAACACTGGTGTCCCACAGGTAACACGCAATGCAGCTGGGGTCCCAGGAGTGGGACACCCTGCCCCTCCCTCTCTTTGCTGCATTTTCCCGTGGGGAGAGGGGAGCAAGGTCAGCCCCGAGTGAGGCCCAGGTGGGCTGCTGCAGGTGCCGCAGGAGGGAAGGTGCGGGTAGAGAAGAAAAGCGTGAAGGGCCCTCAGAGCCGGACTGAGAAGGATCCCAGTGGCCCCAGGCTGTGCTCAAACCCCCACTCAGGCTGGTGTGCTGCTGGCAGCGGAGGTCCTGAGGGGGCAGGGATGGGTGAGGCCCAAGGTGGGTTTCAGACCCCTGAAGGGCCCTCTGGTGGGGGAGGGGGGAGCAGGGGATGCACTTCGGAGCTGAGACTCTGCTCTGAGCGGCCAGGGTTTGAATTTTGGCTCTGCCACCTACTGGTTGTGTGGCCGTGAGCAAGTTATTTTAACCTCTCTAAGCCTCAGTTTCTCCAAATATGAAATGGCACTAATAAAAGTAACTCCTCTTATTGGGTTGTTCTGAGGATTAAATGAATCAGCTTTGTGCCAGTGCGAGGCAAGGACTGTCAACGCTGAGCGTTTGTTCAATAAAAATATAAACTAGTGGCCAGAGCTTCACAGGGGACGAGGCTGCCACACCAGAGTCAGTTGGATGCAGAGATACCCTGCACCTAGTGGGGTGTGTAGTCATTGGGGGACCCCTGCCCCATCCCAACCCCACCCCACCCCATGCCCATCACCTTGGCACACAAGGAGCTAGGTGGGCGATGAAGTGAAGTGAAGTGAAAGTCGCTTAGTCGTGTCCAACTCTTTGCAAACCCATGGACTACACAGTCCATGGAATTCTGCAGGCTAGAACACTGGAGTGGGGAGCCATTCCCTTCTCCAGGGGATCCTCCCAACCCAGGCAGAGTTAGCCCAAAATCATAGTTAAGTCCAAACTGTCATAGATCTCCATCTGTGGCTGCAGGAGTGGTGGGTGTGGCCCCGGGGACCGATAAACACACCAAGGGGCCCCTGGCCACTCAACAGTGACAACAAGGCCGACTAGGGAGGCCTAGGGTAGGGGGTGGAGGCGGCGGAGTGGAAGGGAGGGCAGCGGGAGTGGGGAGCCTGGTATGCAGGCAGTAGCGGCTTGGAGGCCTCTGGAGCAATGAGGCCTTCCCCAGTCACTGGGTCTTTCTGGGATTCATTTCAGCTCAATTCCACTTAATAAACATCTTAAAGCTACAGGATATGGTTGGCGAAGAGAATGAACACAGAAGCTTTGTCCCAAAGGGCTCACAACTGACTTAGAAGAAGAGACCAAGCTCAATCTTGCCAACCACCGGCGCCCACTGGGCACCAGCAACTCCCACACCAGCACTGGGAAGTTAGCACGGCCTCTTGCACACTTACAACAGCCGGGAAGGGGCACAGAGGCACCGAGAGGTGATGCAGGCCTCTTTATTAAAGTAACACAGCTTGTGAGGAGGGGCAGTGGTGTTTATGTGTGACTCGGGGGTCTGTGCCCTCAGCAACACACGTATCGTCTCCACTGCTACCTGTGATAATAAAGGCAGGAGGAACACATGGAGTGTGTTAGGAAAGAGCTCCAAGCCTCAGTTTATTCACCTGTGAAATGGGCACAATGACCTTTAGTTTCCTTTAGTTCTATTGTTGTTATGGGGGCCCAGAACAGATAGTAACAGGAGCCACCCTTGAAGGGCAGAAACCAAGTGCTACAAGGCAGGGGGAGGAGCATGAGCCAAAGCCCGAGAGGAACGTAACTGCTCCAGTTTCAGGCGGAGAGGAAGTTTCAGGGCTAAGATGAGAAGCTGCTTGGCTCCTTTGTTTTTCTCCTCCCCTCTGCACCCCTGGAGCAAGTTCTACTGGCCCCTGTTTGCACTTTCTCCCTCTCAGGTCTTCCTCAGGCCACATAGTCTGGCCTCTGCTCGTATCACCCATCACAAACACTCCTGCCAAGGTCCTACTGCCAGTCCAATGGCCATCCTTGGATCTTATCGTCCCTCCTCAGCATCCCAGGCATGCTCCTGACCTCCTCCTCAGAACACTGCCCTGGGGCTCTATCAACATGCGGACGTGCGTTCTGGGGTTTGCTCCTCTCCATGTTGGACTCTTCCCCTCTGTCTCCTTTGCTGGCTTCACCCCCTGTGCCACCTGGGTGTTGCTGGGGCTGCTCCCGGACCTACTTCTCCAACACATGCTCACCAGGAGACACATCTGTTCTCAAGGCTTATCCACTGCCTCCATGTGGATACCCAGCCCCCGACCTCTAGCCCAGCATACCCTCTGAGCACGGGACCCCTGTGCCAAACTGCCTGCTGGATCTCTTTCCTGCATGAACTCCAGGCAATCTGAACTCAAATGAGCCTCAGGGACTCACCACATTCCCCCAATTGCTGCAGCTCCTGGGCCCCTCTTCAGCACTCGGCATCACCAATGCAGGTTGCCCAAGTCAGACCCTGGGAGTCATCCCTAACATCTCCCTCATTGACACTTGGATGCCCAACATCTTTTGTGCCTTTCCTTCTTCCCCAGAATCATCCCCATTGCTGCAGAGCTCCTGGGATGTCTTCCAGATTGCCCCACTGCACACTGACCCAGCTGCCCCATAGGCCCAAGTAAAATGCAAACCAGCATGGTCACTCTCTGTTCAGAAGCCTTTAAAGGCTCTCTATTATGTTGGGCAGAGAAGGCAATGACACCCTACTCCAGTACTCTTGCCTGAAAAATCCCATGGATGGAGGAGCCTGGTGGGCTGCAGTCCATGGGGTCGCAAAGAGTCAGACACGACTGAGTGACTTCACTTTCACTTTTCATGCATTGGAGAAGGAAATGGCAACCCACTCCAGTGTTTTTGTCTGGAGAATCCCAGGGACGGGGGAGCCTGGTGGGCTGCCATCTATGGGGCCGCACAGAGTCGGACACGACTGACGCAACTTAGCAGCAGCAGCATTATGTTGGAAATAAGACCTGCACTTCATTGCATGCCACTCGGTGTTCCACCTTCTTCACTGCACACCTCTCACTGTCTTCTGGTCTCAGTTCCAGCCAGGCTGAAATCATGGAGTAGATTTACCTTCCTTCACTCTAATCCTCCCGATCCTTACAGACCCTAGGGCTCAGCTTGAAAGTCACCTCCTCCAGGCAGCTTTCTTGTTGCCCTTCTTTTGTGTTCCCACAGCCAATGTACGCAACAGATCTTTCGCTACGTTATGCTGATGCGTTCTCTTCTTGCTCCCCACCCTGAGACCTGAGAATCTTTGGAGTCAGGAACCGTCCTTGCGCTTTGTTTTTCTAGTGCTGAGAAGTATTTGCTGAAATCACAGGATCTGAAAAGAATCTTAGAAACAGACGCTGAGGGTGTTCTTTTAGGGGAAATGGGTTACTGTAGACACTGAAAGGAAGCAGTCAGATATTAACTACAATTCTTAGCCTCCTTCTAATGGGTGACCGTGTGACCCAGTTTGGGCCGACAAGATTTAAGGAAAAGTAGTTGAGCATGCCGGAGAAGGCAATGGCACCCCACTCCAGTACTCTTGCCTGGAAAATCCCATGGACGGAGGAGCCTGGTAGGCTGCAGTCCATGGGGTCGCTAGAGTCCGACATGACTGAGCGACTTCACTTTCACTTTTCACTTTCCTGCACTGGAGAAGGAAATGGCAACCCACTCCAGTGTTCTTGCCTGGAGAATCCCAGGGACGGGGGAGCCTGGTGGGCTGCCCTCTATGGGGTCGCACAGAGTCGGACACGACTGAAGCGATTTAGCAGCAGTAGTAGCAGCAGCAGTTGAGCATGCACAGGAGAGATCTGCTTCCCTGATGTGATCACAGCCCCTTCCTATTTTCCGTCTTCCACCTCCTCCCTGGAATTAGGAGAGGAAGCTGGTAGAGGAGCCAGCCATGAGGACAAGAAAGTGAAAATGTTAGTCGCTCAGTTGAGTCTGACTCTTTGTGACCCCATTCACTGTAGCACTCTAGGCTCCTCTGTCCATGGGATTTTCCAGGCAAGAATACTGGAGTGGGTTGACATTCCCTTCTCCAGGGGATCTTCCCAACAGAGGGATCTTCCCAACAGAGGGATCAAACCCAAGTCTCCCGCATTGCAGGTGGATTCTTTGCCATCTGAGCAACCAGGGAAGCGCACACACTAAAGAATCTTGAAGGGACCTAGGTCATGATTCTGGACTACCTACTAGCGTCTTCTTGTTATGAGAGACCAGTAAAACTCATTTAAGTCCCAACTTCAGTTAGCCCAAATGTTGGGTCTCCACTACATTTAGGTGAACTCCCCCTAGGAAAGGTAGATGATGGCAGATAACCATCTGTGGGCATCTGAATAGACCTTTCCTTTAAAGATGATGCTAGTCCTGAGAATGGGCAAAGGCAAGATTAATGGAGGAGGAAAAGGTGGGGTTGGAGAGGCTGACCCTGCCTGGGATTCTATCAGAGGACCACAGCAAGGCCTCACTCAATGTGTGAGGAAGATGCTCTAGTGATGCAGCCCTAACATGACCATAACCTTGACCTGGGCCTTCTCTGCTAACTGCTTGGTCTCACTTGTGAAATGAGGCTGTTAGAATAGATAACTTTTCAAAGGTACAGTGCTATAAGTCTGGACTTTGGAGTCAGGAAAGCAAGGTCCATCTTCATGGCTTACTAGCTATATGACTTCCAGGCAGTCTTTGTGGTTGACCTCATCATCATCTGTAGAATCCAGGTTATAACAGTGCTAATAACTGTTGGGCTAATGCTGGGGTTCTGTGGCATCACATCTGGGAGTGCTAGCAGAATGCCTGGTGGAGTCCACCATGGCTGCTAGAGCCCAGTGCCCAACACATGCTGAGTGCTCTGTAGGGGGCCATTTTTGTGTTTCAAATTCTCCAAGCTGGCTTACTAACCACTGCCGTTTTGTGTTTCCTCTGGGTCTGGGCCTGCTGCAGGGCTCCCAAAAGCCTCTCTGGTTGACTCTTGATCTGTGGGTGAGAGAACTGGCCCAAAGCCACTTACAGTCCAATGGCTTTTCCTCCAGCACTCTGTGCTGTTGTGTCCAGGGTCCTGGGGCCACAGGTGGAAAGGAGAAGCCCCTGGACACAGACAGCCCAGACCAGGCCCAGAAAGGCATCAATCAAGCCTTGGGTAGAAATAAGAGACCTACTTGGTCCATCTGTCCTGTGGCTCCTGTCTTAGCCAAATCTCCCTGGGAATTGAGGAGCGTCTTTTCCTGGGAATAGGTGGGAGGGGGGATGTGTGTGTGTGTGTGGGGGGGTGGCTTGAAAACGTTGGCTCTTCAAGAATGACAGGAATTAGGCAGCTGGAAAAACACCTCCAGAACTAGATTTCTTAGTGCAGCTGCTTTGGGCAGAACCTTCTTACCCTTCCCTTGGAAGTCTCACCTTCTTTCTCTTTCCAGCACTATGTATCTTGGTGGAAAAAATCTTAGGGAAAAAAAAATTAAGCGTCTGTTCTATTCCAGCCCTGAAAAGGAGATCAGTGGGTGTACCCCGTTTGTCCACGGCCCCACTCTCACCGCTCCTCCCGACTCCCACCCTCTTGGCAACACTCCAGGCCAGAGCGAGCCAGGCTGACACTTGACAGCACCTCCAGTTTACCTTGGCTCGGGTCCAGCCCGGGGCGGCCCCCACTTCTCCACCTTTGTTACCCGGCCCCTCTCTAGTGCAAAGAGCAGTTTAAATATAAATCAGTCCTCGACACAAACAGAGCCTCAGCGAGTCTCAGAGCCATCACCGGAACTGAGAGCCCAGGTTTTCGGCGAGTGCAAACAAGCAGAGACCGGCTCTGTAAATCTCCCAGATCGCATCGGGAGGGGCGCGGAAGCTCCCCCTCCCTTCACAAACTTCGGCTCCCCTCCAACCACCCTGGCTCCCGTTGGTTCCCTCAGCGCCCCTCGCCCCCGCCTCCTGTCTTCTAGCCTCGTAGCCCTGCCCATCCCTTCTCTGGCCCCCTCGAGTCTGCGGGCCCGCGGCGCCCACCCTGCCACGCCAGCGCCCCGGGTGCCCCCACGCTCTGCAGCCGGCTGCTCCCCCTGCAGACCTCCCTCTCCCCGGCCCGCCACCCCCGCCCCCACCCTCCGGCGGGCGGGACCTTCTCGAGGGGCGGTCGAGCCTTGCGGGTCCCAGCCCAGCTGCGGACGCAGAGACAACTTCGGCCGGAAAGAGGTCAAGCGCCGCCGGCCACCGCGTCACACCTGTCTGAGGGGGCGGCGGCGGCGGGGCGGGGGCTCGCAGCGCCTTTGACACCGTAGGGAAAGAGGGAGGAGGGAGTGCGCGTTTCATCATCGGCGGCGGCGGCGGCCACTTATAAAACTTCTAGGCGCGCACCCTCGCGCTCAGTCTCCTCCGGCCACCGACACGGCGCCCGCCACCCGCTGGCCGCCCGCCCCAGCCCAAGCGCCCCGGCCCCGCTCTCCCGGCCTCCCGCCCCGTGCTGCCGCCTCCATGGGGCTCCTGTCCAAGCCCGGCGCGCGCCAGGGTAGCGCCGCCTCTACTGGCCAAGCCGGCTGCAATCCCCGCTCTATCTTCAGCAACATTAAGGTGAGCGGAGAAGCGGGAACGTCGAGCCCGAGCCGCACGGGGCGCACCGTCGGCGCGGTCCCGGCGTCGGTGCTGCAGGCGCCTGGGAGGAGCTGAGGGTGCGGGCGCCCACCCTCGCAGTCCCTCGGTCGGTGCTGCGCTCCCCAACGCATCTTTGCGGACCCCGCACCGCGGGCAAGGGGGCGCCCTGCCAGGCAAGCCGGTGCTGGCCGTGTGTGCGTGTGCGTGTGTGCATGCGTGTGTGTGCATGTGTGTATGCATGCGTGCGTGTGTGTATGTGTGCGCGTGCGCTTACTCACACGCCCTCCTCAGGGTAGGAAACGGCGATGCAAGTTACCTGCTTATTGGGCCAGCTCTATTCAGGTCGTCTTGGCACTAGGGTAGGGAATTGCCCAGTTCTTTGAACAAGAACATCTCCAGGACACGGTTTTGGGCTCCTGTGACAGTTACTTTGTTAAGGGCGTGGGCTTGGAAGTGCCTGGTCTGGCGCCTTGTAGGGGACAGGCTGTGGTCCCTCTGAGATGAAGATCAGAGCCCGTTTCAGCTTGAGTGGGTGGCAGAAGAGCCATTCTCCACTATGCTTTCCTCGTCCCTGAGGGCGGCAGCCAGCGCGTGGGCTCTGCTACCTGATCGGGCTGCTGCCTGCAATGTTAAGAATTCCCCCGAGGCTGGCAACCTACACTGCAGCTCTTGGACCAGCTTTCCAGGTCCGGAACTAGCCCCCGGAAAGCATCGGCTTTTGGTCTATGCAATAAAGTCTAGGCAGGTGCCTGGCAAGTTATGGGGAGTGGGTGAAGAAAAGCTGGGTGTAGGCAGTTGTGTGGTGAGGTTGCTTTCCTCCACTCACAGGTCCAAGAGGACTGGAATGGTGGAATCCACACTCAGGCTTTTTTGCCTCTTCTGGGAGGGCAAAATGCACCTCCTGTGGTAAGGATGTGGGAGGTAGTGGAGCCCAGGTCAGGTTTCCTTGGAGTCAGGGCAAATGGTGCAGACAGGTTGTTTATGGCAGTCACACAGTCAGATTCGGGGCGGTAAAGCCTCCAGTGGTACAATTAAGGGGGACCCAGAACACACGAAGGGAGGATAAAGGTCTCTCTGGGCTGGTTTTGCGTCCAAAAGAAAGGGATCTGGAGGTCACATTGTTAGCAATAGAGCTGGGCTCCCCACTCCTGCTTCTCTTCTTTCCCCATACCACACTAGGCTGAATTGATTCCATGGTTGGATGTAAGTAAGACAGAAATTTTGAGAGAGTTTAAAATAATACTCAAATCTCCTCACCTTTGGCCAGACCCTGATGAGAACACTGTGTGTGGTTTTGGTCCCATCATTTTAAGAAAGTTTAGAAAGGTTTCAGCAGAGAATTGTGGAAAAATTTGGTGTTTATAAACTAGGAATTGGGAGGAAAGGGCCAGAGTAATCATCAGGTGGTCTGAAAAGAAAGAGGCCCAGAAGGGAGCCAGACTGAGGCTAAGTCCTCTATTTTCACCACTCGTAGTGTTGGGAGCAGGAGGGACAGCTCATAGCCAGGGTATCCCCAAATGAAATTGATCTGTTTAGACCCGCCCTGAGTCTCTAAAATAAATGAGTTTATGGCAGCAGTTTCTTTGAAGATCTATAAAAATAAGATAATTTATCACATGCTGATGATTTAGTCACACGTGCCCGAGGCCTGGGCCCAGGCCAATTGGCCTCCTTAAGACTCATACCAGTTAAAAGTTTTTCTGATCTCTGAAAACCAGAATTTTTTCAATCATTTCCTCTCTTAATCCATAGTAATTCTAAGGCCAGAGTTAGGAGCAGCTTCCACTTAGCTTCACTTACCAGCTTGAAAACAGGTAGGAAATTTGATATCTCAAGGCAAATCTGGGGGCTGGAATTCCATTAGTTAAACTCCCTGAAGCCTTTTCTTCCAGGGGACATTGCTGACATGTGGGGGCTTTGCGATTTGATGAGAGATTTCCTCCTCCCAATAAGAAGGTTGGTGGCTGCCCTGCACCTTCCCAGGGGGTGTGGACTGCACATGTCTTGTGACTTGTGTGATATGGGAGGAACAAGGGACACCCAACCTAAGGACCCATCATTTTTCCAGGTTCCTCATTGTTGGGACAGATTGACCAATAGGCTTTAGGTGTGCATGTGTTTAGATGCTCAATCATGTCCAACTCTTTGCAACCCCATAGACTTTAGCCCGCCAGGCTCTTCTGTCCATGGGATTTCCCAGGCAAGAATGCTGGCATGGGTTGCCATTTCCTCCTTCAGGGGAACTTCCTGACCCAGGGATCAAATCCTCCTGCACTGGCAGACAGATTCCTTACCACTGAACCACATGGGAAGCCCAGTAGGCTTTATGACATTCCTGCAATACCCCACATACCATATGGTTTGGGAAAAGGCATGAAACAAGGGGACTAAGACCCAAGCCTCATGCCATCCCCTTACTTAACTAGGTGACACAGGAAAGCATTCCTGAGCCTCAGAGTCCTTAAGTGAAAAATACTGGGTAATATGAACAATGCCTACCTCCCGAGGGCTGGTAGGGGAGGGCTTCCTAAGAATTATGTGGAAAGAGGCAGAGGAAACAGCTTTGTAAATCATGCTGGGCTTTCTGGTATTGGCATCACTGTGAGGTCAGTTCTTGCCTCAGCAAACAAGACTCAGCATACAAACGTCATTTCGGATCTATTATTCCACCAATTACACCTCATTCTGTGAGACACAGTTAATAGTTAAGAGAAACTGCCGTTTATAATAATAATATCCCCAAAATAACAATAGTAGCTAACAGTAACGGATCTGTCTGAATGTACTTGAACTATGGAAATAGTTTACCCACATGCAATCCTCATTACAGCTCTATCAACTTTATACTGTTACTGTTCCCATTAGTGATGAGGAAAACAAGGCTTTGTGAGGCTGGTCTCTTGGGTGTGGATACATAGGAAGGGTGGTGTGTAGAGGAACCAGGAATCTGAGCCTCCGGAGTCAGAGCCCCGAACCCTAACCCCTGTGTGCCTGGCCCTGTCTATTGCACGGTGCTGGTTAGCTCTGTATAAGCACATGGAGATACCTTGGATGTACTTATTCCGAGCAGTCAAGGGTTTCCCCAGACTCTGGTGACACATCCAGTTGTAACCAGTGGCTGCAGCTCACATGTGTAGAGGCGCTAACAGGTTCAGATCTCTTCATTCTCCCTGGTCTCATTTCAAGAGCCTGGTGACTCTCAGGCGTGGGGTGAGTTTTTGGTACCTCCTTCTGCAGGAGTCAATACAATTGTTATTTTCTCTGGAGAGTCACTGTTGCTTCTGACTTGTGTGCATGCCTGCATAATTGCTCAGTTGTGTCCGACTCTTTTGTGACCCTGTGGACCGCAGCCCACAGTGTTAGTGAACAAAATCTTGTCTTTCGCTGCCCACTGAAGCCAAATAAAAATTACAGAGACAGAGTCTGGAGGATATAAAAAGGTAGCTTTAATCCTCAGCTGGCTGAGAGGGCAACATAGTAGGCTCATGCCTCAAGAACTGTGCCATCCCTCCTGAGGAGGGGCCTGGGGTTTATATGCAGTTAAGGGTCAGTGATGAGGAACAAAGGTGTTAGGATCTTGTCATCTTCCTCTTGCCTTGTTTCAAAAATAGCCGTAGGCTGGCTTCAGGTAGCCTCTGGCAGTCTGGTGGCCCAATAGTTGGGTCCATTGTGTATTTTTACTTGGGCCTTCTTTCTGATACAGAAAAACTTCTGAGGGTTGATCTGCCAAGAGAGTGCTATAAAGGTGAACACCAAATACAGGATGTAATTGGCATAGAACCAAAGGATAATAGGTGCAAAATGTAGCTTATGCAGAATTAGGGGGCAGAAAACCAAACTTATTTACAGACATGCAGAGTTAGGGGGCAAGAAAGCAAGCTTAGTCACAGAGCACAGATTAGGTACAGTTAAAAGTAAAAACTAGGAAAGTTTGGGACTGTTCACTGTTCTCTGTATCTTCTTTGTTCTCAGGAAAGAGAAAGAAAAACTCATTCCTCATTTTTCCTTTTCACTGCAATACCAGGCTCCTCTGTCCATGGAATTCTCCAGGCAAGAATACTGGAGTGTGTTGACTTTCTCTCCTCCAAGGGATCTTCCCAACCCAGGGATCAAACCCACATCTCCTGCATTGGCAGACAGATGCTTTAGCACTGAGCCACCTTGCTTACAGCATTCTTTTTTTTTTTTTTTTTTTAACATGTAATGCTTTTTAGTAACATAAGGCTAATTAGAATGTTACTGAATACAAATTATAAACACATGTTTTTAGAAATAATTACTGTGTGTATTATATTTTTTAAACTTCTTTTCTTATTAAATAATTTTTAAATTAAGAAGTAGAGGACCTGCTCCCGAGAAGGCAATGGCAACCCACTCCAGTACTCTTGCCTGGAAAATCCAATGGGTGGAGGAGCCTGGTAGGCTGCAGTCCATGGGGTTGCAAAGAGTCGGACACGACTGAGAGACTTCACTTTCACTTTTCACTTTCATGCATTGGAGAAGGAAATGGCAACCCACTCCAGTGTTCTTGTCTGGAGAATCCCAGGGACGGGGGAGCCTGGTGGGCTGCCGTCTATGGGGTTGCACAGTCAGACACGACTGAAGCGACTTAGCCGCAGCAGCAGAGTACCTGCTCACCAGCTATTGTCAGGGGGAGCAGTTCAGCATCCAGAACTCCTAAGCTCCAAATTAAGAACAGGTTCATTCAATGTTTATGGGGCACGAGTCGGGGAGGTGAGGGGAAATCTTGGTGGCTAACATATCCTAGCAACCTCAAAGAGATCTGTTGCTTCTTAAAATGAAACTTTTGGAGCCAAACTGGGGTTATCTTATAGAAGGAGTGGTTGATTTGGTAATTGCTGCCCACGAACTTTCACGCCCAGGGTCCCAGCCTAGCGAAATAATGGCTGTCCTGTCAGTGGGGGTGAAAGGCGGGGGAAGAACAGTGGGAAGAAGGAGATTTCACAGCTGGGCCTGAGTGGCTCTGGTGACTCCCCCCAAGTGAGGGAGGGGTGCTTTGTTCTGGCCTGTGTCCATAATGTCTGGAGGCTTCTGACCCCCAGCCGTGGGGCAGCAGCTTGGGCCTAACCTCTCAGTTTCCAGAGGAAAGTGCTACATCCCCACAACCTGCAATCCATGCCTGGGGAGACTCTGAAGAGAATCCCCTGGGCCAGAGAATGCCCTCATCCCCCTATGAGTTGACATGCTTTCCTTCCTGGGCTGTTTCTTTGACACAAGGGACAGCGTATGTTATTCTCTCCAGGGTGTCTGTCCCCTGAGAGGCCCACCTTGCTCTGCTTATGGGTGTGTTGGGGGTCGAGGAGGGAGAATTATGGGACTGGGTGGGGTGGAGGTCAAAGGTTATTCAGATCCTTTCTTCCTGTGACTGTGCCTCAAGCCCTTTCCTGGTTTTCATTTTGTCTCCTGGTGATGAATTTAACAAGTGGAAAGTGAAAGTGAAATTCACTCAGTAGTGTCCGACTCTTTGCGACCCCATAGAGTGTACAGTCCATGGAATTGTCCAGGCCAGAATATTGGAGTGGGTAGCCTTTCCCTTCTCCAGCGGATCTTCCCAACCCAGGGATCAAACCCAGGTCTTCCACATTGCAGGGGGATTCTTTACCAGCTGAGCCACCAGGGAAGCCCAAGAATATTGGAGTGGGTAGCCTATTCCTTCTCCAGCAGATCTTCCCGGTCTAGAAATCAAACCGGGGTCTCCTGCATTGCAGGCGGATTCTTTACCAACTGAGCTATCAGGGAAGCAAGTAGAAGAAGGATTTATTTTGAAATAATTACAGATTCATAGGAAAAATGGTGCTGAGAGGACCTATGTACTTTTTACCTGGTTCCTTCCAAGGGTTTCACCTTACATAGCTGCAATGTAAGACTAAAAACAGGAGAGTGAGATTGCAGTACTGTGTGAGTGTAGTTCCAGGCCATTCGATCGTGTGTACAGGTTCAGGGAACTGCCATCCCTCTGCTTTAACACTGTCCCATTGCCACCGAGATCTCCTTCTGACAACCCTAATGTTCTCTAGCACTGTAACTTTGTCATTTTGAGAACATGATATAAATGAATCGTGAAATATTTGTGTGACCTTTTGAGACTGCTTTTTTCATTCAGCATAATGCCCTTGAGACCATTCCAAGTTGTTCCATGTATCAATAGTTTGTTCCTCTTTATTGCTGGATACTGTTCCAAGGCATGGATGTTATCATGATTTGTCCAGCCATTCACCTAATGAAGGACATCTGGATTGTTTCCAGTTTGGGGCTATTACAGATAAAGCTGCTATGAACAATCATGTATAGATTTTTGTGTGGGCATAAATTCTCATTTTGTTAGGGTAAAAACCCTAATGCTGGGAAAGATTGAAGGCAGGAGGAAAAGGGGATGACAGAGGATGAGATGGTTGGATGGCATCACTGACTCAATGGATGTGAGTTTGAGACAGCTCTGGGAGTTGGAGATGGACAGAGAAACGGCGTGCTGCAGTCTCTGGGGCCGTGGAGTCGGACACCACTGGTTGACTGAACTGAACTGAAAAACCCAGGAGTGCATTTTCTGGGTTGCATGGTGGTTTCCTGTTGATTTTTTTTTCTTAAAGAAACTGCCAAACTATTTTCCAGAGTGGGTATAACACTTTACATTTGCACTTGCAAGGTTTGAGAAATTCAGTTCCTCTACTGAATTTGATGTTGTTACTGTTTTTTATTTTAGCTATCCTTTTTTTTTTTTTTTGAAAGAATTCCTCCCCTACAGAAGGGCACTGCCTTCTGTAGTGAAAATAAACTGGATGACCCCATTTTTATACAACAATAGAATGTCAACACTGGCCAGAACCTCCTCCAAATGAAAAAGGGACCCAGAGAAGGGTGGTGACCCCTGCAAGGTCTCAGGGAAGTAGGAGTATTTTAGCTGTTTGAATTGGTGTGTAGTGAGATCTCAGTGTGGTCTTTATTTGCCTTTCCCAATTGGCTGGCGCTGTTGAACATCTTTTCATGTGCTCATTTGCCATGTGTATACCCTCTTCAGGCTTCCCTGCTGGCTCAGTTGGTAAAGAATCCGCCCACAATGCAGGAGCCCGAGGTTCAGTCCCTGGGTTAGGAAGATCCTGTGGAGAAGCAAATTGTAACCCACTCCACTATGCATGCCTGGAGAATCCCACGGTAGACAGAGGAGCCTGGTGGGCCAGAGTCCATGGGGTTGCAAGGAGTCAGACATGACTGAGCGACTAAACAGCAACAGCAGCAATACCGTCTTCACTGAAATATGTGTTCATATATTTTGTCCCTTTTCTTATTGATTTTTGAATTATTGTTTTGAGACTTTTTTTTACATAAATGAGATACAAGTCCTTCATTGGGCATATTGTTTGCAAACATTTTCTCCCAGTGTGTAGCTTTTCATCCTCTCAGCAGAATCTTTCACAGAGAAAAAGGTTTTGATTCCAATAAAGTCTAATTTATCAATTTTTAAACTTATGGATCCTGCTTTTATTGTTGTCTAAAAACTCTTCACCAAATCCTAACTCATAAAAGAGAAATCCTGTGTTTCTTCTAAAAGTTTTATACGTTTTTTTTTACATTTCAATCTGTGACCCATTTTGAGTTAATTTTTTGTATAGGTGTGAGGTTTAGGTCAAGGTTTCATTGTTTTGCCTGTGGTTAGGAACAAATAAATGGTTCCTACACTGTCTATTGACGAGACTGTCCATACTCTACTGGATTGCCTCTGGGTCTTTGTCGAAGATCAGCCGGCCATACTTGTGTGTGTCCGTTCGGGCTTTTCCATCATGCTTCATTGATATATGTGTTTATCTCTCTGCCCACACCACCATGTCCTGATTACTGCAGCTAAACAGCAAGTCTCACTGTCAGGTTAAACTTGACTTTCATCCTGCAATGGTGTGATTACCAAATCTTATCACCCACTCAGTTTCCCTTCTCCTTTGCCTTTTACGAAGAGTTAAGAGCAGATTCAAAGCTTGCTTTTAGTAACTGGATGGAATCTCATGTATTTACATGCTCCAGCTTTTCTTCTGGCTTGAGCTGAATGGTTGTCTTTTCCCTTGAATTTGATTTTTCAGTATATGTTTCTAAACTTTTTCTATACGTAATAACAGCCCCGCAAAGGAGGTGTAAGCATTTCCATTTCATGCTTGAAATCTAGGTTCATCCAAGGCCACATATCCAGTCAGTGGCAAAGCAGGAATTCCCACAGGTGTCAGCTCACTCCAACCCCCTCCTTCCCATGGCCACAGAATGCCTCTCAGTTCCAGATACGCTTGTCCATGAACATTTGGGTCTGAGCTTAGTGATCTCTGAGGTCCTTTTAGGTTCTCAGATTCCCACCTCATGCTAACAAGTTGCTGATTGAGATGAAACCAGGAGTAGGGCCAGATGGATCTGAGCTTTGCTGGCAGATCTGCTCTCAGTTCAGTTCAGTTCAGTCACTAAGTCGTGTCCAACTCTTTGCAACCCCATGGACTGCAGCACGCCAGGCCTCCTTGTCCATCACCAACTCCCAGCATTCACTCAAACTCATGTCCATCGAGTCGGTGATGCCATCCAACCATCTCATCCTCTGTCGACCCCTTCTCCTCCTGCCCCCAATCCCTCCCAGTATCAGAGTCTTTTCCAATGAGTCAACTCTTTGCATGAGGTGGCCAAAGTACTGGAGTTTCAGCTTCAGCATCAGTCCTTCCAATGAACACCCAGGACTGATCTCCTTTAGGATGGACTGGTTGGATCTCCTTGCAGTCCAAGGGACTCTCAAGAGTCTTCTCCAACACCACAGTTCAAAAGCATCAATTCTTCAGCGCTCAGCTTTCTTCACAGTCCAACTCTCACATCCATACATGACCGCTGGAAAAACCATAGCCTTGACTAGAGGGACCTTTGTTGGCAAAGTAATGTCTCTGCTTTTCAATATGCTGTCTAGGTTGGTCATAACTTTCCTTCCAAGGAGTAAGCATCTTTTAATTTCATGGCTGCAGTCACCATCTGCAGTGATTTTGGAACCCCCAAACATAAAGTCTGACACTGTTTCCACTGTTTCCCCATCAATTTCCCATGAAGTGATGGGACCAGATGCCATGATCTTTGTATTCTGAATGTTGAGCTTTAAGCCAACTTTTTCACTCTCCTCCTTCACTTTCATCAAGAGGCTTTTTAGTTCCTCTTCACTTTCTGCCATAAGGGTGGTGTCATCTGCATATCTGAGGTTATTGATATTTCTCCCGGCAATCTTGATTCCAGCTTGTGCTTCTTCCAGCCCAGCGTTTCTCATGATGTACTCTGCATATAAGTTAAATAAGCAGGGTGACAATATACAGCCTTGACGTACTCCTTTTCCTATTTGGAACCAGTCTGTTGTTCCATGTCCAGTTCTAACTGTTGCTTCCTAACCTGCATACAGGTTTCTCAAGAGGCAGGTGAGGTGGTCTGGTATTCCCATCTCCTTCAGAATTTTCCACAGTTAATTGTGATCCACACAGTCAAAGGCTTTGGCATAGTCAATAAAGCAGAAATATATGTTTTTCTGGAACTCGATTGCTTTTTCCATGATCCAGCGGATGTTGACAATCTGATCTCTGGTTCCTCTTCCTTTTCTAAAACCAGCTTGAACATCAGGAAGTTCACGGTTCATGTACTGCTGAAGCCTGGCTTGGAGAATTTTGAGCATTACTTTACTAGCTTGTGAGATGAGTGCAATTGTGTGGTAGTTTGAGCATTCTTTGGCATTGCCTTTCTTTGGGATTGGAATGAAAACTGACCTTTTCCAGTCCTGTGGCCACTGCTGAGTTTTCCAAATTTGCTGGCATATTGAGTGCAGCACTTTCACAGCATCATCTTTCAGGATTTGAAATAGCTCAACTGGAATTCCATCACCTCCACTAGCTTTGTTCATAGTGATGCTTCCTGAGGCCCATTTAACTTCACATTCCAGGATGTCTGGCTCTAGGTGAGTGATCACACCATCGTGATTATCTTGGTCGTGAAGATCTTTTTTGTACAATTCTTCTGTGTATACTTGCCACCTCTTCTTAATATCTTCTGCTTCTGTTAGGTCCATACCATTTCTGTCCTTTATTAAGCCCATCTTTGCATGAAATGTGTTCCCTTGGTATCTCTAATTTTCTTGAAGAGATCTCTAGTCTTTCCCATTCTGTTGTTTTCCTCTCTTTCTTTGCACTGATCACTGAGGAAGGCTTTCTTATCTCTCCTTGCTATTCTTTGGAACTCTGCATTCGATGCTTATATCTTTCCTTTTCTCCTTTGCTTTTCACTTCTCTTCTTTTCACAGCTATTTGTAAGGCCTCCCCAGACAGCCATTTTGCTTTTTTGCATTTCTTTTCCATGGGGATGGTCTTGATCCCTGTCTCCTGTACAATGTCATGAACCTCAGTCCATAGTTCATCAGGCACTCTATTTATCAGATCTAGGCCCTTAAATCTATTTGTCACTTCCACTGTATAATCATAAGGGATTTGATTTAGGTCATACCTGAATGGTCTAGTGGTTTTCCCTACTTTCTTCAATTTAAGTCTGAATTTGGCAATAAGGATTTCATGATCTGAGCCACAGTCAGCTCCTGGTCTTGTTTTTGCTGACTGTATAGAGCTTCTCCATCTTTGGCTGCAAAGAATATAATCAATCTGATTTCGGTGTTGACCATCTGGTGATGTCCATGTGTAGAGTCTTCTCTTGTGTTGTTGGAAGAGGGTGTTTGCTATGACCAGTGCATTCTCTTGGCAAAACTCTATTAGTCTTTGCCCTGCTTCATTCTGTATCCCAAGGCCAAATTTGCCTGTTACTCCAGGTGTTTCTTGACTTCCTACTTTTGCATTCCAGTCCCCTATAATGAAAAGGACATCTTTTTTGGTATTAGTTCTAAAAGGTCTTGTAGATCTCCATAGAACTGTTCAACTTCAGCTTCTTCAGCGTTACTGGTTGGAGCATAGGCTTGGATTACCGTGGTATTGAATGGTTTGCCTTAGAAACGAACAGAGATCATTCTGTCGTTTTTGAGATTGCATCCAAGTACTGCATTTCGGACTCTTTTGTTGACAATGATGGCTACTCCATTTCTTCTAAGGGATTCCTGCCCGCAGTAGTAGGTATAATGGTCATCTGAGTTAAAATCACCCATTCCAGTCCATTTTATTTATTTATTTATTTATACCTAATAGCTCCTTTTTATTTATTTATTTTAATTTTATTTATTTATTTATTTTTTAAATTTTATTTTATTTTTAAACTTTACAATATTGTATTGGTTTTTGCCAAATATTGAAATGAATCCACCACAGGTATACATGTGTTCCCCATCCTGAACCCTCCTCCCTCCTCCCTCCCTCCAGTCCATTTTAGTTTGCCGATTCCTAGAATGTTGACGTTCACTCTTGCCATCTCCTGTTTGACCACTTCCAATTTGCCTTGATTCATGGACCTGACATTCCAGGTTCCTATGCAATATTGCTCTTTACAGCATCGGACCTTTCTTCTATCACCAGTCACATCCACAACTGAGTATTGTTTTTGCTTTGGCTCCATCCCTTCATTCTTTCTGGAGTTATTTCTCCACTGATCTCCAGAAGCATATTGGTCACCTACTGACCTGGGGAGTTCCTCTTTCAGTATCCTATCTTTTTGCCTTTTCATACTGTTCATGGGGTTCTCAAGGCAAGAATACTGAAGTGGTTTGCCATTCCCTTTCCAGTGGACCACATTCTGTCAGACCTCTCCACCATCTAAACTGCCCGTCTTGGGTGGCCCCACACGGCATGGCTTAGTTTCATTGAGTTAGACAAGGCTGTGGTCCGTGTAATTAGATTGACTAGTTTTCTGTGCTAATGGTTTCAGTGTGTGTGCCCTCTGATGCCCTCTTGCAGCACCTACCTCTTACTTGGGTTTCTCTTACCTTGGGCGTGGGGTATCTCCTCATGGCTGCTCCAGCAAAGCGCAGCCACTGCTCCTACCTTGGATGAGGGGTATCTCCCCAGGGCTGCCCCTCCTGACCTTGAATGTGGAGTAGCTCCTCTCGGCCCTCCTGCGCCCACGCAGCCACTGCTCCTTGGACGTGGGGTTGCTCCTCTTGGCCTCCGTCCTGCTCTGAAACCTGGCAAAAGAGGAGGATGTGGGCTCGTTGGGTTGTCTGCAATTAATCCCAGCTCTCTTTGTTTAGAGGACCTTGATTCCCTGGAATGGATTAAATTTGATCAGGAGTGATGGATGAAACCAAGGCCCAGAGACTCAGACTACACTGCAGGCTGGATGGATGGGATGATGCTGTGCAGTGATCAGCCCTCTCACCATCTCCCCGGCCTCGTCACCTTGCTGGGTGGAGGTGCAACCGAGGCTGTGGGTTGAGCAGAGAGCACCAGCTGGGGCAGTAACCCGAGGACTGTGACCTGTGGGACACTCAGTCTGGTCAGCATCGGCACTGACCCCTACAGGGTTGACCTCTGCCTCTACAAATGTGGGAACATTAACCCTTTCTTGAAGATTTAGTGTGTACCCAAGTCCTTTAGGACCCTGAGAGTCCCGATGATGAGTTTTGTTTACCCAAACATCAGCCTTAACTATATATGTTCTGAAGTGTGTCCCATCCAACACCCTTGGGAGGTGCTGGCCTGGAGCACAGAAGGCCTCAGTTAAAATGCAGATGGCACCAGGGGAACTTCAGTAAGCTAGTGGCTGGCCCTGAATTCTAAAGGAGTGACCAGATCTCCACACTGGAGGAGGACAAGGGGATGAAGGTGGGCTCTGGAGATGTGGTTTAACTAACAGTGATTATTACATTTCTGTGGTAGTTGACATTTTATCCTAGAATCAAGTGAATTTTATATTTTTCTCCCACACAATGTATCTGTGTGCTTCCAAATAATATGTTGTGTCTACCTCCAAATGTTGTAGTAACGCTGATGCTCCAGGAAGCCACACCATGTTTGGCTCAGGTCGTCCAGATGTGACCCCAGGTAAAGTTTGGGAAATGATACCCCAGGCCTCAAGTTAGAACTGGTTTATGTGATTAACTCACTCAGCCAGCTTGTTGGGCATGGAGGGAACGATACCTAGGAAATGTCAATGGGACAGGTATGGGGTGCAGATGCAGGCAATTCCTGGGCTGAGCCCATGGGACACCCCAGGAGAGGAGCTGGCTAGAGGGTGCATGAGGCCCCATGGGCTTCGGGAGAGGGGGTGCCTGGTTGGGGGCAGACAGCAGGCAGCAAGGGCCACACTGGTCCTGCCCCACTGGCTGCCTGAGAGATTGCAGGATGAATTAAACTGTTTTAGAAGTCCTTCCTGCCAGAGTCCAGGCCCTTATGAAATTGCCCTGCTTTGCCTTCTATTCACAGTGCATTTGAGGGAATTGCGGGGAGCTAAGCATCACTCGCTCACAAGCCTGTACAGCATGTCTACGGTGGAGGCACGTCCCCAGACGTCACTGGTTTCACTCAGCTCCCTAAGAGGCCCCCATGTTTCCAAGAAACAATGATCTGTAGCGCCCTGCCTCTCAGTGTGACGCATGGCCTCAATTTGTGTAGGACCGAGGGGGTTCCCAGCATGTAGACTTTCAGTTTTTTTTATATATATAAATTTATTTTAATTGGAGGCTAATTACTTTGCAATATTGTATTGGTTTTGCCATACATCAACATGAATCTGCCATGGGTGTACAAGTGTTCCCCATCCTTCAGTTTTAAAACTGAAGATGTTCTGGGCAGATGGGGATAAGTTGGTCACCCCACTGCCTCCCTTGCTGTGACATTTTACAAGAATGGACTTCCAGCCCCTGACTATAGGGTGGGAGAGGAGACTATGGCAGGTCAGGGATGGTACCCAGGATGGAAATAAGCCTCACGGCAGGAAGGAACTGGAGGCTTCCAGGAGAAGACGGGTGGTAGGGCCCACTTCTCCCTCTTGTTTGTACGTGGAAGTCCTCCGGTCTGGCCCTGCCTTCGTTGCCCGTTATGACTTGTACAACATTTTAAACTTACTGTGTAGAATCCATACAAGTAATGATAAACCTGAGCTATAGAAACACAGCACCAGAATGGAGCGGCGCAGCGGCAGAGGTTTCGGTATGACCAGGATGCAGATCCACATGTTGCTAACCGATCGAGTGAGGATCACCCCAGTGCCCAGGGCTCAAGAGCCCCTGTGCTGTTCACTCATTCATCGCCCATGCTCGCAACCTTATCTGGTGGGGCAGGAGTTTTGCTCAGCATATCCTCGAAGACAAGAATGCGCCTTGCAAGAGGCGAAAAATGGAAAAAGATGTCCCAGTGCTGCCCTAAAGCCTGAGAAGAAAGATGGGGTGTCCTTCTGTGCTGAACATGCCCGTGGGAATGCCCTGGTTCTTCATGCTCAAGCGAAGAAGACCAGTCCAGGGCTTGTGGGTGAAGCATTCTTGTGCCAGCTGAGCTCACATGCTGGGACAGAGCTGGGTCTTAGACTCCAAAATGTAGCTGCAGTGAGGCCAGCCAAATTTCGAATGTGCTGGCGTCTACATAGCTGAAGAAGTGGCCTTGATTATGCGTGAGAAGCTTATTTGTTTGCAATTTTTGTGCACTGACCAGGTCAGGAAGCAACAGTTAGAACTGGACATGGAACAACAGACTGGTTCCAAACAGGAAAAGGAGTACGTCAAGGCTGTATATTGTCACCCTGCTTATTTAACTTATATGCAGAGTACATCATGAGAAACACTGGGCTGGAGGAAGCACAAGCTGGAATCAAGATTGCCAGGAGAAATATCAAAAACCTCAGATATGCAGATGACACCACCCTTATGGCAGAAAGTGAAGAGGAACTAAAAAGCCTCTTGATGAAAGTGAAAGTGGAGAGTGAAAAGGTTGGCTTAAAGCTCAGCATTCAGAAAACAAAGATCATGGCATCCGGTCCCATCACTTCATGGGAAATTGATGGGGAAACAGTGGAAACAGTGTCAGACTTTAATTTGGGGGGTTCCAAAATCACTGCAGATGGTGACTGCAGCCATGAAATTAAAAGACGCTTACTCCTTGGAAGGAAAGTTATGACCAACCCAGACAGCATATTGAAAAGCAGAGACATTGCTTTGCCAACAAAGGTCCCTCTAGTAAAGCTATGGTTTTTCCAGTGGTCATGTATGGATGTGAGAGTTGGACTGTGAAGAAGGCTGAGCCCCAAAGAATTGATGCTTTTGAACTGTGGTGTTGGAGAAGACTCTTGAGAGTCCCTTGGACTGCAAGGAGATCCAACCAGTCCATTCTGAAGGAGATCAGCCCTGGAATTTCTTTGGAGGGAATGATGCTGAAGCTGAAACTCCAGTACTTTAAGGGCCACCTCATGCCAAGAATTGACTCATTGGAAAAGACTCTGATGCTGGGAGGGATTGGGGGCAGGAGGAGAAGGGGACGACAGAGGATGAGATTGCTGGATGGCATCACTGACTCGATGGACGTGAGTCTGAGTGAACTCCGGGAGTTGGTGATGGACAGGGAGGCCTGGTGTGCTGTGATTCATGGGGTCGCAAAGAGTCAGACATGACTGAGCGACTGAAATGAACTGAACTGAACTGTACTGACCAGTTTAAATGGCTTCAGCATCTGCTCAAAGAGAAGAAGCAATGTTACATAATTACAAAGTGGAACATGCAGCTCTAGGTAGTCTCGTGAGTGGCCCGGAGAGACTTCTGGCCAAAGAACGAGAGAAGTTAAAGCATCTAAAATGTCTTCAGTGGTATTGTCAGCGCTGTGGAGTGGAAGCCTTACCACACAGGCAAGCCGAAGGAGCGCAGAAAGCTGGCCGCACACAGTGCTGCCTGACAGGCTCATACCACTTGCTCCATTCAGAGGTGCTTGGTCTTTGTGGATTCCAGTGACCGGACACTGCCTTACTTCTGTATGTCAGGGCACAGATCAGGCTCTCTTCAATGCTGCCAGGGGTGTGAACAGGTACCGTGCAACAAACCAGTTCCCATCAGCCATTCTGAGGCTCCTTTTTGCTGCCCACTGCATTTCAAGTTGCCTCAGACGTATAAGCCCGAGCTGTGGGTGATGGTATGCAGTGCCCTCCCTCACCCTTGCGTTTTGACCCTTCACTAACCCTTGAAGATCATCTGGTGAAAGAAATTGCTGAAGGTCCAGTGGACATTTTGGGCCACATGCAGATTGCTGGAGATGGGTGCTGATCACAGGGATCTCAAAATTCTGAGACAGCCTCTGCAACCATTGTCTCAGAGTGTCCAGAACCCACCCGTGTCAGTTGATACTGTGTTTTGGAAACCAGTTGACTTTGGGGGATTTGTATTTCCCATTCTCTAAGGCAGTATTTCTGACCCTCTCTCACTAAAGGACAAGCCAGGCTACCTTGTTTTTCTTCTGGTTTATTGAATGCTATATAGTCTAACCAAATGTTGGGGGCAGGGGCCAATAGTGTCTTTAAATTGTGATGTTTTCCCACTCTAGGCAAGGAAGAGAGTAGGTGATTCCTGTCATAGCTGCCGAGATTGGAGCTGTGCCTAAGGGGAAAGGGATTTTTGTAATGCTCTTTCCCAAGTCTTGGGATAGCGATAATCCCAGTGGCTCGTTATCTCTGTCTAGCAGCCTATATTTTAGCCTTTCCTCACCTTTTCCCTAATCGAGTAATCTGAAGCTCCTCTCCTCAGTGATCTCTGACCTATAGCCTCAGAAAATAGCCCACAGGACTGGGCCCTTCTTAACCATCCATCTTGCTTCTAAACTATGTAAATTTCTGTTGTGGCTATCTTATGTAAGATGCAATAAAAATATTATATATAGTTTCTGTTAAATGTTAAAATGTTATATTTATATTTATATATATATATATATATATATGAAGGAAACACAGTGCCCTTTGCCCTTTTCAGAATTACTGAATTTCAGAATTGAAAGTGATGCGAAAGCTCATGTGTTCAAAGAGGCTGGAATCTTCCTGGCAATGTCCTTGCACAGCCCCAGTGATGGGGACCTCACCACATCACAAGCAGGCCCAACAGCTGTGGCCCCACAGGCAGTAGGCAGCTCTCTCCCATGTGGGGTCATGTCTGCCCTTCTATGTCTATCCCCTGGAGCCAATCCAGCAGAGCCCCTCTTCCTGGTCACTTTCCTCACTGTGTCTGATAGAAGGGCAATCTTCCTTCTCCCACAGGTCCTTCTAACTGGGTTGAAACAGAAAGCCCCAGGGGCCTGGGATACCCTCTTTAAAAACCTGTTTGGCCCTGAAGGTGGGCCTTGCTGAGGGGCAGATGTGGCCTCCAACTGCTCTTGTCCCGGGTCACAGAGCTGTAATCAGAACCTCACTGGTTCTGGTCATCACTCACAAGGGGGTCTCAGGCCCTGTGGAGGCTGGTGGGCCTGGGATTTCCTGGAACCAGCAAAAGTCTTCCTATGATGGGCATCCTCACCCCATCAGGCCCTGCCAGTTTGTTATGCCCTCAGGAGCCCAAGGCCTACTCACAAGCTGCCTTCTCTCCACCGTCTTCTCTTACTTCTCCCTGACTTGGGAGCTCTTACGGAGAATCCTTGCCAAGCATGGAAGAACCCTGGAAAGGTCGTTGGGTCCATTCTCCAGGCTCCAGCTGGGCAACATCTCTCTGGAGCAAGTAGACGAGGGGCTTGCTGGGACCACACTCCTTGACTTTATCACAAGGGAGTGGGACAGAGACCCTTACGGAGGGCATCTGCCCTAATGCCAGTGGGAACACTCCTGTGGATCCCTGCCTGTACCCTAGACTGCACCCCCACATCCCACCCACCCATGGCCAAGCCAAAGTGATGTAGAACTGGCCTTGCTAGTGGGCCATCTGCAGCCCTGGACTTTGTCGCTGACTTGGACAAGTGAGCCTCAGGGCCGTGGCTGCTGTTGGGACGCTGCCCTGCTGGACTCGCTGCTGCTCCATCCTCCCTGTCCCGGGAAAGCTTGGGTCCCATGAGTCAACCTGTAAGTTTAATACACAAACATGTATGTACAGTTCATAAGGAGTGAAGAGGATATGCCTGAACAAAGGTAGTTCTCTGAGTGGGAAGCCTATAAATGGTTTTGTTCTTCCTCTTTGTGACATTCTGTGTTTTCCATATTTTTACAATAAATGTGTCCCGCATTTATAATTAGAAGAAACTACCAATTAAAAGCCCTGAAGTTTGTAATGATACCCTCATACCCACCTTTGCCTGGTGCAGTGAGGTCTGTCATTGTGGTCTGCGAAATGAGATGTGAGGAGGGACCTGCTCTCCAGGTCCCCGAGGATGGACCAAGGATGCGGCCAGGAGGGCAGCCAGGGGATGGGGTTGTCTGCAAGGACCATTCCTATGCCAGTCACTGTTCCTGCTGCAATTTTTTTTTTTTTTGGCTGCACTGGGTATTCGTTGTTGCATGCAGGCTTTCTCTAGTTTCAGTGCTAGGGCTTCTCATTGTCATGACTGCTCTTGTTGCAGAGCATAGGCTCTAGGCACACGAGCTTCACTAGTTGTGGCTTTCAGGCTCAATAGTTGTGGCACATGGGCTTAGTTGCCCCATGGCATGTGGAATCTACCCAGACCAGGGATTGAACCTGTGTCCCCTTCATTGGCAGATGGATTCTTAACCACTAGACCACCAGGGAAGTCCTCCCACTGCATTTTTTTTGTTGTTGTTTTATGGCTCCTCAGGGATGGAGGTGAAGTAAGATAATAATACCTTAGTTCTTAAAGAGAGGCAAACCTATGGAACATTTTCTTTTCTGGGAAGATTGAGAAGTGTCTCTGTCCAGGAGGCCTCTCTGCTGTTCTGGTGCCCACTCCCAAAGGCTGGCTTAGAGCTTGGGAATCCAGTCCTAAGGGTTGGCCAAACGTCTTAGGGAAGTGAGTGTACCTGATGGGCTCTGTGCCATTTAGGAAGAGTGGGCCTGAGCGGTGAGGACAGAGGCCAGGACAGCATCTGCTCAGGGGTGCCCGGGATCCAGTGCTGAGTCTGGAGTTTTATACCTGGAAGGATGTGGTGACATCCCTGGGTGGGCTTTCATGCAATCATTTTGGTTAGCCCTGAGTCATTTGGTGACCACTCTTTGCAAGCTGGCACTCTGCTAATGTCATAAACAGCAGGGGTTTCAGAACTCTGAGGCCAGGAATGGTGTCAGGACGGCTGCCTGAAATGCAGTCATTCATTCATTTATTCATTGTTGTTCAGTAATTCAGTCATGTCTGACTCTTTGAGACCCTATGGACTGCAGCATGCCAGGCTTCCTTGCCCTTCACTATCTCCCAGAGTTTACTCAAACTCATGTCCATTGAGTCAGTGATGCCATCCAACCATCTCATCCTCTGTCATCCCCTTCTCCTCCTGCCCTCAACCTGTCCCAGCATCAGGGGCTTTTCCAATGAATCAGCTCTTCATACCAGGTAGCCAAAGCATTGGAGCTTCAGCTTCAGCATTAGTCCTTCCAATGAATATTCAAAGTTGATTTCTTTTAGGATTGACTGTTTTGATATCCTTGCTGTCCAAGGGACTCTCAAGAGTCTTCTCCAGCACCACA
Source organism: Bos indicus x Bos taurus (assembly GCF_003369695.1). Taxonomy (NCBI): domain Eukaryota; kingdom Metazoa; phylum Chordata; class Mammalia; order Artiodactyla; family Bovidae; genus Bos; species Bos indicus x Bos taurus. The sequence continues at coordinate 134,783,043 of NC_040076.1, forward strand.
GTTTGAAAGCACCAATTCTTTGGCACTCAGCCTCCTTTATGCTCCAACTTTCACATCCATACATGACTACTGGAAAAAACATAGCTTTGATGATATGGACCTTTTTAAGCAAAGTGATGTCTCTGCTTCATGGAATACGTAATTATTGATCACCTAGGCTCAACCATTGAAGGTACAATGATGAACAAAACAGAGTGGACCAAGCCCTCCTGAGAGACATAAACAGTGGGCAGATTCACAAATAGATGCAAAGTTGTGTGTCAAATAAGACGGGAAATAATTGGGTTTTGTGAGGAAGGAGGAGGTAGAAACAGAGCTGGATTCTGCTCAATACATCTGGGGTCATGTACTCTGAACTCTAACATGCCACCTTCATGCTTCTGCTATTTAACCTCTGCGTGGGGAACACGAATGTGAATCGGAAGGTGCCTGTCTTCCAAAGGCTTTTGTTTGTTTGTTTGTTTACAGGTTTATTCAACATAAAACAACCCCTTTCCAAAGGCTCTTGTTAGTTGCAGTAAGATGAGGCAACTCTAGTGAATTGTGGTTTTCATCAATATGACAGGTTTACGTAACATGGGACCCTCCTATTACAAATAATTAGAGTTTCTGGATACAATAGAATACCATCAAATATTTGAATACAGAGCTGAACTTATAAGAAAGGAAGTGAAATCTTCAGGGGCAGGAAGTAAAGAACAGTGTATCTGCTGACTCTGTAGCAGGGATTAAGGGGAAACTGTGTAAAGAAACTCTCAAGAAACTCGTGATAGAGATTGGGTATTAGTAATCTCACAGGCACCAAATATGACATGGGGTGTTGGCACACAGACTCATGCATGAAATTGGGTCCTTGATGAGAAAGTAACCAGAAAAACTCTGCCCACCACCTGGTTAGAGGCAAGAGGCATATCTCTAACTGGATCTCTAGGTGAAACAATTCTGAGAAATCAAAACCTCATGTCTGAGCCACGTGAACTTGGAAGCAGAATGTATACTATCCACACAGTATGGGGATCTCTAATCAAGTAAATTAGCATAAGAAATTGGTTCTGGACTGGTGCTAACTCTTTGCTATCTGGTAGACATGGAGGAAAACCACTCTGGAGGGATACTTCTGCAATCCAGACCAAAAGTATCCCAAGAGAAGACTGTGCTCATGGAAGAGGAGCTTACGCTAAACAGTCACACAGAAAATGACCCACCATAAGCCACAGACAGCACATACATCATATATCATTGAGGAAGACTAGCACCTCAAGATTTTGAGATAATGGTACACTTTGAAAGAGACTATAAAATTATATTGAGGGCTTCCCTGGTGGTTCTGTGGTTAAGAATCCACCATGCAATGCAGGGCACACTGGTTTGATCCCCAGTCTGAGAAGATTCCACATGCTGAGTGGCAACTAAGCTCGTGTAACACAACAACTGAGCCTGAGCTCTAGGAGCCTGGGAGCCACAATTACTGAGCAGTGGGCAGCGACCACTGAAGCCCATGTGCCCTAGAGCCCATACACCACAAGAGAAGCCACCACAAAGAGACGCCCATACACTGCACCTAGAGGTAGGCCCACTCCCGGCAACTAGAGCAAGCCCACGTGCAGCAACGGAGACCCAGTGGAGCCGATCAATAAATATAAATATATACTGACATGTTTAAAGAAATGTAAGAAGAAATAGAAAACACCAGGGAAGAACAAACACTATAAAAAAGGAACAAGCAGATTGGAGAAACACATAGAAATTCTATAGCTATAGAAAGTAAAAAGTGAATGGTTAGGTAGTAGGTTAGATGCGATGACTGGTTAATTAATAGAGTAGATAAGTTCCCAATTTGAAGTCCTTAACTTCATGACATCTGCACTAAATGATACTGAGTGGAAGACAGGGTTGAAGAGTCACCTGAACGCAGCACAGAGGAATAAAGAAGTGAAAACTGTGACGCTTCCAGAGGAGAAACCTGGCAAGCTCAGCCTTGGCCAAGTGACCAAGTTTAGCATCACCAGTGATAAGTTATCTTGAAAATATATACCTTTAACTAATAGGGTGAGAAGAGCGTTTCACCTCTGTGGTCTTCCTCCCTGAAAAATATATCCCCTGTCTAACCTTGAGAAAATCATCAACAAACCCAATATGAAGAGCATTTTACAAAATATCTGATCAATACTCCTCCAAACTAGGAACATCTGAATGTCTTGTCACAGTCAAGAGGAGCCTAAGGAGACCAGACAGCCAAATGTGGTGTGGTGTCCTGGCTGGGATTCTGGGACAGAAAAAGGACATGAGAAAACCCAATGAGATCTGAATAAAGTATAGTTTCATGAGTTAAAAGAAAAAAAGAAGTGAAAAGTATAAAAGGCAGTTTAAGACACATGGAAACAGTAAAAACAAAGTCCAATTTAAGTCTGAAATGAGTCCCAAAGAAGAGAACAGAATGAATAGGTGAAATAGACAGTATTGAAAAAAATGACCAAAAAATCTCCAGAATTAATAAGACATATAGTACCTCAAAAAAAAAAAAAAAAAAAAGCATAGTAATGTCTAACAGGAATTTACAAAAAGAAAGTATCCCTATACGCATCATGTATGGCTTCCCTGCACCAGCTTCCCTGGTGGCTCAGTGGTAAAGAGTCCGCCTGCAATGCAGGAGACCCTAGCGTGATCCCTTGGTTGGGAAGATCCCCTGGAGAAGGGAATGGCTACCCACACCAGTATTCTTGCCTGGAGAATTCCACGGACAGAAGAACCTGGAGGGCCCTAGTCCATGAGGTCGCAAAGAGTCAGACACAACTGAGCGACTAACAGGCTGATTTGACTTGAGTCCCTTACTTCTGTCTCCTACCCAGACTCAGGAAAAGGGAAGTAGCTCACTTCTGGGCTCTTTCTTCAGCAGCATCATTTCTCTGATCTACAATTACAATTTCCCCCCTGGAGAAAGGAATGGCTACCCACTCCAGTATTCTTGCCTCAAGAATCCCATGGACAGAGGAGCCTGGTGGGTTACAGTCCATGGGGTTGCAAAGAGTCAGACACGACTGAGCAACTAAGCACAGTGTCTGTATATAGGGGTTGGGAGGCTATTATTTTGTCTACTGCAGGGTTTAATCACACCAGAGCCAATAGCAGATACAAACACACATACGTATGTATTGATATATGCGTTAAAAGATTTATTTCAAGGAGTTGGCCTATACAATTGTGGGGGCTGAATAAGCAAACCCAGAATTCACAGGGCAAGCAGTCAGGAAAGGATGATCACAGGCATTGGGCCAAAGCTCCTGTTGAGGGGAGTCAATCTCTCTCTCTTTCCACTGTGCCTTTAATGTCTTCTGATTATTTAAACCAGGCCCACCCAGGTTATCTAAGATAATCTTCCTGAAAGTCAACTCATTATATATTTTAATTACAGCTGCAAACTTGCTTCACAGCCAACACCTAGATTAATGTTTGATTGAATAACTGGAGACTGTAGCGTAGCCAAATGGACACATCTAAATGCTGTCACAGGGTCAAAGGGCAGTGACATTCAGGACAAGTATGGAACAGAATGTGGCAGCAGGGAGGAGAGGTGAGGACCCCTGGGCAATAGGCCTGCAAAAGGAGAGATTTGCAGAGGGCTTTGCTGACATCACTGATGGGAGGAATGGGTACGTAGGGGTGAGCTTCTGCAAGGGGGCCTGAAATGGGGCATGACATTTTCTCCTTCCCACAGTGAAAATCCCATCATCAGTCTGTGCTTCCCTCCCCTCCACAGAGCAGACCCCCAGTGTATCACTAACATCTTGACGACCCTTCCTACTCTGCCCACTGGTGTTCATCTTTGACCTGCTGCTGCAGTCATAGCCCCCTGGGCTGCAGACATGAGTTGGTCAAGATACTGGAAAGGGGGTGAGCTCATGTCTGCCGCCCCCAAGGCTGCGGCTTGTAGGTGTCAAGTATTCACTTAGCTAATCTTTCTCCATCTACAGATGCTTATTGATGATTTCATTCAGGAGTCTTGAAACCTGCTGGGAGAGAGCACATGTAGATGATGAAACCACATTGCCTTGCACTTGCCATCCAGAGCTCCAGGCGAGGCAGCGGGGGTGTTCCAAGGAGCTGAGAGGCCAATGGAAGTGCACAGTCAGAGCTAGTTGTGGGGTGCTCCTGGCTGCTGCCATGACAGTGCTGACAGAGCCTTAGCATGCAAACAGACCCCATACCCAGATGGGCAGATGGCCAAGGGGAGGGCAGAGGAATCAAGGGTGTGCCTCTCAGTTTTGCCCTCATTCCTTTGTAATGGGTTTACAGAGGTTAGGCCTTGTCTCCAGGAAGGAGATGCTGGAAAGAAGGATTTGGGTTAGAGTTCAGGGGGACCTACTTGAATCTGAGGCGATGGTTCCCAAAGTGTGGCCCCTGTACCAGCAGCATTGGCATCACATGGGAGCTGGTTAGAAATGTGAGTTCTTGTGCCCTATTGCAGATTTACTGAATCCAAAACTGGCGGTGGGGCACACCGCTTTAACAAACCCTCTAGGCCACTCTAGTGTGCCCTGAAGTTCAAGAACCTCTGCTCCGCCTCACTGAGGCAGCTGTGGTAGTCTTGTCCCCACAGTATTCGTTAAAGTGACTGATGGGAAGTAACCGTATTAAACCGAAATGGTTGCCAGGAATGTGTCTAATGTGGAGTCGTAATTGATGGGAAGAACGTTGGGGAACATTCCAGGCAGGCCAGTGGAGGCCTCCCAGGGCACACCGTGGAGAGAGGAGGTTGGGGAGGGCAGGGTGGGGTGGACAGAGCCTTCTTGGGCTTGACAAGCATGGTGGCCACGTGTTGGAATTGGGAGAATCTCCAGGGGAGCTTGGGTACACAGGCATGCTGTGCGAGGCTGAGTTCCATTTTAACCTCTTTCTTCCCACAGGTGGTTTGGAAATGGCAAATTTTCTCGGAGGTCAAGATCAGGGGTGTTCTAACTAGTGATATTTATAGCTTAAAGCTTACTGTAGGTAAACAGGGAATTTGAGAAATTGGCTTGCTTTCCCCCTTGCTCTTGCTCCTGCCCTCATTTCCTGTGTTTAGACTGGACATTTCACGTCATAGAAAAGACCTTGATACCCTGGACGACCCCTGTGGACAACAGGGCGACAGAGGAGGTCCCTGTGGCCCACTCCCCTGAGCACTCCCTGGGGCCCTGGGCGGCGGAGGTGGGAGGAAGCGGCTGAGGGTGCGGGTACCAGGGAAGGATGTTCGATTGCTTTTATATAATGTACTTTCTGATGGGAAGGAGGCTAGCATGCCTTGCTTGGCCTCCTGCCTTGACCTTTCCCGTAAGAGTTTCCTTTCCTCTCTCAGTCCAACCTAGCACCCGAGGAAATTTTCCAAGAAAGGTTTTCAGCATTTTCTGCAGTGCTGATGGTCCTCTCCTATCAGCTGAAGGCTGGATCCCACCCAGTGTCTTCTACCTTGCCCTCTCCAGACCCTGCAAGTGTTTCTCCCTTTCCCCTGCTCCTTGCTGATCTGAGGAGTGGAGTGGGGAGGAAGGCAGACAAAGCGGAGGGCAAGTGGAGGCATATAGGAGTCCAAGAGGTGAGGCCGTGGAAGGGGAGGCCCTCAGTCCAGACAGGGCCGGAGATAAATTGAAGTGGTGGAGAGAGGGGAACTGGAATAGAGGCTCCTTCTGGGGCAGAGATATCCTGGGCCACTGTGCTGGCCAGGGGTGACCAAAGAAGACCAAGCAGATGTGCTGACCACCTGCATTCGGATGTAGCCTTCAGTGACAAAGCTGCCCACCCCTGGAGCAGGGGGCCAGACAAGCAGACTCTTACCCATTTAAAGACTAGACACAAGACTGGACTTGGATCAAATCATATATGTTGTTAGAAATCAGGTCGCCTCTGTCAGGCACCAGATCCTTTATCTTTCAAGTCAGAATTCCCTTGTCCCAGAGAGCCTCATCAAAGGCCCGTTTTCCCTCCAGATTCTTCTGCAAATTTAGCTAGTGACGTTCTGTTAGGAGAGATCCCTGGGGCTCCACTGCAGGCAAACCTTCCATCCATAGATGGTGTCATGCATCCGTGTGAAGTCTAACAAGGCACGAGGCTCTGCCCTCGTGGAACAAAAGGTAACAGAGATAATCAGACAAGACATCTTCCCACAGCTGCCTTCTTGCTCAAAGACTGTCAACATAAAGCCCTAAGGGGATTGATTTCAAGACCCCAAATAGTGGCTACTGAGTCACCATTTTAATTTAGGGATTAGTCCCTGGATTCTATATGGTCCCGAAGGGATCTTCTTTCTTCCGGGGTGTGGGGTTCAATAGCTGTCAGAAGTGAGGCTCTTTTTCCCTACGGGCACCTGCAGCTCTCCTGAAACCAGGGATGGCTCCATTAATATGCACTTGGGTCTTTCCCTGCCCCACAGCCCACTCTGCTTCCCACCACTTACCCTGCTCCCCATTGTCTTTGGAGCCCCCTGCTTCCCTTTCCTTGGTCTTCAGATGCTCACCCCACCCCCACCTCTCCTTAGTCATCAGGTCATAACCTTCTCCCTTGCTGACGTCCCCTGGTCTACTGACACACCCTGACTGGAGACTCCTTCAGTCTTGTCCCCAGATCCTTCACTGGCCTCCCTGCCTCTACTCTGCTACAGGTTGTTGTTTTTCAGTCACTCAGTGATGTCTGACTTTTTGTGACTCCATGAGCTGCAGCACACCAGGCTTCCCTGTCCTTCACCATCTCCTAGCGTTTGCTCAAACTCATATCCATTGAGTCAATGTTGCCATCCAACCACCTCATCCTCTGCTTCCCCCTTCTCCTCCTGCCTTCAGTCTTTCCCAGCATAAGGGTTTTTCCAGTGAGTTGGCTCTTCGCATCAGGTGGCCAAAGTATTGGAGCTTCAGCATCAGTACATTCAACGAATATTCAGGGTTGATTTCCTTTAGGATTGACTGGTTTGATCTCCTTGCTGTCCAAGGGATTCTCAAGAGTCTTCTGCAACACTACAGTTCGAAAGCATCAATTCTTCAGTGCTCAGCCTTCTATATGGTCCAACTCTCACATTTGTATATGACTACTGGAACATGGGAAATAGATGGGGAGACAGCCATGAAATTAAAAGACGCTTACTCCCTGGAAGGAAAGTTATGACCAACCTAGATAGCATATTCAAAAGCAGAGACATTACTTTGCCAACAAAGGTCCATCTAGTCAAGGCTATGGTTTTTCCTGTGGTCCTGTATGGATGTGAGAGTTGGACTGTGAAGAAGACTGAGTGCTGAAGAATTTATGCTTTTGAACTGTGGTGTTGGAGAAGACTCTTGAGAGTCCCTTGGACTGCAAGGAGATCCAACCAGTCCATTCTGAAGGAGATCAGCCCTGGGATTTCTTTGGAAGGAATAATGCTAAAGCTGAAACTCCAGTACTTTGGCCACCTCATGCGAAGAGTTGACTTATTGGAAAAGACTCTGATGCTGGGAGGGACTGGGGGCAAGAGGAGAAGGGGATGACAGAGGATGAGATTGCTGGATGGCATCACTGACTCGAAGGACGTGAGTCTGAGTGAACTCCGGGAGTTGGTGATGGACAGGGAGGCCTGGTGTGCTGCGATTCATGGTGTTGCAAAGAGTTGGACACGACTGAGTGACTGAACTGAACTGAACTGGAAAAACCATAGCTTTGACTATATGGACTTTTGTCAGCAGCTTTACTTCCAAGGAGGAAGCATCTTTTAATTTCATGGCTGCAGTAACCATCCACAATGATTTTGGAGCCCAAGAAAATGAAATCTGTCACTGCTTCTACTTTTCCCCCTTCTGTTTGCTGTGAAGTGATGGGACCAAATGCCATGATCTTAGTTTTTGTTTTTTGTTTTTTTTAATGTTGAGTTTCAAGCCAGCTTTTTCACTCTCTTCTTTCACCCTCATCAAGAGGTTCTTTAGTTCCTCCTCATTTTCTGCCATTATAGTATCATCTACACATCTCAGTTTGTTGATGGTTCTCCTGGTGATCTTGATTCCAGCTTGTGATTCATCTGGCCCAGCATTTTGCATAATGTACTTTGCATATAAGTTAAATAAGCAGGGTGACAGTATACAGCCTTGTCATACTCCTTTCCCAATTTTAAACTTGTTGGTTGTTCCATGTCTGATACTAACTTTTGCTTCTTTACATGCCTACAGATTTCTCAGGAAAGATGTAAGGTGTTGTGTGTGTGGTGGTGTATGTGTGTACACATACCTCATCGTATTTACAAACTGCTCTAGAGGGGTTGAGCCCTGCTTAACCCATAATGATATTCAATAAACATTTGCTTATCACATTACTTCAAGTGTTCCTTCTGGGAGAAATTAGCAATAATGTACCCCTGTATCCCCTGCCCCCTCTAGCCCGCACTAAGATTTGTTAAAGCAAATAGACCAAGGGAATTGTAGACTGTGTCTGCACCTTTGCCAGAGGGAGGCACCGTTTCAGTTTTCATAAGGAGACACGGCATCCCATGAAGGTTAAGTCTTGACTTGTGTGTTTTTTGAACTAAGCAAGGTCTTTGGGAGCTGATCTGCTGTATAACCATGATGGCCCTGGGGTCACAATTGTGATGGTGTCAGAGAGAGAGGTCCACAGCTTCCTAAGGGGATGTGTCAGCAGGGGAGTAGCCTAAATAAGGGAAGCCATGTTCAAACAGAGCTTGACAAGGGGAATCAGGCCAGCAAGGAGGCAAGGGAAGGGGTGGGAGAATGTTCTAGGCATAAGGAAGCATACACAAGGACTCTGAACCTGGATGAAAAGGACCACATTCAAAGAGTAGATACAAGTTCAGTGTGTTGGGGCTGCTGAGCCAGGAGACCTCTTAAAGGTTTGCAGGCTGTGGGCTCTGGTTTAGAGCAAGTCTAGAAAAGCCAATCAGTCTGGAGTTCGGTCCTTCATAAGGTCCAGACAGATTGGTGGGTAGACGTTTCTGGCCTGTGGAGAAATGCCTGAAGACTGACCCTGCTACTTGTGAGAATTTGCCCTCAGTGAAGGCGGCAGGACACCCTGCAAGACAGCTTCGAAAGGCAGGAGGGGAGGCAGTTTCACTTTGTGGAGACAAGGAAGGTCCCTCCATTCCACATGGGCTTCCTGTAACTACTTGGTTTCCACAGAGGAGAGGTCCACACGTTTAGGGAAAATTCTCATGGAACGTGAGTCAGGTCCCTCCAGGAATGGAGAGAATGTGGGAGAGCCTGGGGATAAGAAGGAGACACCCAGGTCAGGGGAGTGGAGCCCAGAGGCAATCAAAACAAGGGTGGGAGGGGAAGAGGCATAGGAGGCTTTGGCTGTCATGGTGTTTGTCCACAAAGGAAAACCATGAGCAATAAAAGAATTAAGAAAACAGCTGGGTGAATTGGGAGGGACATGAACAGCTAAGAAAGCAACCTGCTTCCTCAGTCACCTGAAGAGTGGGTGAGTGCAGACTCTCTGAAGCTGGAGAAGGAAATGTAGTGGGCCCGAGAGAGGTTAAAGATGGTTTCTAGTAGGGTCAGCTGAGGACATCTGGGCCAGAGGGACAGGATTCTGTCATTGAACAGAGTGAAGAGGACCAAGGGAGTTGCAGGCATGCTTCTAGTGATTGCCAGAAATCCTTGGCTTGTAGCCACATCATTCCAGTGTCTTCTGCCTCCAGTGTCCTGTGTCTCCGGATCCAAATTTGCTCTTGTAAGGGCGCCTGTCATTGGATTAAGGCTCACCCTACTCCAGGATGACCTCATTGTAACTTGATTATATTTGCAAAGACCCTATTTCCAGTAATGTCACATTCACAATCACCAGGGGTTAGGCCTTTGACATATCTCTTTGGAGACACAATTCAGCCCATAATATCCAGCAAAGAGGCTGGGGACAGCACAGGTCATAGAAAGTGTCCCTAGCAGAGGCAGAGGGTGAAGAGAGAGGTAAGATCAGTCATGAAGATCATAAGATGCTGGGGGACATAAAGATCATAAAGATGCTGGGGGACCACACGGGGGACTGGAGGGGAGAGGGGCTTGTGGGGAGGGGAAGTGGAGGCCCATGGGGCATGATGGCGACAGATATTCTGGGTTCCCTGCCAGAGTTATCTGCAGGTAGCGTGGTTCCTTTGGGTTCATATCCTTGATATTTTGACTGTCATCAATCAGTAGGGAATGGAGACCATCAGCTTCCACGTCCCTCTGGGGATCTCCAGGAGGTCAAGGGTGGGATCTGGATTTGTGCTCAGCACTTACAAAGGACACGTCATCCTCCTGATGCATCTGACAAAGCCTTTTCCTCCTGCCATGCTTCTACTAGCAGCCAGGAAAGCAGAAGGAAGTCATGCCACAAAGTGTAGCAATTGTGCTGTGTTGGGGCATCTGCCCTGAACATCTTGTCCTGCTGGCAGGGGCGGGCTGGAGTTTCCAGGGGGCTGCTGTCACTTTCAGATTGATGGGGTCTTGGAAGGAAATGGGCATGTGTGAGGACCACTGTGGTTGGGAATGGGCAGGGGAATGCTGGAGTGAGCAGGATGGGGCGTGAAGATGCTTCTATGCAGGAGAATGTTGCTGCCAGGGGTGGCCCATCACAGGGGAGCATGCCTTTCTGTTGCTGTGTACGGCTCTGGAACACTACAGCCTCAGGAGGCGCTCTAACATCAGGTCAGCCAGTGAGGTGGACAGTGACAATGAGCAGACCCGGAGTCTTGGCGTCCATGCACGCCCATGTCCTGGCCTGTCCTGGTGGGCAGCCGGCCCACTCTTGTATCAGGCGTGTCTGCTGTCTTTGACTCTATTACAGGTTCTTCAAGCTTGGTTCTCAGATTTCCAGTGACTTTAATTGGGCGGGGTGTGCTGTGGTTTATCAGGAACTCGGCGGCCTCTGAGAGGGTGAGCACAGGCTTCCAGGCAGGGCTTCCCTGAGCGAGGATTCCTTCCTCGGCCTGCTGGGGCACCTACCATTCCCTATAGAACCTCAAACTCCTCGTGCGGCAGCCTCGGGGGGACACCCAGACCTGCCCCCCTTCACTGCTCAGTGTGACTCCAGTCTTTCTGTTAAAAAGCCTGGCAAGAGGTGACCATGAGTCCAGGGTTTCATTTTTCCAAATGGAGATGTTTGGGAGCTCTGATGTGCAGCTGGCCCTGGGTGTCACCCTGCTGACAGTGAAAGAATTAACAAGAATTTGCTAAGTAATTGATTTATCTCCTTGGGAGATAAATGGGCACAATAGAAGGAGAAAAGGAAAAAAAAAAACCCTATATCTTCAAGGAATTCACAATCTGCTTTAATAATTTTACATCTTCCTACTCATGGCTTACAGGTGCTGATGTAACCGGTGGTTACATTCCCTGAAGTTCATTCTTTCCCGTTGATTTGTTTATCGTCAGATATTTGCCAAGCAGATCACCTCCTTCTCATAAAGTAGTAGCCAGCCGTGCTTTGCGGTCATTTCCCTCCTCCGCCCACTGGCTGGCGACGGCTCTGTGCTGGATGCCAGGATTGCCATAGGGCCCCAAACACGCAAGGTCGTTGTAATTGCAGTCTGGGCTCAGGGCCATGAAGGAAGAATGGAGAATGTGTGACAGGAGAGACATTCTTCACCATCATATAGATATGTGAGTAGAGGCTAAACAAGGGAGGCGGTGGGAATGAAGAGCCCCCTGCCCCAGACCCTGGTAGACAGAATGGGCCCCACCCCCAGAAGCTCTAAGGTAACACGTCATCTCACACAGGTGATGAGTTTTCCAGCCAGCTACAAATTTTACTGCCTGTTACCCCAGACCGTAGCTAGGGTAGTACGCAAGGAGAGGCCGTGGTGGCGGGAAGCTCAGCGAGGCCAGAGGTGGACGTGAGCTGGAACAGGGAGGCCCTGCAGGCTGGGGTGCTCTGCTTGATCTTGATCTGAGCTGGTGGAATTCCACTGGAGGGATTTTTCATGGGTCATGAGAGGCTCTGATCTCCATCTTCAGAAGATCACGCTGACACTCCATGCGATTGTACTTCTGTAAAGTACAAACCCGGCAAACTACGTGAGCTGCTAGAGGACAGGCGATCACTACCCTGGAGGGGAAGCTCACTGAGAGGGCGCCGGAGGCTGTCTGGGAAGCTAGAAATGTTCTGTTTCTCGGTCTGCGTGCTGTCCCTCTGGCACTGTATCAAGCTGACTTGTGCCTTTTTGTGGTGAATGTTATCCATTCTTCAAAGATCACTCTGGCTGCTGGCTAGAGAATCGATTGGAAGGAGGAAGGAGTGGGCTTCAGGAAAGCATAGACCCACCTGACCAGTAGTGGCCAGGTGGGCCTGCCAGCCTCTGGATAGAGGGCGGCAGTGGAGGCGGAGACACAGCATGGCCTGGAGCCTTGGTTTGAAGGTGAATCCGCAGGAGGCAGTGTAGGGTAACGTGGTCGTTTGAATTTCAGATACTGGTTGTTGGGAGTAAAGTCAAACTGTGTGGGAAGTAGGGGGTTGAGGTGGGAGGTCTGCAGTCTAGCATGGACTGGAGGCTTTGGCATGCCACGAGGGTGAGCTGTTTGGTGGATGAGCAGGATGCCCATGGGGTGTGTGTGTGTGCAGAGAGACAGACAACGGGGCTAAGGATGGAACAGAAAGAGCTCCCACAGGAATTTCTACGGAGGAACACTTACAGAGACTGCATGAGCTCGGGAAGCAATGGCATCAGAGATGCTGAGGGAAACAAGACTGGCAGGTGCTGCAGGACTCAGGTAAACCTGTCATCGGATTTGGCACTGGGTTTGGCAGTTAGGTAACCAGCTATCTTGATGAAGACAGCTTCAGTGGTGCCTTTTTTGCCCAAACTCTCATGCGATCAGGGTGCTGGGTGGAGCAGAATGATGGTGTCACTTGGCATACCTTGGGTGCTACCATTTACCAACTGTATGATAAGAGCATTTTGTAAGCTTAACTGAACCTCAGCTCCCTCGTCCTTAAACCAGCAGAATCGTATTTGCCTCTCAGGGGTATGAGGATTCACTGTATGCAGCAGGTATTTATTAGACATCTATTATATGCCAGATGGAGCAGGCAATGGCACCCCACTCCAGTACTCTTGCCTGGAAAATCCCATGGACGGAGGAGCCTGGTAGGCTGCAGTCCATGGGGTCACGAAGAGTCAGACACAACTGAGCGACTTCGCTTTCACTTTTCACTTTCCTGCATTGGAGAAGGAAATGGCAACCCACTCCAGTGTTCTTGCCTGGAGAATCCCAGGGACGGGGGAGCCTGGTGGGCTGCCGTCTATGGGGTCACACAGAGTCGGACACAACTGAAGCAAATTAGCAGCAGCAGCAGCAGCAGCAGCATGTGCCAGATACTCAGCCAGATGCAGAAGATACAGATCAAAAACAAGCAGACAAACTAATCATTACACAAACAAGGTGATGTGAGGAGAACTGCCCTTCATGCTTCCCTGTGGCCGTGAACCAGCCTTCTTGGGCAGAGGGGTCCCTCCTTCCTGGCCAGCTTCCCAGGATCCTGGGCTCTTCCAATACATGCTTCCACACCCTACTTTCTCTCTGAAAAACTCACTTCCCCTTCCTTGAGAGCAGGAAGGGAAGGGCTTAATCTGCAAACCCTTCAGGGAGGTGAGGGAAAATATTAACATCCCATCTTGTTTTACAAAGAATAGGAAGAATATAAAATAGGTGAAGTTTCTATATTAATACAGTATGAGTGGTGTTTTCCTGCCACAAATGGATTCAAAGTTTCCCGAATGGCGCCTTATTTCACCTAACAAATTACTCTTGTGCCAACTTCCAAAAAAAGACAAATGGTACTTGTTTTCCAAGAAGGAAAGCTTTTCTGACTTAAAAAATAAAAGTGACTTTGGAAATTTCTAGAGAAGAATTTGGACACATACTTACATAAATGTCAATGATAATTTTGTTTCAAAGTTTTTATTTTTCTGGGAACCCTTGAGCACCATGGTTCTAGTTAATCTAAAGACTAAATCACAGACTAAATTCATTTAGTCTGTGTGCTCATGTTTCATCTCTTCCAGAATTTTTTTAAATCTACGATTTCTGAAGCCCACGCCACATGTCCTGGTCACCTTGGGCCATCTCTCGCCCTTCGCTCTTTCATCCTCCTTCACAAATGCCACCAGGAGAGTCTAGACATCTGACTTCCTCGTGGCTGGGGCTGAGCTTCAGACAGTCACCACCAGGGAAAAGCCAAAGGAAATCAACTGCAGCCAAAAGTGTTTGAAGATTTCTGGTATCACTGCAGTGTCCCTTCCGCTGCCACGGAAATCCACATGTTTCTTTATAGATAGTGCTGATTTTTGTACATCCAAGGGCCCTCAGGATTCAGTCCTATCAAAGGCCTCTGCTAGTCACAATAACAACAAAAACTAGAGAATTATGTGGCTTGGGGCTTGCAGTGTCCTGTTCAATTTTCTCTTACCTAGAGGCCTTTAGGCGAGATTTTTTTTTTCTAAGCGAGTGGACTAAACTAAAAAATGGCTGGAAGATCCTGATCTAACCCAATTCCTTGGCGATCTGGATTGGAGAGGTCCTTGGCCCACCCCACACCCCCACCAAGCAGTGTGACCCATGGGAGAGACCACTGAAGTGCTGTGGTCCTCTGGGCTTGCTGTGGCATCTGGTGGACTCCCGGCCTCCACTGAAGCTCCAGTCCTCCGGAGAGCAGCTCCCACAGACCTCCGATGGCCGTTTGCGGTCGCATGAGGAGAACCTGCCAGACAGTAAGGTCATGGTGTGGAGAGCAAAAGCTAGTGAGAGGGTGCTGGGCAGAGACGCCTAGGGGCCTCCCCGATGGGCAGAATCAGAGTCTCAGCTCTCCAGACTGGCCACTGCCCTTTTTACGGAACAAGGAAGCCGTGAGGGGAATCTGTGTTGTTCTTTTTAGATTGTTCTGATTTTCAAACTTCCCAGAGCACCCAGGACCATGTCTTATCAAAGGCTTTGTCTAGTTTATGATAATACGAAAGATACTACTACAGGTACCTTCCGTGACTACCTCCCGCTTGGACCCTGGGCTGGCTATTTTGAATCTCTGAGCTTTATCTTGTTCAGGCATTCTTCCCACGTGGGAATGTACCTGATTTCCTGAATCACTTCTTAAAAGACATATTCCCCTTTGGGGCCACTGAACCATGGTTTGGATCCAAAGTCACACCCTGCTGAAGGTACAGGAGGGTAAGCAGGCGGATGGGGCTGAAGGAGGCCTTCACTCCATGACCCATCTTTGCTTTGCTTCCCTTCTTGGCAGGACAGGGGCAAGATTCCCCTCTCCCCTCCAGCTCAGAGGAGCCAACCCACAGACCTCCTTTCCTTTCAGATGCTGCCTCTTTGAGGTCATTGGAAACAGCCGGAAGTCACCTTTTCTGAGTTTCCTTCTTTGTCCCTATTGCATTAGGACCTCTTGAGCCTGGAGTCTCACCTCCCAGATCTTATCCATTGGGTGAACTTCCAACCAGGACTGAGAATGGGCTATGAGAGTAAAGACACTAAAAAAAATAGAAATATTTAGGTGGAGATGGAGAGACACCCTAAGCCAGCACCACTTTCCAGCCATGTGACTTCTGTTGGAGATAGACTGACCACTTTGGAAAATCCTAGTCAAATGAATGAGGTGTCAGGATGCACGAGTATCCTAGGGGGTGAGGGAGGGAAGGTTTTGGAGAAGAGCCTGGGCACACTTCTTGGCTTGACTACTTAGGCCCCTGACAAGTACATATGCCTTTTTTTTCCCTTTGAAAAAGTGAGGACAGAATTATTAATTTGTTTACTGGACTTAGCATCAGGAGGTGGGTTTGGTTCATAATTCAGGATGGCAGGCTCAGCATGTGTTTGTCTCCCTTCATCTCTAATACCCTCGTTAGGATAAGAGCAATGAATTAAAAAATTATGAGAACTAATAACAGAAAAAAGAAAAGTACAGGAATTATGAGTGGATGAAACACCCCAAAAATTTCAGTAAGATGGAGAGTGGTTGGAAAGTATCGATAGATGAGACAAAGTGGAGGAGAGTGGACTCTGAAGTGCATGTGTGGGGCTGACAGTGGGGGAGCCCCTGGACTTGGAACTTGGCACAGTCATGGAGAGCTGCAGGTTCAGAGTGGGCAGGGATGGAAGAAGGAAGAGATGACAGACAAGTGGAGCTGGACCTGAGGGGTTAATACAGCACAGCCCTTTACCTTAGGCTTCTCTCCATGCCTTGAGGAATCGTCAGCTGGTGTGGGTGGGCACCCAGAGGGTAAGCCCCACTGCTGGCTCCAGGCTTGCTTGCCACAAAGTGAAGTATTTATATCCAATAAGGATATAAATACTGATAGAACTATTAAAAGTTGGGGGGAAGAGGGAGAGAGAGGGGACCTGAATAAGTGAGCTAAATCCTCTTCTATCGTGGCACACAGTCAAAAGTGATAAATCAAGAAATTGCAAAACAAGAATATTATTTTGAGATATGTGGATGTAATCGACAGAAACACTAAAAAGAGTATGTCCCTGGACTGTAGTACTTGAGGTAGCCTACAGTTGAGCATAGCGCTGGCCTTGTCATTCTTAGTCCTTCCACATGACAATTTAAAAAAAAAAAATGTGCATGTGATACATTGAATTCAAAATAAAAGAAAAAAGTGAAAATAAATGTAAGTGGATTTGTGATTAAGTAGGAGGGATCCCAGCTGACCATGAAAAGGGGCTTCTGAATGGCAATGTGGCTCAAACCCAGCTGGGTTGTCACTGTGGCTGGGCAGCTCTGGTGCTGCCCAAGGGATGTGCGAGCCTCCAGCTGTTCCTGCCTCCCTGCTCCAGTCCACTTCAACCTGGTGAGGAGGATCAACAAGGATTCTGGGGCCAGATCTTGTCCCACACAGGTTGGAGGGACTAAAGCAAGTGGTACCTCTAAGACTCCTCTCTGACAGGAGAACTGTGATCAGCCATCCTCTGAGCTCTGCCTGCACTGCTGGGCTGGGCCAGAGTAAGGTTTCCCTGAGCTCTTCTTTACTCTTTCTTCTCAGTCTTCCTCCTTCCTTCCTTCCTTCCAAATAGCTCCATTTAGACTACTGACATCTGCTGTTTAAGGATGGGAACATCCTTGATCTAAACTGGGAGGTCACAGCCAGTGTCCCAGTCCAGTCCCATCTCCTGCTCCTGAATGGCTTTCTTCCCACTCCTGGTTCCCATAAGTGTGTTAAACTATCTCAGAGACATCACATCCTGGTGAGCCTAAGGCATCGGCTGAATTTTCTAGAGTTTTGCCTTCATCGGGATGCATGTGGACAAAATCAGACTTGGTTGACAGCAGAGTCAGTGATTAGATGGGTAGTAATCCTGTGAGGACCACATTTCAGAAATTCTTCTAGTGTCCCTATAATTCCAAGTAGGTGCTTCAGATCATAGTTCTCTGTTTAGTTCAGAAAAGAATGTCATGAACCTGCATAGCAGAAGAAACAATGGCTGGGCTGCACTTTGACCTTTTCTTTTCATCCCGAGCTCTAAGGGTGTCACTGTCTGTCCTAACAGTTTACCCTCACAGTCTGATTATTTACTTACACAGAGCTCTGCAGTTTGGCTGGGGCCTGGGGTTCCACTCTGAACCTTCACTTGGTGTCTCAGCATCTTTCAGCCATTCTTAGCTCTTTGGCAAAGGTGGTAAAAAGAGTCATCTCTGTTAGAAAGATCTTCATGACCACTCCAATCTCTCTGCTTCCTTCCTGTCTGAATTTCCTCTCCATGTTTGTTAAGATTGGAAAAAGAATAGAGCTGTGAACGTGAACAGTTAGATGTTTTAGAGCTTCCTGTCCACCACACCCTGCAAGAATGTTGTTCCCTTGCATTAACTTTCCCTTCGTACTTCCTTCTACAAGATGTGCCTGAAGACTTGTATAGTTTTAACACACACACATTTAAATATCTACTTGGATTTTGATGGTTTCAAAGTGAACTCTTTAACAGATTTATTCCAATGACACTGCCAACGCTCATAGTTTAAAAAAAAAAAACTGTTTGTGGAATTCCCTTCAAAGCCTCAGAAGATTATTTTGAATACCTTGCTGGTTGCAAATCATTTTGAAATTAAATTTTCCTTAAATCAACTTTATTGAGGTATAGTTTACATATTATAGGGCTTCCTTGGTGGCTCAGATGGTAAAGAATCTGCCTGCAATGCAAGGGACCTGGGTTTGATCCCTGGATTGAGAAGATCCCCTGGAGAAGGGAATGGCAACCCACTCCAGTATTACTGCCTAGAGGATTCCATAGACAGAGGAACCCAGTGGGCTACAATCCATGAGGTCACAAAGAATCACACACGACTGAGTGACTAACACTTCATTTCACTTTACATAATAAAGTGCACAGATTTTAAATGATTGATGAGTTCCTTTAGACTGATTAAAAGCAATGCTGAAGGGGAATTTTATAATGATTGAGGACAGACCGTTGGAACAAACCTGCAGCTTCCCAAATGGCTCCTCTGATGGACATATATTCTGGAAGAGAGTTCATCAGTTAGACTATTTAAAGACCTATTCATTCACTTGACAATGAATGAGCCCCAATTAAGGACTAGGCATTGTTCCAGACAAGAAGACATGGCATCTTAAAAAGCACACATCATTTTTCCTCTGTGAATTCTTCTGGATTTTGGTGGGGTGATGACCATAAGTGATAAATGTGTGATGTAATTTTAGGAAGCAATTCCGTTCACTTCAGTTGCTCAGACGTATCTGACACTTTGCGACCTCATGGACTGCAGCACACCAGGCTTACCTGTCCATCGTCAACTCCCAGAGCTTGCTCAAACTCATGTCCATTGAGTCAGTGATGCCATCCAACCATTTCATCCTCTATTGTTCCCTTTTTCTCCTGCTTTCAATATTTTCCAGCATCAGGGTCTTTTCTAATGAGCCAGTTCTTCGCATCAGGTGGCCAGAAGTATTGGAACTTCAGCTTCAGCATCAGTCCTTCCAATGAACATCAGGGTTGATTTCCTTTAGGATTGACTGGTTTGATCTCCTTGCCATCCAAGGGACTCTCAAGAATCTTCTCCAACACCACAGTTCAAAAGCATCAATTCTTCAGCACTCAGCCTTCTTTATGGTCCAACTCTCACATTTATACATGACTACTGGAAAAACCATAGCTTTGACTAGACGGATTTTTGTTGGCAAAGTAATGTCTCTGCTTTTTAATATGCTTTCAAGGTTTATCATAGCTTTTCTTCCAAGGAGCAAGTGTCTTTCAATTTCATGGCTGCAGTCACCATCTGCAGTGATTTTGGAGCCCAAGAAAATAAAGCCTGTCACTGTTTCCATTGTTTCCCCATCTATTTGCCATGAAGTGATGGGGCCGGATGGCATGATCTTAGTTTTTGAATGTTGAGTTTTAAACCAGCTTTTTCACTCTCCTAGGAAGTAATAACGCTATAAAAAGGAAAAAAAAAGTGGACTGAGGAGACAGAAAATGCTGGTGGGCTATTTTAAAAAGATAATACAGCCATGTAATAGATATTTATTTTCTTTTCCTTTTGTGAAGAAATCTCAAGACCCAGATTCTACCATTAGCTACTTTTAAAAGGGATGTGGAATCCTTCCATAAACTATATTCTGCAGAATGCTAGAGTCTGTAGACATTTCATATATATACAGGGGGTCACATGGCTAAAGAAGCCATGGAGAAAGTTGGGTAAAACAAAGCTAAAAGCAAGTCTTTACTGAAGGTTTTCTTAGAGACTTTAATATTCTGATACGAACTGTAAATATCCACAAGGAAGGATGGTAGCATGCAAAATTTTCCAAACTTTTTTGTCCTGGGAATCCTTTCAACTTGGGGCATCTCAAACAAGTGGTGACCTGCCTAACACATTGTGGGAAACTCTGTCCTAGAGTTTTCATGCCACAGGAGATGGGAAAGCAACAGAGAGGTTCAATTATTTGGGCAGGAGGAGTGAGAGGTGGAAGCCTGGGCTTATTAGCTATCTCTCCAGAATGTGGAGCACACGCTGTGGGTCAAGCAGGTCTCTAGGGCTTTAAACACAGACCCTTTTATGCAAACCTCCCAAGACAGCAGGAACAGGTATTGTCAAAGCTCCTGTTTGCCAGTGGGAAAACTGCTGTCAGAGGGTCAAATACATAGTCAGAGGTCACACCATTCATTACAGAGTCAGGATGTGAGCTTCAGCTTGTTTGAGTCCCAAACCCCAACTATCAAATCCCACGACACCATGTTGTCTAAATGGTAGTGGAGGATGGGTTGCAACCCCTTGAGCAAAGCTTTCCTTCTCCCACCAGTCCGTCTCCTTATGCTCATAAGCCCCATAGTCTCACAAGGGATGGATTTCTATCTGCCCTGTATGGTGTCAAGTGTTTGCTGCTCCATATTACACTGGCCATGGAGCTGCTACTGCTGCTGCTAAGTTGCTTCAGTTGTGTCCGACTCTGTGCGGCCTCATAGATGGCAGCCCACCAGGCTCCTCCATCCCTGGGATTCTCCAACCAAGAACACTGGAGTGGGTTGCCATTTCCTTCTCCAATGCAGGAAAGTGAAAAGTGAAAGTGAAGTCGCTCAGTCATGTCCGACTCTTCGAGACCCCATGGACTGCAGCCTACCAGGCTCCTCTGTCCATGGGATTTTCCAGGCAAGAGTACTGGAGTGGGGTGCCATTGCCTTCTCCAGGCCATGGAGCAGGCACTTGATAACTTCCAGTAGCCTCAGTTCTGTCCATGTAAGCTCAGTAGTGAAACCAGATGGCTGTGACCTTGAGCAGCTCTGGACAGAAATCTACTGGAATCTTCTCTCCACTTCTATCTCTTTACCCGCATCTTCTCCCCACCTTTCCTTCCCCTGAAGCCACAGATCTCATTCCTCTTCATCTGCTGAGTCCACTGGAACCTGGGGTCTCAGATACACACCAGCACTTCCACTGGGGCGCCTGTAAGGGACCCCAACCCGACAGGGCTGCAGTGAGTGAAAGCTGGCAGTGCAGTAGGCTCTGCTGGGGTGTGAAGTGAGAAAGGCGCCCTCTAGCTCTAGGTGGAGTCTTCCACGTCGTGTCTGAAGGGATTTTTGTATTTACTGGAAAAAGCAAAGACGTATCTTTCAGGAAAAGATCTGAGACAGATTTTTTTCCCCACCATCCTCACCTTTCTCTCCTCAGACTGCTAGGGAACCAAGTAGAGATTGTGTGTGCTTCATCCCTCAGTCAGGTCCGACTCTGCAACCCCATGGTCTGTAGCCCACCAGGCTCCTCTGTCCATGGGGGTTCGCCAGGCAAGAATACTGGAGTGGGTTGCCATGCCCTCTTCCAGGGGACCTTCCTAACCCAGGAACTGAACCCAGTTCTTCCGCATTGCAGGCAGATTCTTTACTGTCTGAGCCACCAATCAGCTGCTCGAGTAGAGATCAATCAGTCCTGTTAATTCATTACTGATTTGCTTAGAGGGAGACTGGTGTTTTTGAACTTTATCTGCAGTAACTTGGGTGTTCCAAACTTGAACTCCTGTCCTCTCTCTCCATCTGCACTTCCTCCTGGGCCCCCGTCTCACGCACAGCCTTGACCCCTTCCTGGCCCTCAGGCTGGAAACTCTGCCCCTTTTCTTCCACCTCAAATCAAGAACAAGAGCCTTGTCAATTTAACCTCTGCAGGAGCCTCTAAGCTGCCACTCCCTGCCTCCCCACTGCCCTGGACATTGGCCCAGCCCTCAGTGTCTCTCCCAGGCTGCTCTGACAGCCCTCAGCCCTCTTCTGGATGCCACCCTGAATGCCAGTCACATGCCAAGTCATCCGGAAGCCTCTGCGCAGAAGTCAGCATCAGGTGCCAGGACTTTCGGAAGCTACTTTGAACTGGACACATAGCTGAGCCCTGTGCTGGGCAAGGGAAGCATTGAAGGGTTATCCAGACAGAGATGGGAAAGATGATTTTGTAAAGACTGAGCAGAGATGCAGACAGTGCGTGTGTGCTGTGGGGTAGTGTGTGACCTTGATGAAGTTTGAAGGACAAGAGGTTCTAGCTCTAGTGTACATAACAAAGCAGCCCTAAACTTAGTGCTTAAAACAAAGGCAACATTTAGTTTTCTCATGGATCTGCCCTCTGTGGAAGGCTTGGTGGGCATAGCTCACCTGTCATTGAAGGCTGGAATCCTAAGCTGGCTACAGGCTGAAACTTTAACTGGATTTATAGGCTGGAACATCACCATGTGGATTCCCCCATGAGTAGGGAAGAGGGGCTTCCTTATAGTGTGATGTCTGGAGTCTAAGTTTCCATGAAAGAGCTGGGGGATTCACTATTAACTTTCAAGACTTAGCCACAGAGGTCACAGAGCCTCACTTCTGCTTCCTTCTCTTTTTCAGAAGCAAATAGGTCAGATTGACCCATATTGAAAGGAAGAGAATGCAGATGCCACTTCTTGATGGATGAATGTGATTGTCACATTGTAAGGGGTGTATGTGGGACAGGAGACATTGGTGTAGCCATCTTTGTAAAACATGATCCACCCAGCAGACTAGGGAAAAGAGGCAGTCAGAGTCCAGGACCCGTAGCATCATGGATGACTCTCCAAAGGGCATTGGTTTTCATCTTGTGAAAAGTGGGGAGCCAGTGAGAGGTATTAATCTGGGTGTAACTGGCTCACATTGCTGTTTGATAAAGCTCTTCCTGGAGTGATGAGATGGAAGACTGGAAGGCGGCAGACAGGAGATCTGTGATAGGCTGTTGAAGGAATCTGGCGGAGATAAGAGAGGGAGGGCCTGAAGCCAGACATAATCTGGAGGTGAGGGCAGGTCAAATGCAAGAGGCGCCAGATGAAATCACAGTGGCACCAAATGTCAGAGGTGAGGACCGTGCATCCAGGAGGATTTCCGGTTTCTGGCTTAGGGCACTGAGCAAACATGATGGGCAGTGAAGGAAAAACTGGAGAGGTTTCTGGGGGGAGGACATTGGACCCTATTTAGGAAGTGATTAGTCTGGGGGAGGGGTTTGAGAATGTCCATATGGACACGTCCAGCACAACGTGTGATGCCCTTGAGTGTAAAAACCCTGGGGGACATTCTGGAGCATAGTCTGAGATGTGGGCACCACAAAGGGGGTTTCCAGTGCACATGCACAGAAAGGGCACTGTCCAGGGACGGTGACTACAGACAATTTGAGTGGGGCAGGTTGGGGGGCGTTAACCTTCAGGGGGTAATCAGAAGAAGATAATCTGGTAAGGCATCCAAGACTAAATTGCCTGTATCCTGGACGTAGCAGGTGCTGCGGGCTTAGTGCCAGGCTCTCCAGGTGCCTGGCATGCCCGGTTCTGGGCCTGCCTCTCACACAACGGAGTAGCCATGGCAGGTTCCTGCCCTCGTGAGCCCTTGGTCTCCCCAGCTCTGAGGCGCTAGGATTTCCCGCCTCTCTCCCTCTCTGAACTTCTATTTCCCCATTCGTAAGAGAGACTGGATCATTTTCCAGAGTGCCTTTATCACAAAATGTGGAGAATTCCAGTACACGAAAAGAAGCAGAGCTGAGCCTCCCTGAGGAGGCAGGGGTGGTGAGTGGACAGGCTTCCTTCTGCCACCCATGAGGCAGATGGCTGTGACCTTGAGCAGCTCTGGACAGAAATCCACTGAAACCTTCTACTCACTTCAGTCTCTTTACCCGGCAGTCTCTTTACTTCTGCCCACCTTTCCTTCCCCTGAAGCCACAGATCTCATTCCTCGTCATCTGCTGAGTCCACTGGAACCTGGGGTCTCAGATACACACCAGCACTTCCACTGGGGCACCTGTAAGGGACCCCAACCCGACAGGGCTGCAGTGAGTGAAAGCTGGCAGTGCAGTAGGCTCTGCTGGGGTGTGAAGTGAGAAAGGTGCCCTCTAGCTCTAGGTGGAGTCTTCCACGTCGTGTCTGAAGGGATTTTTGTATTTACTGGAAAAAGCAAAGACGTATCTTTCAGGAAAAGATCTGAGACAGATTTTTTTCTCCACCATCCTCACCTTTCTCTCCTCAGACTGCTAGGGAACCAAGTAGAGATTGTGTGTGCTTCATCCCTCAGTCAGGTCCGACTCTGCAACCCCATGGACTGTAGCCCACTAGGCTCCTCTGTCCATGGGAGTTCTCTAGGCAAGAATACTGGAGTGGATTTCCATGCCCTCCTCCAGGGGATCTTCCCAACCCAGGGACTGAACCCAGTTCCTCATTGCAGGCAGATTCTTTACCAGCTGAGCCACCAGCACTGCTTCTGCCCTCTCTCCCTGGCTTCAGTGTCTCCTAGCTGATCCTGGCTTCTGACCTCTCAGCCCATCCTTCTTCCCTCTAACTTTGATTTGCATCACTGAGGGACAGTGTAAATTCCACGAGGCCCGCTGTTCTGGGGTGGAGGCCACAGCCTCCTCCTCCCGGGAGCCCAGGTGCAGTTAGATCTTCCCTTGACTTAGTGAAATTCAGGCCAACACAGGCAGCTTCTGAGATGGGTTGAAAAGACGGCAGACCAGGAGGGGAGTGGCAGTGCTTGGACAAGTGTCTGGTTTTGTGGTGTGTTGGCCACCTTGATTTGGATGTATGAGCAGGCAGCTTGGGCTGCACCCTGGGCTTCCAGAGGCTTTACATTGACAGGTTGGAGAGGAGACGTCAGTTCTGACCCCGAAGCCTAGAGTGGGGCCCCTGTGGATGGCTGGCTTGGCTTAACAAGGAAATAGAAATGAGGGTGGATCCCTGTTGCTTTCCTGAGATGCCAGCCCTTCCAGCGAGGGAAGAGCTTTGGCAGACTAGGAGACAGACTGGCACCCCACCCTTCCCTGAAGGACAAGTGCTGTCCTCAGAAGGGGCACCTCCAGGGGGTTTGGGGCTCCGAGCCTGCTCTCAGCCCAACAGCCAAGAACCCAGGAGCGCTGAGCGTGCAGCCAACTCCAGATGCCACGATCCCTCTCCACCCTTGCCACTGTGTATCTGCCCCGGTCAACCACGGAAAGCACATTTGCTTGTCACATTTACTCACACCCACAGGACCAGGCCTATGGGACAGGGTGGGATGCCTTTCCCAGGCCTTTATCTTCATCCAGAGGAGGAGCCAGCATCGGCACAAACACCTCGTATAAGAAGAGGTGGTAGCAAGCTGGGCTGGTGTGTTCACTGAATCGGCCTGGGTGAGAGCCCACCTGCAGCCTCACTGGGGTATGAGAAGGGAGTCTGGGGGGATGGGTGTCGATGGGGAAGGGGAATGGAGGCCCAGTCAAGAGGTGTGGAGCAATGTGACCCCCCTGCTTGTTTGTGACATGAATGGGCTGGGAGGGGGACCCTCAACCTTCATGGGACCCAGGAGGAAGGGCAGAGCTATCAGAGAAAAATCTGATCAGTCAGACCTTTAAGGATGCTTCTCCAACCCTGCGGTTTTCCTGCTGTGTGAAAAGAATGGCTGAAATGATGGGAATGACTGCCATGCCTTGACCAAGGTCAGAGATGAAACGGGTCTGAGGATGACAGCATTTCACTGGGACCACCTGATGGAGAACGTGTTCCCAACGAACAAGGGAGGGAATGGGTCAGGCTGCTGGGCCTCTGTGCCCCAGAGGGGAGAGCAGAAGTGGGCAGCAGGGCTCACTGTCCAGCGGCCTCACTGCCCAGTCTCCTCCCAGGTGTTCGTGCTGTGCCATGGCCTCCTGCAGCTCTGCCAGCTCCTGTATAGTGCCTACTTCAGGAGCAGCCTCACCACCATCGAGAAGCGGTTTGGCCTCTCCAGTTCTTCGTCAGGCTTCATCTCCAGCTTGAATGAGGTAAGCAGGATGCTCGAGTCCATCGGAACCTACCCAAGCATCACTGTGCTCACGGGACCCAGCAGGGGGCTCTGGAGGAGCAGGTCAGGGCAGGGGGCACACGGGGGATGGAGACAGCCAGATACACTTCCCCTGGCACCAAGCACTGAGCTGAGAGCCTCCAGAGTTACCTGACCTCCTCACCACTCCCCTGCGAGTGGGTGATCTGCACCTCCTCCAACAGGTGAGGGCACTGGGGTTCAACAAGGTCAGTGGCTTGCCCAAGGTGTGCAGGCCTGCTGCCTCCAAACTCCGTGCCTCTGGTTGAGTTCTGCGACCACCTACCAGTTTACATGGCCTCCGTCCATCCCCATCCAGGGGAAGATGAGCCGCAGGATGCAGGTGGGGAGCAGCTCTTGGAGGCCAACTCAATGGCCTTGACTCCCAGACGGGGTCACAGGTCTATGACTTCCTGTCTTTCCTTTCCATGAGGCCCACTGTTCTGGGGTGGAGGCCACAGCCTCCCCCTCCCAGGAGCCCAAATGCAGTTAGGTCTTCTGTTGACTTAGTGAAATTCAGGCCGACGCAGGGACTCTCATGGGCAGCTTCTGAAATGAGCTGAAAAGAAGGCGGGAGGTCTACCAGCAGCCCCTAACCACCACCTTCCGGCCAGCTCATCCCCCAGCCAGCTCCCTGCTGGAAATGCCCCTTTACCCTTCAGTCCTGTGCCCCCCCAGGCGCTCACAGCAGAGCCCCTCAGGAACCCTCCCCACCACCCCAGGGCAGATCCCCCTGCAGTCCTCACAGGAGGACTGCCTTCACAGAGGTCATGTCTTTTAGGCAGAAAGCCTACCCGATCCTGGTGGCCACACCAGATCAGAGCCCAGGTCTGTCTGACGGCCACCACCCCAGACCTCCCTCTGATCCCCAAAGCCCCTCTTCTACAACCCCCGCCCTGCCCTTTGTCCACCAGCCCTGCTCTGCTCAAAAGCTAGTCCCCAGACACACTGCTGGAATCTCTACTGCTGCCTCTCTTGACATGCGCGCTCTGCCTCCCTGGACTTCCTCCACTGTGATGGGCACACCCTTGCACACATGCAGCCCTGGGACCCATCAGTCATGCCTGCTGGCCTCATGGGCCTCAGATCCTCCTCTGAGCTCCCAGGCCCACGTGATATTTTCACTGTTTTCTGGATGTCTAATTTCTCTTTCCCAAACTCAGATGAGTTTTTCAACAATCAGGTTTTAGATATCCCTATGGGCATTGTTCGAAGCAAATATAAGAAAGTTAATTCCTTGAACCTAACAATCCTGTGTGTGTGCTTTGTATGAAAATGTGCATCTCTCTGTGTGTATATCTGTTTCTACATGTGTCTGAGTCTTTGTGTGTGTCTGTGTATGACTGTGTGTGTCTGTGATCTGTGAGTATATTTGTGTATCTGTCTGTGTGTACTTGTGTATCTGTGTGTGTCTGGATGTGTATCTGTGTGTGTTGAAGGCAAGTGAATGGGTGAATGTGTGGAGTAGGTAGGATAGGAACTCAGCCAAAGGGTCTTCAACAATCCCATTGATTCTTTTTTTTAAAATTTTTTGAAAAATTTATTATTTACTTATTTGGCTGCACCATATCTTAGTTGTGTCATGTGGACCCTTTGATCTTCATTGCAGCATGAGGGATCTTTATCTGTGGCATGTGGAGTCTAGTTCCCTGATCAGGGATCAAACCCAGGCCCCCTGCACTGGGAGTATATGGAGTCTTAGCCACTGGACCATCAGGGAAGTCCCAATCCTATTGATTCTGACCCCAGCATTTAAAAACAGACTAGGAAAGTAGGGGTCTTACTGGGAGAGCAGAGGGCAGCCAAATAAGACGGAGCTTCATGGTCAAGCTCGAGGCTCCCAGCTATTGGGATGGGCAGCAAGGAACTGGCCTGGCTTCTTGAACAGAGTCAGGGCTGGGTGTATAGTCAGTGAAGATGAACCCTCTGGAGAGGAGCCTGGGAGACACCTGAGGTAGAAGACGGTGCATCCTGAAGTCAGATGGCTAGGAGGCCTTCACTAAGCCTGGCTTGAGCAGCTAGGGGAGAAGAGGGCCCTGGTGATCCTGCAAAAGAAGAAAAGACAGGATTTGGTAGCTGCTTGCGCACATGATTGAAGGCTAAGTGAAGTGAAAGTTGCTTAGCTGTGTCTGACTCTTTGCAACATCATGGACTACACAGTCCATGGAATTCTCCAGGCCAGAATACTGGAGTGGGTAGCCTTTCCCTTCTCCAGGGGATCTTCCCAACCCAGGGATTGAACCCAGGTCTCCCATATTGCAGGCAGATTCTTTACCAGCTGAGCCACAGGGGGATTGGAGGCACCACAGACCAAAAGGCAGCTGCCTATCAGAAGCATGAGGGGTGTGAGAAAGAAAAGGCCTGGTGGAGGGGAAGGCAAACCCATCTGATCGCCTGGAGTGTGCAGCCAGCTTCCAGAGGTGGGAGCCTGCACGCTGCAGGCCAGTCTCCAAGCCAGTGAGGCCCAGCGGTGAGGGGAAGGGGAGACAGGGTTGGTTGGACCAGGCCGGCAGCAGGAGGGGCTTGGCTGGCAGGGAAGATGTGAGCATCTGCCAGTGAAGCATCAGCTTCACCTACAGTAGCCCTTAATGCCCGCTGTGGTTTGCCCTGGGTCCCTTTGTTCTGAGACATTAATGGGCAGGGATGTGTTACAAATGCTCTGACAGGAAGCCCACAGAGCTGTCTGGTGCCAGGTCAGGGCTGAGGGATGTGGCCTGGGCTGCAGAGCCCCTCCTCTCCTCAGCTAGAATTGCTGCTGCTGCTTCTTTTGTTTTTGTATTAAGGAAAGTAATTTTTTTCAAAGGAGCTCCACTGCTGAAGGGAAGATTGGGAACCAAGGGCTTAAGCCAGTCATAAGAGCCATAGAGGCCCAGGTCCCTCCAAGAAGCCAGCCAAGTCTGCTCTCAGTGCTTAGGGCTGGGCGCCCCCCAGTCCTTCCTGAGCCTCCCTTTGGGGCCCTCCACCATTCTTCTCCAAAACCTTGCAAGTCAGCCTCAGTTAGCTTAGCTGATATGGTCTGAAATTTACAATTACTTCCTGCAAAATGATAGGGAAACAAGAAGGGAATAAAATCTAAGAAGCATAACAAAGCTTTGTTTCCAGGTACTGGTTACAGAATGTCCTAGAACCACATCTGGCCGGGAACTGGCGCAACTTCTGAGTCAGGCTAGGCCTCCTCACCCACCTTCATATTCCCTTTCTCTGTGTGTCATAAACCATTCTTTTTCTTGGCCACACAGGAGGGGTCTCCTGGGTAATCCTTCCTCTTCTTGAAAAAGCCTACCATTTACTCCGTCATCCATTCATTTATTCAACAAACCTTTCATGAGCACCAAATGTGTGTCAAACACCATTCTAGGTGCTGGGGAGACAGGAATGAACAGACAGAAAAAAAAATCTCTGCTCAAATATCATTCTAATGATAAGTGTGACATTTACTTGTAGAAATGTGCTTCTAATCTCCTTATGGGGGTTAGAAGCATATACAGAACAAGGAAAGCTGTGGGCTGGCTGAGCTCCCAAGACAAGAGCTGAGGTGCGGAGACTGAGCTCAGAGAGTTGAGACATCAGAGAGGCAAGAAGGAACCAGCCAAGGAGACTGAGAAGGAGCAGCCAGGGGCAGCAACTAGGAGATGGTGGTGTCAGGGAAACTCAGTGAAAGGAGGGTTTTAGGAAGAGAGCAGTGGTTAACTGAATCAAAAGGTGCTGAGAGATCAAGTGAGAAGAGGATTAGCCAGTGGGCTTGGCAATGAGGAGGTCACTGATGATCATGGGAAGAGCCACATACCAAGCCTCTGGTCCCTATTTCCTGAGACAGGGGCACCTGCTTTAATAGCCAGAAGGAGACTGTGGCATGGACAGGGCGGGTGCTACGCGTGCTGACATCCAGGGCTCCTCTGGCTCAGGCGAACTTACTTTCTGGGGTAGATGACCATCTTGGAGTCAAGGTCAGATCTGCCAGCCCCTCTTTTACCATTGAGGAGCCTGCTCCCCAGGCTGGGGCCTTTGATTCCCCTCTTTGGTGGGGCTCAGAGAGCACGCCTTCCAGGGAGCACCAGCTTGAGTTACTGGTGTTTCCAGTTGGGAAGGGACTTGGGGCACTTTAATCCTCATCCCTTATTCACAAAAGTGGAAACCAACCCAGGGAGAGCCAGGGCTGATTAGAAGCAGAGCTTCTGGGGCAGAAACCCACTTCTGCAAGGGGCAATAAACCAGCGCAGTTAAGACAGGGCACTTTAAACTCAGGTCATCCTGGTTTGAGCCACCTCTTGACCTCATGGACACAGCAAGTTACTTAATATACTGAGTCCCAATTGTGCCATCTGCAAAATGTCTTGCTGCATGCTGAAATGAGATAGTACATGTTGCTTGGTGGTTATTCTGACTATGAAATCAGAGTCCTTAGGGACTTTAGTTAGAGAACATGCACTGTTTCTAGGAGCCAGCCAGAATAGGAGGCTTTCTTGAATTTGGCCCCAAAAGGTTTGGCCCTAAGATGGTTGAACTTCCCGTGGTCTCTAGATACTTCCTTTGGTCTGGCCTAGAAGGCTAAGGCTGGGAAGGGTTTCTGACAACAGGGAGAAGGAGCTCTGCTTGAGCCCTTAGGTCACACCAGGCAGCTTCTTGCCTCTCTTTTTTGCTGGTCAGGTCCACTATGGGTGGGTGAGGACATAGCCTGTGTCTCACTCGGCTCCTCTGCTCTCTCTGCAGATCAGCAACGCCGTCCTCATCATCTTCGTCAGCTACTTTGGCAGCCGGGTGCACCGTCCAAGGCTGATTGGCATTGGGGGTCTTCTGCTAGCTTTGGGGGCCTTTATCCTCACCCTCCCACACTTCCTCTCAGAGCCTTACCAATACACCAAGACCATCATGGGTAAGTGGCCTCCCATTACTGCTTCAAGGGAATGAGGGTACATAGTTCTGTGTGTTCTGACTGTCAGATACAGTCTGGGGAGGAAAGCCAAGGAAACTTTCTGGTGGGATAGGACAGCAGAGCTCAGAGTGGTATCCATTGCCCAGAAGCCCCCCTGCCAACTTAGTGAGACACCCCCTCAATCCTCCTGTGCTTTTGGTGCACATTTAAGAATGTTTTGCTACATTCCAGTCAGGAAAGACTTCTACCCTGTGTTTTTATAAGTTTCATAGTTTCACATTTACGTTTTGAGTTAGTTTTTTATAAGGTTGTTTTTCTTCTTTTTGCATATGGATGTTAAATCCTTTAAGCATCGTTTGTCAAAAAGACTCTCTTTTCTCCATTAAATATTTTTTGCATCGTTATAAAAAATCAGTTGGACATTTTTTAAAAATAAAATAAGAGACACATTTTTAATTTATTTTTCACTGTGCTGGGTCTTCCTTGTTGCATGGGCTTTCTCTAGTTGCAGTCAGCAGCGGGGGCTCCTCTTTAGTTGTGGTGTGCAGGCTTCTCATTGCGGTAGCTTTTCTTGTTGCAGAGCATAGGCTCTAGGGTGTGCAGGCTTCAGTAGCTGTGGCCCGGAGGCTCAGCAGTTGCGGCTTCCAAGCTCTAGAGCGCAGGCTTAATAGTTGTGGTGCATGGGCTTAGTTGTTCCATGGCAAGCGGGATCTTCCCGGACGAGGGTTCAGACTCTTGTCTCCGGTACTGGCAGGCAGATTCTTTACCACTGAGCCACCAGGGAAGCCCTCAGTTGGACATATGTGTAAGGGTCCATTTCTAGACTTTGTCTTCTGTTCCATCAGTCTGTGTGTCTATTCCTTTGTCACTGCCACACTCTTGATTACTGTAGCTTTACAAAGAAGTCTGAAAGCTGGGTAGTGTGATTCCTCCAACACTATTCTTTTTCAGAATTGCTTCATCTATTCTTATTCATTTGTCATTCCATGTAAATTTTATAATCGGCTTGTCTATATGTTAAAAAAAAAACCTTCTGGAAGTTTGATTAGACTTGTATTAAATTCGTAGGTCACTTTGGGGATAGTTGACACTGCGTCTGCCAGTCTGTGAATGCAGTATGCATCACTGTTCAGTTCAGTTCAGTTCAGTTGCTCAGTCATGTCTGATTCTTTGCGACCCCACGAATTGCAGCACGCCAGGCCTCCCTGTCCATCACCAACTCCTGGAGTTCACTCAGACTCACGTCCATTGAGTCAGTGATGCCATCCAGCCATCTCATCCTCTGTCGTCCCCTTCTCCTCCTGCCCCCAATCCCTCCCAGCATCAGAGTCTTTTCCAATGAGTCAACTCTTCTCATGAGGTGGCCAAAGTACTGGAGTTTCAGCTTCAGCATCATTCCTTTCAAAGAACACCCAGGACTGATCTCCTTTAGAATGGACTGGTTGGATCTCCTTGCAGTCCAAGGGACTCTCAAGAGTCTTCTCCAACACCACAGTTCAAAAGCATTAATTCTTCGGTGCTCAGCTTTCTTCACAGTCCAACTCTCACATCCATACATGACCACTGGGAAAACCCTAGCCTTGACTAGACAGACCTTTGTTGGCAAAGCAATGTCTCTGCTTTTGAATATGCTATCTAGGTTGGTCATAACTTTCCTTCCAAGGAGTAAACGTCTTTTAATTTCATGGCTGCAATCACCATCTGCAGTGATTTTGGAGCCCCCAAAAATAAAGTCTGACACTGTTTCCACTGTTTCCCCATCTATTTCCCATGAAGTGATGGGACCAGATGCCATGATCTACGTTCTGAATGTTGAGCTTTAAGCCAACTTTTTCACTCTCCTGTTTCACTTTCATCAAGAGGCTTTTGAGTTCCTCTTCACTTTCTGCCATGAGGGTGCTGTCATTTGCATATCTGAGGTTATTGATATTTCTCCCGGCAATCTTGATTCCAGCTTGTGCTTTTTCTAGCCCAGTGTTTCTCATGATGTACTCTGCATATAAGTTAAATAAGCAGGGTGACAATATACAGCCTTGACGTACTCCTTTTCCTATTTGGAACCAGTCTGTTGTTCCATGTCCAGTTCTAACTGTTGCTTCCTGACCTGCATATAGGTTTCTCAAGAGGCAGGTCAAGTGGTCTGGTATGCCCATCTCTTTGAGTATTTTCCACAGTTTATTGTGATCCACACAGTCAAAGGCTTTGGCATAGTCAATAAAGCAGAAAGAGATGTTTTTCTGGAACTCTCTTGCTTTTTCAATGATCTAGCAGATGTTGACAGTTTGATCTCTGGTTCCTCTGCCTTTTCTAAAACCAGCTTGAACATCTGGAAGTTCAGTCTTCACGTATTGCGAAAGCCTGGCTTGGAGAATTTTGAGCATTACTTTACTAGCGTGTGAGATGAGTGCAATTGTGCGGTAGTTTGAGCATTCTTTGGCATTGCCTTTCTTTGGGATTGGAATGAAAACTGACCTTTTCCAGTCCTGTGGCCACTGCTGAGTTTTCCCAATTTTCTGGCATATTGAGTGCAGCACTGTTACCCTTACATTTTAACAACGAACCATGATTTAGCAAACTCTACAGCTGATGAGTGAGCTTTCCAGGTTGGTCAGTGGTAAAGAATCTGCCTTCCAAGGCAGGAGACATGAGTCTTAAAGGCTTATGGCTTAAAGCTCATAAGCCTGAGTCTTGCTTCAAGTAGGCGCAAGAGGAAGACAGACCCAAGCCTAGGGGTCTAAGCTCTTTCCCTCTCCTTGATCTAGACAAAAGATCTGAGGCCAGCTCAGAAGGAGAGTCAGGATTTGCTGGCCACATCGGAAAGCCTTGTGCCATGCCCGCTCCAATGCAAGATCCCAGTCCTTCCCCATCGGCAAGAAGAATGGGGTAACGAAATCAGCAGGGGAGCCCCAGACGCTGGGGCCAGGCTGCAGGGAGGGCATCCTGCCAGGCGCCACACGGTGGCCTGCCTAGCCTAGGGCGGGCTCCCCCAGCCTCCCCTAGCCTGGGCCATATACCAAGGGCAATGGCTCCGCACAGAGCAGCCACCAAAGAGGGTGGGTGGAGATGGGCGGGGCTCTGAAAGCAACCCCTCTGCCCCTTGTTAGGGATGGTCAGGTGGCTTGGGTCCTTTCCACCACCATCCTCCCTGCTCCTAGGCAAACACTCCAGCTTTTAGCCCACCTCTAGGGAGAGAGGAAAGAACAAGACTTGCCTCTCAACCTGCAGGAAGGAAAAGCTGGCCAAGAGAGTGAGGTCCTTGTGTTTTTGTTTGTGTCGATTCTATTTGCAACAATAGGACACAGTCCCTCTCATGCTGGCTGGGATCAGAGCAGCAGCTGGAAGTGCTCAGGGCTGGGCTACCTTCAGGGCATCTTCATGTTGCCAGGGGCTCGGGCTAAGGAGGACTTTGGCCCAGGAGCCACACTGTGGGACCTAGCTGAGGCTGTGGGTGCCAGTGCAGCGAGGGCATGTACTATGCTAATATGTGCAAAAATATTTATAAAGTTTCACTTCATGGGAAAATTTTGAAGTATGATTCTTCAAATGTATTCCTATGGGAACTTCAGTTTTGAACTATGCAAGACATCAACAACAAATGAATTTCATTAAATGCACCACCCTGAAGGGTGACATGCGTCTGGACAGTCCTATATCCGAAGCTGGGCTTTGAGACCCCTTAACAGCATGGCCTTGGGCCACTTCCTTCGCAGCTAAGTCTCAGTACCTCCCTGTATAAAATGGAGTCTCCCTCGCCCGGCTGCAAGGACTGAAGGATGTGTGCTCTAAGTTTAGCCCAGTGGCTGGCACATGCAGCAACTATTCAGTGGTGGCCTTTATAACCAGCGGTGGTGGGGACAATACATGTATTATGCTGGGTAAACAAGGGTTCCAAATGAGGAAGCGCCTGCTTCCTATGGAGTGTCTGACAGCTCCCGGCCAACAGGCTGGGCATCCTTAGGGTATCTGACTGCAGCTTCTCCCTGGTCCTCACCGTCCATCCGTCCTCTGCTCTAGCTGGAGCACGGCCCCTCCTGGGCATATCCTTGCCACACCTTCACATGTGAGGCCATAGGATTTCTCTTTCCTGAAGCTTAGGCTGCTGTTCTGATCCGTTCCTAGACCCTTAAGTTGGAGGTACCTGGTAATGGGGAGAGAGAACAGAGAATTTCAAATCCCAGCTAAGCCATGTAGGTGCTAAGTCTCCTCAAGCAAGCTGCTGTTCACCTTTCTGAGCCTCAGTTTCTTAATCTGTAAAGTGGGAACAATAAATTTCTCCACTTTTCAGCATGTTCTAAGGGCAAAAGTAAAATTAAATTGTGTAGATAAAGTGCTTGGCCCACAGTAGCTGTTCAGCACACTTCTCTTTGCCTGCCCTTGATGTGGTATGTGAAATCTCTTACTCATCAGCAGTGACCCCTGGACCTGGTATCATGTGTTGCCTGCTGATTCTTTCCCTTTGGAGCAGAGCTGCTCCAGAAATGGACATGGGAAATGAAAAGTGTTTTAGGAAAAACAAATTAGAGATGGAGCCATTGTGGGAATCGCAGAGACCTTTAACAACTAATTGCTAATTCTAAAAAGGCCATGCAGACGTTTTTGAGTGTTTAGATTTTCTAAATGTCAGTGGGGTCCGGAAATATGCCTGGCGCCTTTAGAGAAAAGACTAGCCACCGAGCCAAAGCCTCTAAGACCACTTCTGGAATGCGTGGAGAAGTTGGGATAGGTGGGAGACAGGCCAACAGGAGACCATTTCCCCCGGGAGACAGAAGTGTCTTCGGAAACCAGTGTCTGGGAGGAGTAGGTGTAACCTGGGAGAGGTCCTGAGCCAAGGCCAGAGGGAAGTCAGCTCCTCGCAGACAATGGATGCACACGGGAGGGGGTTTCCTGTGGGAACTGTGGGGTCGGGGGAGTCGATGGTATTTTTGGAGCGGTCAAGAAAAGAAAGGGAAGAGTTGCTTTCTAGTCCCCTATTTGTGAAGTTGCCAGCTCCTCACCCATGCTTGTTCATCAAAAGTGGCAGGAGGGTGGTGGGAAGGCCTGGGGACAGGAGCCTCAGGCCCCTGAGTGACTGAGCCCCTTCACTGGAGGATGCTCAGCCCCGGAGCAGAACCCATGGCACTGAACCCCAGAGCCACGCAGGGTCCTGGCACTGAGGGAACTGCTCAGGGATGCTGAGCTCAGGGCTGTTCAAGGGGCAGCATCTGGCCATGGGGTGAGAGGGACGTGGTGGGGAAGGAGTGTGTTTTGGGGGTGTATGGGAGTGTGTGTAAGAGAGGCTGTTCTCTGTGGTGGTAGGTGGCTGTACGTGGAAGAGGTGGGTGTGTAAGGGAAGAAGTGCATGTGTGTGTGTGTGTGGGGGTGTGGGTGTGTACCAGAGGTGTGGAGAGGGTGGGGGTCTTGTGGGTGTGGAGGTGCAGACAGGGATGGACGTGGGGGAGCAGCCTGGCAGGGGTTGGGGTCCTATACTTACATAAATGTCAGCATGTGTGTTGCGGGGTGTAAGTGGGTGTATGGTCGCACAGGCTGGCCAGTTGGAGCTATTTAACCTGAAAAGGAAGAGAAAACAACGAGGGGAAAGTCACAAAACACATGAGTGTTATTAAGTCAACTGAGAGGAAAATATTCCCGAACTGATGAGCACAACGAAGCTAATGAGACTTGATGTGGAACACATTTTCAATACACAGTATAGGAAGGACAAGAAATGAGTGTGGAGACACGACAGAAAACACCAGGCTGCTGTGTTGCCTGTCAGGGGATGGCCGGGAAAAGAGCTGGGGCCACAGAGAACGGGCCTCTCTGAGAGATAGCCCCAGCAGCTGACCGGAGAGTGCTTGCCTCTGTTGTGTGGCAGAGTCACAACCCTTGTTCTTCTGGGTCTCCAGTACAGGCCCCAGTAGAGACCTGAGCGTCACTCTGCCTCCCCTGGAGGCTTGTTCATCACTTCACTTGCTCAGGAATGAGGCTGGGGGTATAGGCCTGCTTGGGTCTGGAGGGGAGGGGAGGGACGCCTGTGAGCCAGGCTGCACCCTGCGTCCTGGCTCCTCTGGGAAGAGGGCCTCTCAGGGACCCGTTGTGGACTGTCTGTCTTGGGCCCACCCAAGGCAGGGAGGTGGTTTCCTGAGGAGAGTCCACACTCAGACTGGAAAGGAAGACTGGTTACTATTCCAGAGGCTGTGATCACCCCAGGAAAACTGTCAGGGGGATGGCCCCACAGAAGTAGGGTGCCAGCCCCTGTCCTGCAAAGCACTATGGTTTGAAGAAACCATCGAGGCCGCCTCTGAGGACCCCCCAGGGGACACAGGGAGGAGCTCCTGCTCTTTCTCTAAGGGAACAAAAGGACTGCAGGACCCAGAGCTTGGATTGGCCTCCGTCAGGGAATGTAAGTAAGGCTCAGAGATCTAAAGGGGGAAGCAGCCAAGAACAGTCAGGTTTTTGGAGGCAGGGAGCTCATGGAGGTGGAGCCCCCTGGTGGGGTCCATGCCTCTGTGGAAGAGGCTAGAGAGCTGGCTGGCTCTTTCAGCCCCGTGAGATTGCAAGAGAAAGTCAGCAGTCCAGCTCCCACCGGAACCCCAGCATGCCGGCACCCTGATTTTGGGCTTCCTGTGTCCAGAACTGTGAGAAACCATTCTGCTGTTTGTAAGCTGCCCAGGCTGTGACCCTTTGGTATAGCAGCCCCCATGGACTCCCTTAGATTCAGTCCCTTTGTTTGGAGCCCCTCCTCATAACCTTGGGTCTTAATTTTGAATTTTCAACCTTTGGACTGTCTTATTAACCACTGATACCAGCCTCAGGCCATTCATGTCATTCACAAATATGTCAGCTGTTCTCAGCCGTGCCCAGGGCTGAGTTGCACGATGGACCCGAGAGCCACTGTCTTCCAGGTCACCCTGGCCCGTCCGTGCCTGCACCGGGCACGCTTTGAGACGTTCTCCCCAGAGGACGCTCAGCCACGCGTCTGCATCTAGTCTGTATATCAGTCAGGATATCATGACTGGCTTTGTTAAAAGGCTTCCTCCAGTCAAGTAACACCGTGTTACGGCTTCCTGCCGGTCTCGGAGCCCCATTAACAAAGGAAATGAGGTTGGTTTGGCATGACTGGCTCTTGATGAACTCATGTTGGCTCAGCTCATCCCATTTTTTCCCCTTCAAATTGCTCCTCATCAGCCTGTTAATAAATCTGTGAACAATAAATTCTGCTTCACTCCCAATTGGGAGTGTGCAAATTAAGCACGCATTCTCTTTGAATACTAAAATTAAATGGCTCTGAGCCTCCCTCCTGTTCCGTCAGGTGTGTCTTCTTCCCTTCCTATCCACTAAGAAACAATTTTGATGCAAGATGACCCAGGCAATTCCTCTTTCCCTGGTCTGATGGCAGTTCCTCAGGAGCAGGTGGGTGTGCAGGAGGGGGGTGACAGGCTGGAGGCACGCCCCTTGTCTGCAGCATCACCCTGTGCATAATGGACTTGCCCTCTCACACCGACCTCGCTGGTTATGGCCTTCTCAGTACAAGTAGGCATTTCCCCATGGCCTCTTTAGTACTGAAAAGCTGTGTGGGAAAGGGTGTCCAGCCTCAGTCTCAGCCTTGGAAACCCAGTCTTGAGAACAGAGCAAAGGAACCCTCTTCTTCCACTCCCCTAAGCTCACTCTTTCCCTGCATGGATGTGAATCCTTGCAAGCAACCCACTTGCCCTCAACTCCTTTATTATATCCATTCATTTCTAGTGACCAGCACTGATCTTACTTGTTTCTGGTTTCTGGACCCAGTTCCCAAGTCTTAAAAACCTGGGCAACAATGCCTGTCTCAAGAGTTCTGACATCTCTCTCATCTGTCTGAATTTCTCAAAGTTTCTGGCTTGAAACTTTGAATGAAAATTGATGTTATTGTGTAATCACCATATCCCAGGTTTTGTTACTGTTATTAGTTTTAATCTGAATAAGACGATTACAAAGTCGATGTTAGTATCTATATCTATTTCAGAGATGAAGAGACTAAGGTTCTGAGAATTCCCATTTGAACCTGGTCTGTCTGATTTCAAAATACGATTCCTTGCACTGCTCAAGCATGTGACTCTGGCTGTCAACCCCAACTCTGTTCATTTCTGCTGGTGCAGAAGAATGTTTTATCTTAATTTTTTTTCTCTTAATGTTTTCTCTTAGATTCCCAAAATGAAAGTCAGAAGGCACATGCCCATAGGAATTGTTGTCTAAGGGGAGGCTTAGTCTAGTTGGAAAAGAACACGTGTTGTCACAGGGGCATGATGGATTGACAAGGAACCCAGCCACTTCTGCTCTGCAAACAGGTCACTTTATAAATGACTTGGAGATCTCCATCATGAGTTTGGACAGCCTGTTCCAGGCCTCCTGGTGGGTGTTGCCAGAGTTCCAGGAAGAACTGTTGAGTAGCCGAATTTAGGAGGATGAGGAAATAGGTCCTTCAGAGTGGAACATTCTGAATGAGGGTCCAGGAGCTTACTGATAGTCCAGTGAAGCTTGGCACATTGGGTGTGCTTCCAGGAAACTCTCCGGAAGCACCACTGCCTTTTTCTGTTGTACTCTTATGGGCTGCTTCTGAGGTCTTGCTAACCTCCTCCTCCTTTGGCCCTACTCACCCACCAGCAGTGCCCCCTTCTGAGTGGGGAGGTAATGGGTAGCTCTAAAGGTGCTGCCCTCCTGTTTCCTGGCAAGAATTCTCTCTTTCCTCTACTAGAATGACAAGAAAGATTAGTCAGAGGAAAGCCCGCTCCTGCCATGGCCTTCCTGTGTTGCTCAAACCTTCTGGCATCCTCTCATAGCCCCAGGGCTGGATTTTTGTGCAGAGATTCTTATTTAGACCCTTGATAGCCTACTACCTCAGCCTGGCCACACTGGACTGTGTGTCCTTGAACAGTGAAGAGGCCAGACCTTGGTCTGCCCAGATCCGCCCATCTCTGTGGGTCCTGCTCCAGGAAGGTAGCCCTACTACGTCCCCTCTTTCCAAACTGGAGGAGCTGTTTAGAAATTAGAGCTGAAATTCTGTGTATTTAAATTGTGGGGTGAGTCAAAGGGTTGACTGGCATGCAGCTGGGCTGGTATGGGGGGTAGCTGAAGGAGGGGAGAGGTCCCGGCCTGTTTC
Source organism: Bos indicus x Bos taurus (assembly GCF_003369695.1). Lineage (NCBI taxonomy): Eukaryota > Metazoa > Chordata > Mammalia > Artiodactyla > Bovidae > Bos > Bos indicus x Bos taurus. Next base: position 134,822,767 of record NC_040076.1, read on the forward strand.
AAGTTAGCATCTCGCAGCCCTGTGATAACTGGCACAGCGAGATCTCTGGTGTCTTGTGGGAAGAAGAATGTGCTCTGATAAGCTTGAGCCTTCCAGAAGTGGGCCTCAGGGAAGATGGGAAATAGACTGACAGTCAGCTAATGAACACACCTCCCTCCTTCCCTTTCCCAGGCCCCTCAAGTTGGAGGCAGGCAGCCCCTGAGACTGTGGCTGGAATTGGTGGGCTTTTCTCTGACCTTATCACAGGATCTGACGGTGGGCAGGTCTGAGGAGGAGGAGGGCAATGAGGTTCTGTAAGTCAGTGGAGAAGACTGGGTGCCTGGCCTTTGCTGAAATGCCCCAAAAATGAAGAGAGGCTGCTCTTGCTTCTTCACATGGGCTGAGCTCCTGAATTCGCTCCAGGGAAGAGGAGGGGGTGGGCTGCAGAAAGTTGAGCCCCCCAGTTCTGCCAAAGGGTCTTGATACGAGGTCTTGTCACTCCATCACTGTCTTCTTTTTAAGAGAAGAGCCTAATATTTTAACTTCTAGAAGACTGTCTTCACCAGAGTGAGCTGGCCATGGCTGCCCACTGCAGGGAGGCCCAGGCATGGGCTCTTGGAAGGCCCACATTCTGTCTCTGATGCAGACACCTTTTCCACAATAAGTCAGGAAGCAGTGGTCTCTCCCACCACCACACACCACTCTACCTGGGTCCAGGGCACCCTGCCCCCGGGACAGACAGCTGCCGCTTCCCTTCCTGAGGGTGGTGCTCCCAGGTGGAGGAACTTCTCGTTCCCTTTCACCTGTGTCACAGCCTGGTCAGGGTGGGGTGGCCCCATTTAGGGCTGGCCCCATTTAGGGCTGGCATAAGGAAAAGAAAGTTTGTTGGGAGACCTTGAATCAATTTGGAGTGCAGAATGCTCCAAGAGGAACTCGGTAGACTTGGATTTAACTGGGGCCGATTGACTATTTTTGAAAATGCGCATGTTTAATAAAGGCAGTTTCTGACAGGTAATCTAACATTCTAAAAGTTAATGTAAAACAGTTAAAAGATCCCCAGAGAATTTTGCTTCCTGGACACTTCATTAGGTGAAATTTCATGAGGACTTTTGTGGCCTTGGTGTACCGTGCAACATGCTATGTAAAGGCTTAATAAGCCAGTCAACATTTTTATGAGCTTTGATCACTGTTAAATGGCTCACAGAAAAATAATTTTGCCAGCAACAATGTTCTAATGAATATGACTTTAGTTGAATAATAAGAATCAGTAAAATTAAAAACAAGAACTCTTAAAAGAAGTACTTTTTCTCTGGCCCTTTGTTTCTCAGGCTCCTGCTCCCATACAACAAGCCTGGCCTTGTGTATCTGCTGCACACCCACCCTGGGCTGAGCAATCCTGTGCTCACAGCCGTGGATTGGACCAGCAACCCCTGCCTGCCTCTCACGTAGCACGCAGCCTCACCTGTTTTACTATCCAAGTAGCTCTTGGCTGGGTCAATTCCGCTGTTTCCACATGGGTCTTGAACACTGGTTAATTTCCCCTTCGTGATCATGACCCTCTGGGTTCTCATTAGGATATAATCCAGGCCCCTTCATGGGACACAGCAGCCCTCCAGGGCTGGCCAGGCCTCACCGTAGTTGTGTTTGCACACTGACCCCACCAAACCTCTGCGCTCTTCCCTTCTGTCTCTTCCTATTGAGTCTTCTCAGTGCAGAGCCCATGTCCTCCAGGAATCCTTCCCAAATCCTCTCCCCAGTGAGCCTGGGTTTGGCGCCTCCCCCACATGCTCCCTGGTACACTTTCCTTTCCAGCTCAGTGGATGTGAGTGTGCATGCTAGTCGCCCCAGTCATGTCCGACTCTTTGTGACCATGGACTGTAGCCTTCCAGGCTCCTCTGTCCCTGGGATTCTTCAGGCAAGAATACTGGAGTGGGTTGCTGTGCCCTCCTCCAGGGTATATTCCCAACCCAGGAATCAAACCCACATCTCTTGCATTGGCAGGTGGGTTCTTTATTGCTACTGCTACCTGGGAGCCCAACTCAGTGGATACCAGGCTGTATTTTTTTATTGTGGTAAACTATACATAACATAAAATTTGCCATTTTAATGTGTCCAGTTCAGGGCATTAAACACTTTCATGCTATTGTACAACCATTCTTACCATCCATCTCCAGAACGTTTGCATCTTTCCCAACGGAAACTGTACTCCTTAAACACTAACTCCCTCTTCCTCCTCCTCCCAGCCCCTGCCTGGCAGCCACCATTCTGCTTTCTGTCTCTATGAATTTATCTAGTCTAGGGTCCTCATGTAAATGGAATCATGCAATATTTGTAGTTTTGTGTCAGGCTCATTTCAGTGAGCCTGACTTCAAGGTTCATTCATTTGCAACGGAGCAGGTGTATAAGGCTCAGTGTTATTCCACTGTATGTGTGTGTCACATTATGTTTATCCATTCATCCGTTGATGGACATTTGCATCATTTCCCCCTTTTGGCTATTGCAGATGATCTTGCTATGAACATTGGTGTACAAATATCTCTTTAAGTCCCAGCTTTGATTTCTTTTGGGCAAATACCCAGAGTGGTATTTGGGTAAAATACTATTTACCCAAAGTGTAAATGCTGGATAATATGGTAGTTCAATTTTTAACTTTTTGAAGAACTATACCATTTGCCACAGTGGCTGCGCTATTTTACATTCTTACCAGCAGTGCCCAGCATTTGTTTTCTGTTTTTCAAAGGGTGGCAAGTGGTATTTCAATGGGATTTTTATTTGACCAATATTTTGACAATATTGTGGTTGCTTCTTTGATGATGAGTGTCCCACAGCAGTCAGAGGCTTTGGAATGGCAGCTCCTGGGCTTGTCTCAGTCACCCCAGCAGAGTGCCTGCCCCCAGTCACGCTTGACCAAGTAACTGAATAGCCAAGAGTGAGGCAGGCATCGTCCACGGAAGCTGACAGGCCTGGGTGTGGTTCTTCAGTGGCTGCACTAGGAGCAGGGGCCAGTGCTTCGCACCTCTTTCCCGGTGTGGTCATTTGCCACCTAGCACAAAAGGGAGGCCTGGTCCTGCCACCCCATAGCTGATAAGACAACACTGAGAGGGAGCTTTTGTCACACCTAGACAGGGACAGGCAGCTTAGCCAAGCACATTTGCAAGTGATAACAGCCCATGGTTTTAGGGAACTCCAAACTTTGCTCATTTCCTCATGCAAAATCTACTTGAAATTTGTTTGAATCTTCTAAGAACAAATGCCCATTTGAGAACTTGGTGGCAGCTTTTTTACTTATCAGTCCTTTAGACATGCTTCAGCTCAAAATTGGCAGAAGGAGGTGAGCAGGGTGTGTGTGCCGACTGAGTGACCACAGAGCTGCACCTGGCCAGTTGGGTTAGAAGGTGGCCCAGGTCAGGCGGCCTGCTCTGGCCTCATTCCTGAACCTGTCCAAATGGTCTTGAGAAGGGTAGTGGGGTCTTTTTCTAAAGATTAGCACAGCCCACCGTGTGTAAATGCTCATCAGCTGGGGTGTCCCAGTGGCTGCCAAATTGAGGGCCCAGAGTGAGCTGTGAGCTCACCAGCAACCACCCACCTCTGTGCATGGCCCTTTCCCTGGAATCCTCTGAGGTCTTTCAAAGTCAAGGTCACAGATGTAGGGAGTCAGATTCAGGACTAGGACCCAGATCCCAGGCCCCCAATCCAGCCATTCCAACATCTGTGGGTCTTGCCTGTCCATGGCCAGCTGGGCCTCCTCCTGGGGGTGGGCATGAGTCTGCCAGAACCACACCTCTGGTTCTGAGAGCTGGACATGGGGTAGTGTTGGTGACAGGGTTCCTGAGGGCAGTGAAGGGCTTTCCTCCTTCTCAGCAGGAACATTTCACAGTTTTGTGCTTCCAGACTAAAGTGAGAGTCAAGCCTTGCAGCACCGCTGGGTCATACCAGCCTTCCTACAAGGGGGCCAGCACATCTGTCAGCCATGCTGACTGACCAGCGGGTCTGACTTTTCATGCCTGCTCCCTTCTGCAACTATTGCCTTCTAGCCCTTTAGTGACCCACAGGAGCTGTCCCTATCTAGCCACATTATGGTCTCTGCCTAAAGGGAAATTGAAGCTCAGAGAGGGTCAGAGACTTGCTTAAGATCACACAGCTACTTAGGGCTAAAATCAATTTTTCTTTCTTTAAAAAAAATGCCTTTATTGAGATGTGATTGACACGTAAAGTACTATACATATTAATATATAAAGCTTAATGAGTTTAAGTATACACCCATGAAATTGTCATCACCGTCAAAGCATATCCATCATGTCCCCAAATTTCCTTTAATAATAATAATTATTATTGTGTGCGTGTGTGTGTTAAGAACACTTAAGATCTACCCTGTAAGTAAATGTTGAGTCTACAGTGTGGTATTGTTATCTATAGGCACTATGCCATCTAGCAGATCTCTAGAACTTCTCTGACAGTACTGAAGCTTCTTACTCTTCACCATAGCCTCCCCTTTTCCCTTCCCCTTGTCCCTGGCAACCACCATTCTGCTCCCTGCTTCTATATATTTGACTAGTTTAGATTCCATGTATAGTGAGATCATACAGTATTTGCCTTTCCGTGTTTGGCTAATTTCACCAAAACCAATTTCTTCACTCTTTATACTCTGCTCGTTTTGTCTCTTTGTCTCGGATTTCAGCAGAACTCCCAGCAGCCAGCCCTTCCCAGGATACCTCTTTCTGGGAGGAGGTTCCCAGCCACCTACAGAGATCAGAGGGCTTATGTGCTTGAATGTAACTAGGGAGGAGCAGAGGAATCACCCCAGACCTGCCTCCCCCATCCCTGCAAAACCTGTGTTGGATCTTTTCAGAGCTGCCATTTCAGACTTGATTTCATTAAGGACTTTGAATCAGGCACACATGGGTTCAAATGCCAGCTCTGCCCCAAAGCAGCCACTTAGATGGGCCAGTAACCTCTAGGCGGGACACAAAGTACGTCACAGCCTTGGCAGTGTCTGCTTGTGCAGTAAGGGGAAGTTTTAAAATTCTGGTGCTGGAATTTGGGTCTTTACAGGAGAGCATGTAACTCAGAGAAGAGCCCAGCACTCCACCAAGGAGAGGCCTCGGGGAAGATGGGTGTCAGAGAAACTTGGCTCTGGTGTGAAGCACACCTCTGCAGGCCCAGGGCAACAGCTCTGGAACCAAGAAATAAGAAGTGAGAATGATTGTTAAAGTTTGGCTATATACTTTTTATGAAAAATATTTTTAATTGAAAAGTTTTCGCTGTTGCTTCATTTCAAAAGCATCATGTGTTCCTTATAGAAAAATTAGAAAGTACACAGAGGCAAACACACATGCATGCAAAGATGCCACAATCCCATCACCCTGGAACAGCCATGGTCTTCCAGTTTTTCTCTGCATATTCAACGAGATCACATAAGTTTTACAAATTAGGGATCATGTTCTTCTCCAAACTACTAGGTAGTTTTTGAATCTACAAGATGTTATAGCTTCCTTCCCATGTCAGCAAAGCTACCTCCCTCTAAGAGTCTGTCTCCCACCTACCCTTGTGGTTGGACCACTCTACCCAAACCCCATACCCTGCACTGAAAGGCAGGATAATGGATGGGATGGAGGGACACTAACCAAAGGGGCTGGGCGCTAGGCTGGGTGCACAGAGCTTCCTTGCGTGCAGCTACTATCAGGTCTGGACGACCTTGACCAGATGACATCTTGGCCTCCTTTGCTTTTACTGAGCAGGCCTCCCTGATTGATGAGGGGACCCCCAAGCCAGCAGTTTTCACACGTGTTCAACACAAACTCCAGTGAAGAGGAAGGGAGATGGGGAGGCCTGGCTGGATGAAGCATGTGTGTCTGGTGAAGAGGAGGGGAGATGAGATGAGGAGGGCAGACCCCTCACCAGCCCCACCGCCCAGAGCAGCCCTGAGCTCAACAGCACCAGGCAGAGTCGAGGAGGATGGACTGATCTTGTCCACAGCCCTCATGGTTCCTCTCCACGGGACTCTGAGGTCCACCCAGCTCGGAGCTATGTCCTCTCTGAAAAGACAAATGAGAGTGAAACTGAACCCTACGGAGCAGGGTCAGGGATGTTAGTGGTTTCCACTGGCCTCTTCAAGGCTGGGAAAGAAGGCATCTCGTGGAAAGGAGCCCTCAGGGCCTTGGAGAGCTGGCAGTGCTGTCTGTTTAGTGTGGGCCAAATTGGAAACAGCGCATGGGAACAGCAGGCCAGCCTGGCCAGGTCCCCAAAGCCATGGGCACTGGTGCCCACAGGCCACGATGGGGCCTCTGGGGCCCTCACAGTAGGTGCAGCCTGGCTCTTCTTGTGGGTGCAGCCTCAGCCCCTATCTGGAACAGGAAGTTTGAACCAGAGGGTGTCAAAATCCCTTTAGCATCCCAAATTCTTGATCCTTGGCCAGACTGGGTAGCACGTTCAATGCCTTTGGCAGTAGGGCTCCTTAGTGTGACCCAATGTGTGGCTTATCCAAGAGGGAGAATTCTGGGAGTCATGACCCCTGGGAGCCTTCCAGGCTGGAGGCGACACCGTCTTCTGGGGTACAGAATGACTTCTGTCTTGCTAAAGAGAAAACACATCTTGGGGGCCTGAGCCTGAAGCTGCCCACAGGGGCGCTGAAGGCCCACAAGCCTGGATGTGGATCTTGGTTCCCCATTTCCCCGCTGGATGGCCTTACCTCCAGGGCCGAAGCTTCGTGTTACTAACACCACCCCCCTGCCAGTACCCAGACAGGGGAAAGAATGGTCCCAGAGAAGAGGAAGATGCCTCTCCCATCCAATGCGGGCTAGGTCCCCTTAGAGCAGGGAGTCCGCCTCTCCCCTCCTCTCACCATTGTTTCTAGAACCACTCCAAGAAGGCCTGGGAGAAAGGCCGGGTTTAGAGGCCACAGCAGGACACCAGGGTGGCGGTGACGGGTGTGTGCTCTCCCATTGCAGGGAACAGCAGCCACCTCCAGACCGAGCTCTGTCAGAAATCCTGGCAGGGCCTGCCCCCCAGCAAGTGCCACAGCAGCCCCCAGGACTCTCAGAAGGAGACCAGCAGCATGTGGGGCCTGATGGTGATCGCCCAGCTACTGGCAGGCATCGGCACGGTGCCCATCCAGCCATTTGGGATCTCCTACGTGGATGACTTCTCGGAGCCCAACAACTCGCCCCTGTACATCTGTGAGTCAGGCTTGAAGAGGGCTTGGGTTGGGGGCGGGTCCTCACATGGCACAGCCAAGGCATACAGAGGTCTGGGGACCTGAGGCACCTTGTTTGAGTCCCAGCCCAGGCTGCAGCTTTTCACCAGAAGGACAGGGCCCACGGTCTCTGGGTGCTGGAGCCGTGGGAGTCCCCGAGGGTATCTGCATGACCCCTTGGTCCCGGGCCAGGAACAGGGCAGCTCCTTGACCAGCAGTACGTGGTCAAGTATCGGGTCAAGCTACTGGTCAGGAGCAGCACCACTGCTTTCCAGACCAGGCACCGGCCAGCACACGTGTCTTCTGAGCCACCCATAGGACAAGTTGGCCTCATAGAAAAACATGCAAAATAGATAAAGTGAAAGTGACATCGCTCAGTCATGTCCTACTCTTTGCAACCTCATGGACTGTAGCCTACCAGGCTCCTCCATCCATGGGATTTTCCAGGCAAGAGTACTGGAGTGGGCTGCCATTTCCTTCTCCAGAAGATCTTCCTGACCTAGGGATCGAACCCAGGTCTCCTACATTGCAGACAGACACTTTACCATCTGAGCCACCAGGGAAGCCCAAAATAGATAGCAAATGACCAAATTCTTCCCTTAGAACAAGCCACACTGAGCATATCCTCAGGGCCCAGACCAGACAGGCCACATCCAGAGGCTCTGTGGCCCACAAGCTCCCACCACGGCTGCCACATCATACCTGCAAGGATCCTTGCCCCCAGCCCACGCCTGGGCCTTCATCTGTAAATGCCCAGGAGGCCGCTTCTCTCCCAGCAAGCAGATCGCTCTGGCATCTAGCCAGAGGAGAAGCAGCTTGGGTTCCACACCTTCCAGGGTCTCGAGTGGCTCTGGCGTTGTCTGTGGGAAATGCTACAGGTGTGGACTTGTCAGGGCCAGGGGACAGACTGGGGAATGTCCCGGGAACCCCTCGGTGAGGGAAAGAGCCTGGGTGCCCCCCTCAGTCCTCTCACACCCCTCAGCAGCCTTTCTCTCTCCCCTCTCCAGCCATCCTGTTTGCCATCGCCGTGTTTGGACCAGCTTTCGGGTACCTGCTGGGCTCGGTCATGCTGCAGATCTTTGTAGACTATGGCAGGGTGGACACAGGTGAGTGTGTGCCAGGGCTCCCTCGCTCCCCACTCCCTCCCTCCCACCTGCAATTGTCAGCCGGCCTCAGATAGTGGAGAGCAGACAGCATGTGCCTCCTCTCTCCAGGGCCAGGCTTTATCATGGAGCGGGAGTTGCCGCTGAGGAAAACACACTTTCTTTTTTTTAAATTTTATTTTATTTTTAAACTTTACAATATTGTATTAGTTTTGCCAAATATCGAAATGAATCCGCCACAGGTATACCCGCGTTCCCCATCCTGAACCCTCCTCCCTCCTCCCTCCCCTACCCTCCCTCTGGGTCGTCCCAGTGCACCAGCCCCAAGCATCCAGTACCGTGCATTGAACCTGGACTGGCGACTTGTTTCATACATGATATTATACATGTTTCAATGCTATTCTCCCAAATCTCCCCACCCTCTCCCTCTCCCACAGAGTCCATAAGACTGATCTATACATCAGTGTCTCTTTTGCTGTCTCGTACACAGGGTTATTGTTACCATCTTTCTAGATTCCATATATATGCGTTAGTATACTGTATTGGTGTTTTTCTTTCTGGCTTACTTCACTCTGTATAATAGGTTCCAGTTTCATCCATCTCATTAGAACTGATTCAAATGTATTCTTTTTAATGGCTGAGTAATACTCCATTGTGTATATGTACCACAGCTTTCTTATCCATTCATCTGCTGATGGGCATCTAGGTTGCTTCCATGTCCTGGCTATTATAAAGAGTGTTGCAATGAACATTGGGGTACACGTGTCTCTTTCCCTTCTGGTTTCCTCAGTGTGTATGCCCAGCAGTGGGATTGCTGGATCATAAGGCAGTTCTATTTCCAGTTTTTTAAGGAATCTCCACACTGTTCTCCATAGTGGCCGTACTAGTTTGCATTCCCACCAACAGTGTAAGAGAGTTCCCTTTTCTCCACACCCTCTCCAGCATTTATTGCTTGTAGACTTATGGATTGCAGCCATTCTGATTGGCATGAAATGGTACCTCATGAAAACACACTTTCTTCCCTAAGAAAACATACTTTCTGCAGTGGGAAACCTTGCGACCTGGGCAGGGCTTCAGGTGTTGCTATCACAGCTGCCTTCTGAGGTCATGGTGTTAAAAATAACTCTATAATTCTTTGATTCTAAGATGGCTTTGATTGTTTAAAATTTTTTGAGAAGACTTCTTTAAGGGAAAGGAAGAAGCAGTATGTGAAATATACACATGGCTTATGACTCCCACACAGAAGAGTGTAACAGAGTTTAACCATGTGGACACAGATAGCAGGGAACCTGTGTCTAATCCTGGTTCCACCTCTACTAGCTGAATTCTACCACCTCCACTGATCTTGGGCACAAACCTTCATCTTCCTATGCCTCAGTTCCTCATCTGTAAAATGGGGCTAATGATAGTGAAATAAAGTTGCTGTGATGTTTAAAAATGGCCGATATATACTGAGGCTGACAGAAGTGAGCTATTAACAAAATGATATGGATTAAGCCTCTCTATCTCAGGATGAGAAAATACAATCCACAGACAAGAGCACATGTACTGAGTTAACCATTCAGGGAGCCGACCCCGGGATGAATCCTACAAGGGCATATGGCTGTTGTAAGCCTGCCTGACACCCCCCAGCCTTCTGCAAGGCAGAGAGGGCCAGCACCGTAACAGAGGGACAGGCAAAGTGCTTTGGCAGTTCCAAGGCCAGAAAAGCGCTTCTGCATGAGGTGATGAGGGAGGGCCTCCCAGGGAGATGATGTGTGTCTCCATCCCATGTGAGTGGAAATTCCACAGCTGGTGGTGGCTGGTGGCAGAGGCCTTCCCAGGTAGAGGAAACCATCTGGACAAAGTCAAGACAGGGAATGCACGGGGAGTGTGTGCGTGGTATGGAAATTCCCGCAGGCCTGATGTGGCTGGAAGGCAGGTCTGCCAGACCCTCAGAAATAACATCCCCACCCCAGTGCCAGGCACTCAGATCAGAGCCTGCCTGTCTCACAAAGAATGTGGGCGATCATGCTGCCAGACACCACAGACTCCTGACCTTGGGACTGTCAGACCACAGTGTCATCTGCTCAGTGTCATCCACCTGTACTTCAAATCAAAGGGCAAAGCTGGAGGAGCTGTCTGCTCGAGGTCAAGCCATGCTTGCCCTTCATTGGCACTTCCTGAGCTGGGTCCTAGCTCTTCATTACCCAAAGAGACTGGCCCCTGAGCTCCCAGTCCACCAGGGACAGGGCCCAGGACAGTGTTCTCCCTCTTCTCTCTCCCTGCATGCCCATGTGGCTTCTTTACTTACAAAGAGAAACACAACAGCAGACCCTTGGATGTGGATGGGAGACTGCACAGGAGAAAGCATCTGCTTACCCAAGAGCCTACTCTGTTCATGGTGGTTTTTTGATTTTCTAAGAATTGCGAGGCCTCCTTCTTTAGGGGTTAACAAAAGTGGGAGGCAGAGCACTCAGTTATTAAGAGTGCAGGTTTGGAAACCAGGAATGCATGGGTTTGAAACTGGCCAATGAAATGGTGCTTGCAGGGCAAGGTTAACCTCGCTGATCCTCCCACAGGCCTCTGTTCTCTGGGAAGAAAGAGCGGATGTTGTCTTGACCAAGGTGCTAGTTCCCTTGATGAGTAAAGTGAGATCATGCATTCATCCAACAAATACTTGTGTCCTGTGCTTTCTCTTCAGCTTCGGTTAACTTGAGCCCTGGAGACCCCCGATGGATAGGAGCCTGGTGGTTGGGCCTGCTCATTTCCTCTGCCTGTTTGGTTGTCACTTCTTTCCCCTTCTTCTTCTTTCCTCGAGCAATACCCACAAAAATGGAGGTAAGCTTCTGAGAACCCACAATTCTACCTATTGTAAGAGTTTCCTAAAAGGAGGTACTGTGTCAGTCATTTAGTCCTGTCTGACTTTTTGAGACCCCATGGACTACAGCCTGCCAGGCTCCTCTATCCATGGAATTTTACAGCAAGAATACTGGAGTGGTTTGCCATTTCCTTCTCCAGGGGATCTTCCTGACTCAGGGATCAAACCTGGGTCTCCCACACTGCAGGTAGATTCTTTACCATCTGAGCCACCAGGAGGTATGGAGGGGTAGATAATAAAGCTGAGAAGTTTCAGTAAGTTAATTCTGGGTGAAATCTAATCAAGTTTCTTGATGCAGGACTTCTCAGAGGCTTTGAAAGGTGAGCGTGCTTGTGAATTTCCCAAAGATGTGATTTCATGTGTTCCCTGACCATGGTAGCATCTCAGGGATTAGGAGGGCTCCAGGGAATATAGTCTGGGGGAAGTTCTGAGTTATGTAAAGTGAGATAAAGAATTAAGAGTCAATAAAAACTGAATATGTGACCTGGAGCCGTTGACTTTTGCATGTAATAGGGCTGGTCATGTCTAATCCTAAAGGACTGAGTAAAAAAGACATTCCTAGTGCTGAAGAGTGTGAGATTGGGCTGAGAGTGGAGCATACTTTGAGCAGACTGACCTGCATGCATCTTCCAGTCATATCTGTTGGGGAAAGAAATCAGGGAAGGATGAGATTGGAAAGCAGTGGGGAGAAGTCTGAGTGGGGGCCTTGACATTAGCCTGAAGGATCTGAAACTTGTTCTGATCTCGTGAAGTTCTAAGTGACTGGAGCCCACTTGGGTGACAACTACATGGGGTTGTGGCCGGGGAGTCGGGAAGGAATGAAGCCTGGAGACGTGATGCAGCCAGTGTGGAGATGATGCAGCTGAGGACCAGGGCCCTGGCTGCCAGGCACCTGGAACAGGGCAGTACAGATGTCCTCGGAGGGGTTGCTCAGAAGGACTTAGCCGTGAGCAGCTGAAGTTTGTGCCAAGGCTTAGAGCCAGAGGCTGAGCTGGACGTTCTGCAATAAGGTGTGTGAGACTGGGTGAAATCTAGGCCTGGCCGGGGCGGGGGTGGGGCAGGGATAGACGGCCTCAACTTGTCTTGAAGAAGAATTTCAAAGTGTGGCAGCACATCATCAGGATGCTGGAGTCGGACAAACCTGAGTCTGAATCTAGCTCTGCTACTTCTAAACTAGCTGAGAGATCCTAGGCAAGTTTTCTTGCTCCTAAGTTTCCTCTACTTTAAAGTACTGGAGATAGAGACTTCTCTGGGGGTCCCATGGCTAAGAATCTGTGCTCTCAGTGATTCCTGGTCTAGGAACTAAGATTCAACATGCCGCAGCTAAGACCTGGCACAGCCGAATAAGTAAATAAAAATAAATACAAAAGTACCAGAGATAAGAGCACCTATCTGAGGAGGAGGTTGTGAGGAATGGGACAGTGTATGCAGAATGCTGGGCACGGGGCCCACCATGGAGGAAGCATGACATAAGTGGGAGCGCCTGCACCTGGTGATGAGTCTGCTGGGGGATCCCAACAGTGTCTGAGCTCGGGGGCCTTGCATCTGTTTAGTGGTTCAGAGCTGGGCCTTGGGCTGCAGCTGACAAGTTCAGAAGTGGAAGGCGAGTTCACTGAGGGGGTTTGCACAGAAAGTGCAGGCCAAGAGGCAGGTCGGAGCCTTGGACAGGATCCAACTTTGGGCCAGAAGAACGAAGGGACTCCACAGAGGAGACTGAAAGAGAGAGCTGGGAACAGAGGTCATTATAGACCAGAGCGTCCCAGAGGCCCATAGCTCCTGGAACCTGAGGACAAGGAAGAAGTGTAGCCATGACAGACAGACAAAGGCTGATGTTCACTCATGCCTCTTGGCATCAGCCAACAGTTAGACATGAAATAATATGCACAGATATGAAATCATATCTGGGAGGCCCTAGTGTGGATGCATTCTGGCCAGTGGCCAAAGCACCAGGCTCACTGACATGCATGTGGTGACTGCTTTGGACACCCTTCCATGCACTTCCAGGGTGGCTGAGCACCGCCCTGCCGTGAGCCACTAAGACCAGAAGGATCAAGGGCCTGGGAAAGATGGCTGTAAGGAACCTGTTAACATTCAAGGATGTCGTTAACACTCACCCCCTTTGCTGCCTTCAGAGGACTCATCCCATGGTGGATGAAGCAAGGAATATGGAAGAGGTCAAGTCAAGAAGATCCCTGGTGGATTTCATTAAAAGTAACTGAGTGACCTGGCAGTCCTGGGTGGGCTGGCTTGGGGTGGGGGTGGTCTAGGGTCACCTGGCCCATGTGGGATTGGGTGTGGTGAGTGGCAGTAAGAGCAACACTGGCCCATCGCTTCATGAGAGGTTCTGCCGACTGCTGCTTTGCAGAGAGCAGGAGACCCAAAATCAGGCAGAGGCAGCCCCGCCCTCACAGTCTGGCTCACATCCTCCTCTCTCTTCCCTTCACATTGATGCGGCTGTCCTGTGTAATCACCCGCCACCTGATTTCTTCCAGGCCTGTCCTCATTTTATTTAGCCCGTGAGCATATTGAGTGGATCCTGAGTGGCTCTGTGTCCCCAGCTGGCCACTGAGCAGCCTGGGGCCTGGGTTTTTGTCCGGAGGAAGAGAGGGGAACTGCCGGGGGGGCAGGAAGGGCAGAGGTCAGGCTTGCGGAGCCCAGTGACCACTGCCTGGAGGCGCAGCCCTGAGAGCAGTCTGTCCACAGGGTTCCCCCGCATCTTCCTGAGGCTCCTGATGAACCCACTCTTCATGCTGGTAGTCCTGGCTCAGTGCACCTTCTCCTCCGTCATCGCCGGCCTCTCTACGTTCCTCAACAAGTTCCTGGAGAAGCAGTACGGCGCCTCCGCAGCTTATGCCAACTTCCTCATCGGTAAGTCCCCAGGGCTGCCGCAGTTGGGCCTTCCCCCGTTCATCCAGGGAGGTGCGCCACCAGACCGGATAAGGGCAGGAGCCAGCGGGTTCTTGCCCAGGAGAAAGGATTTTAAGGACATTTTTCCTGGTTGGCAATCCAGAATGTTCTTGGCAGATTTCTTGGGCCCCTATAATTCTGGGCAGGAGTGGGTGGAGGTTGGGGGCTGTTTCCTCCCTGTCAGAGGGGCTGAAAGCCTGACTGTCTCCCAGAGGCTCTGACATCATCAAGGACAAGAGAGGAAAGAGCACGGATTGAGCTGGGGGCTAGGCAAGATGCCGCTGGGTGTTTTTCTTCTCCAAGGGCTTGAAGACATTCACCTGGATAAGGACTGTGGGGCCCAGTGATTCTCAAGCCCCTATACTTTAAGCTCCCCAGGAGAGCTTTAAGAAATACAGATGCCCAGGCCCCACCTTCGAGCAGTGAGGGCAGAATCTCTGGCAGAGGGTGCCAGCATCCAGCACGTGTGTTTTTGGCAGCTGAGGTTGCAAAATACTGATGCAGTCCCATCAAGTACCCAAGGGAATGATGGGGGCCAATTCACTGGTGAACTTGACCATGTGGATGTGGCAGGGTGGTCAGGGCATGACCCCTGACCTCCTGTGTGGCTCTTGGCTGTGACTTCACCCTTCTAGCCTTTGGCCTCTGACTAGCACATCAAGCAGGAAGCACCACCAGAGCCTTGCTAACCTCCTGTGGTTACAGTGCAGTAAAGGGCCAGGTAATGAAAGGCTTAATAAGGGCTTCCCAGGTGGCTCAGCGGGTAAAGAATCTGCCTGCAATGCAGGAGGTGCAGGAGACTTGGGTTCAATTCCTGGGTCCAGAAGACCCCCTGGAGGAGGGCATGGCAACCCACTCCAGTATTATTGCCTGGAGAGTACTATGGACAGTATTGTGCCTGCCTACAGTCCACAGGATCACAAAGAATTGGATGCAACTATGCCCGCACAGAGTTCTTTGGGCTTCCCTGGTGTTCAGACTATAAAGAATCTCCCTGCAATGCAGGAGACCCAGCTTCTATCCCTGGGTAAGGAAGATCCACTGGAGAAGGGAATGGCTACCCACTCCAGTATTCTTGCCCAGAGAATCCCATGGACAGAGGAGCCTAGTAGGCTAGAGTCCATGGGGTCACAAAGAGTTGGACATGACTGAGGAACTAACACTTTCACTTTCTAATAAATGCATATTCAACCCACATCTCTGGTTGTAAGGGTCCCACTTCTTTCTTTACTGTTTGCACCGGCAGGGCAATCCTCCATGTCAAGATAACTCTGTCAGTATGCCAGGCAAACAGTAAGTGCTCAATTAATGTCATCTATTACTGTTGCAATTAAACATATTGAATGTCCCTTCAGGAAGCCATGCCCCCTTCTCGGTGGTCCACATTAGCACTCCAAGGCCTTTGCGCCCAGACCAGCTTCTCTCTGTCTGTAGGTGCTGTGAACCTCCCTGCTGCGGCCTTGGGGATGCTGCTTGGAGGGATCCTCATGAAGCGCTGTGCTTTCTCTCTGCAAACCATTCCCCGTGTAGCTGCCACCATCATCATCATCTCCATGATCCTTTGTGCCCCTCTGTTCTTCATGGGCTGCTCCACCCCGCTCGTGGCGGAGGTCTACCCCCCGAGGTAAGGGGAGCGAGGGTGAGGAGTCCAGAACCTGCAGATGGCTGCCACATCTTCTTTCTGCTTCTTCAACTGTCCTCTCTCCTTTTCCCTTGTTGATCTGATCTCGTATGTGGCGACTGAGAAAGCCAGGTCTTAGTGTGCTCAATTATGAGAAGAAATCAGAGAGTGCTAGTGGGCCACTAGCAATCAGGATTAGCGTTCTGCGTTTTAAGAAGCAATAGAAACTGATTTGTTTGGTTTCAAGATGAATCTGTAGTGCTGTGAGCCTCAGGAACCAGGAAATAGCTATGTTTAGCATCTGCTCTCTACCAGCTAGAATTACAGAGTCTTATTGAGCTGCTGAGGAAAGATGAGAGACAGAGACTTGAAAAGGTTTGGAGAAGAACAATGAAAGTGATGGCAGACTTAAAAAATTAGGGCAGGTGAGGAAGAGGGCAGGTAAAGGATACCTGTCGGCTTGCATAAAGTGACATGGTTTTAAGTTCTAAGTTTGGCTTCATGTTCAGGAAGGGCTTTGAAGCCAAGGAGGGGATGTGCTTTTTTGCTTTTTTCCCTCAGAGCCACCTTTCCACACCTCTTCTTTTAGATTTTGCCCAGTGAGGTTGCAATACCGGAAGATAGCGTACTTTTCAGTTTTGGTGCTTTATCCTTGCCTGTGAAAGGACCTCTCCTGTCTCCAGAGGGTATGAAGGAGGGTAGTGTTATTCAGGATGGAACTGCCCCTCCCCACACGCTGGCCCACTCCCAGTTTGTACTTCTCTTCTGGCTGTGGTTGACAGAGGCCAAGAATGCTTTCCTGGGTGTTTAGCACAGGGCTTTGTCATCAGACCAGGTCCGAGGTCTGGTGCTGCTCTTTCCTAGTTGGGGAAATTTACTTCAGGTTTCTCATCCACAAAGGGAGCATCATTATCAGAACATTTACTGTGGTGTCAGTGCATGAAAAGCCCTAAGGCACAGTGCCTGGAGCATGAGAGATGCCCCATTACTGTTAACCAGCACTGGAATAATTATTTTAGCAAAGTTCTGAACTGTGGTTTATCAGCCCCTAACCCCCACCCTTCCCAGAGGAGATCATGAATATTGGATATGGAGGGCGGAGAGACTGGTGTGACCAGCCAGTGAAACCACTGGGTTAAAGCTCAGGTGGATGCAGTAACCTGGGCGATGGCTACTTAGACCCAGAGACAGGAGCCATTGAGACCCTAGATGACCTCAAGGGGCCTCAGCCGAGCCCACATGAAAGAGAAAGGAAGGGAAATATCACCTGTGACTTTCCCATAGCATCTGCCTTCTCTCTCATCAGAGTCCTGGCAGGTTGTTCGTCTCGACCCCTTCTGCAGTGGGGGATTTGCCAACCAAGCATTCCCAATGACTAGTTGGTAGGTTTGGGCTCCTACTGGCAGAAGAAGCAGAGGTGCCATGAACACCGGCCAAGTTGACCCTTGGCTCCAGTAGACATGATTCAGATCTCTGGGTGGCGCTGGCCCAAGACAAACAGAGAAGCACAAGCACGCTAACCAGGCAGGGAAGTCACGCTGGGCTGGAGTGGCGAGGCTTTCCTTTGGTCTTGCTTTGTTTGATTCCCATTTCCTGTTTTGCTGGCAGCACATCAAGTTCTATACGTCCACAACCTCTCCCCTGCCGCCAGGGCTGCTCGTGCCCAGATTCTGTCTTCCACCCGGTCTGTGGAGACGATGGGATTGAATACCTCTCCCCGTGCCACGCTGGCTGCAGTGAAGTCAACTTCAGCTCCATAGCTCTCAAGCAACCGGTAAGGGCCGGAGGGGCCCCAGGTCTCTGCCTAGTGTGTGCTCTGACAGCCTGCTCCTCCACTTGGGATGGGCAGGGCTCCACCCCACTCATTCCCAGCATCCTGGCCTCTGGGCCACACCCACCTTTTCTCCACCTCCCATACCCTAGGGTCATGATCAGATGCTTATAGCCCAAAGTCAATTAAAGACTGGCCAATGTCCAATGAATTCACATTCCTGAAGCCTAACAATGCTCAAAGCAGAAACAAGTCAGAGCACTCCTTCCGCTAAAGCCTGCCAGTCTCACCCTGATGGGTCCTTATTGGGCACACCAGCATCCTGCAACCTTGTTATGTCGCAAAGCCATATGGACAGGCCCACATAGATTGAGGACAGAGGGCCTCTGTGATGTGGACCTGGAAGTTTAGAGCCGGAAGTGGTGAAGGAGGCCCTTTGGTTCAACCCTTCTGAGCACTCTCAGCTGTGGCCACACGACTGGCTTGAAGGCTGTAGCTATTCATGGTGCAGATCTGGGACTAGAACCCAGGGTGCTGCCTCAGCCCAGGGCATGTCTGTGCAAGATCAGGTGTCTCCCAGCCACAGCCTCCCACTCACACAGCTCACATTCACGATACTCACTTGGCAAGGTCCTGGCCGGCCCTCAGAGTGCTCCCTGCCTCCCCAGATCAGACAGCAGCAAACCAACTCCAGTTGTCTGTGTGGTTATTCAACAGACACGTAGTGAACACCAGACACATTCGTGGGTGCTGAGGATTCAGTGGGGAACCCATCAGCCCATGTCCCCACCCTCATGAACTTGTATTCACCAAATAAAGGCACAAGAGTGTTTTTAGAAGGTAACCCATGCCACGAAGAGACTTAATGAGACAGAGAATATCTGGGGACCTCCCAGAGGAGGTGACGTTAGGACTGAACCACCAGAGGAAGAAAACCCTATGAAGACCTGGGAGTGAAGCAAATGCAAGAGCAAGACCCAAGGGCATGAATGATCTGGCAAATGGGAAGAGCGAGAAGGCTAGGGCTGGCACAAGGTGTGGAAGAGGGTCATACCCAGCTAGGCCTGGGAGCAGGCAGGGCTCAGGCTTCAGACTTGGACATTCTTTATCCTAAGAGCACGAGAAGTCTATGCAGCTCCCTAGGGAGAGGATGCAGCCTGTTCCTTTAAACCTGTGTGGAGGGCATGGGCAAGGCTAGCCATCTTCCCTGAGACGACAGGCAAAGCTGCTTCCATGGCCACCTCCGCTGGCAGAGGAGCATGGTTCTAGGAGGTGCAAGGACCAGGAGCTTGGACAAGATGCCTTCTCAGTCGCCTTCTTGTTGGAAGAGCCTGTGGTGGCTTCTGTGGTTTTCTTATCTTTATTTACTTACCTCTGAGTTGTCTACCTCCAGAAATAATCTTGACAAGTTTCCAATAACAGCACAACCACATCAAGACCAAGGTTCATCAGCATAATATCAAGAAAAAAATAGCAAATTATAAGGGAATATATGTGTAAAAAATCCAGACTGAGGAAGGTAGCAGCAACATTGTATACAACTTAATTATGAGCTTCCCAGCAGCCCAAGTAAAGAAGGTCCATAGTTCCAGTCCTTGGGAGAAGGAAGCATACCAGTTTATTAGTTCCAATCTCTGCCCTCTAATGGCTTTGACACTTAAAGCAGTTGGACCATAGGCTGGTCCATCAGATGATGTGAGAGGGAAGATGAAGCCACCTGACAGACAGGGTCCACCAAGGTGAGCTGTACAACCATGTTGAGCTGTATGGATTTATAGACTTGAGACAGAGACCTTTAGAGGAAGGAGGAATTTATCTCAGGCAGAAAGTTCAGTGGATTTCACTGTGTTTCCTCTGGTGCTGTGCTGCACTGCGCTTAGTCGCTCAGTTGTGTCAGGCTCTGTGCGACCTCATGGACTGTAGCCTGCCAGGCTTCTCTGTCCATGGGGATTCGCCAGGCAAGAATACTGAGTGAGTTGCCATGCCCTCCTCCAGGGGATCTTCTCAACCTAGGGATTGAACCCAGGTCTCCCGAACTGCAGGCAGATTCTTTGCCAGCTGAGCTACCTGGGAAGTCCATTCCCACTGGTATCTCCTCCTATTTTTATCTTCCTTTAATGTCCCTGCAATAAACACACAAACAGCAAAAACAAAAACCCAGAAAACCACTACTGCTGGGCAGCAGGTGGCCTGGCCCAGAGGAGGGCCCTCCCAAACCCAGGTCCGCAACTGGTGGACCATACCTGGCAGCGGGATCCTGCAGACCCCCTCGTGGTGTAATTGCAGGAGGAGTCCAGCGCACAACGGACGACTGGTTTTGGTGAAACAAACACTGTTTGTTGCCCAGTGATCAGAAGCGAGATCCCCGGGGCACCTGAAATCCCCACCTCATCTCTTCTCCAGTCTCTGCATCTAGCATCACCAGGTCCCCAGGGAGGGCAGAGGGGTGACCGTTGGAGCAGGCATTTAAAGTGTGTGGACTCGAAATAATAACAGCAGGTTTCCCCTGTTCCCCTCCATCTCCTTCCAAGATCTACTTGAACTGCAGCTGCGTTAACAGGGGATCTGGTTCAGCGAAGACAGGCCCGTGTCCCGTCTCCTGCGCCCACTTCCTGCTCCCAACCATCTTCCTCATCTCCTTTGCGGCGCTCATAGCCTGCATCTCGCACAACCCCCTCTACATGATGGTGCTGCGGTGAGTGCACCTCTCCTTCCCAACGCTCCCCTCACTTAACGTCCAGCTGCCCCCTTCTCAGCTCTCCTGCCTCTCCTGGTCCTCTGAGTCCTCGGACATGAGATATTCTTGGGGTGATGCAGGGAGATAATACTAGTGCGCCAGTGTCAGGGCTTTGGTGCCAGCCCGTGTGGAGTTCCATACTGCAGCCTCATTTGGTGGGTGTCTCTGCCTCTCCATCCTGTATGAGGAGGGAGGAGGAGGCGGAGCCTGGAGAGGAGGCGGGGCCTGGAGAGGAGGCGGGGCCTGGAGAGGAGGCGGGGCCTGGAGAGGAGGCGGGGCCTGGAGAGGAGGCGGAGCCTGCCGGCTGAGCCACGTGACCCCTCCAGGCTTCCAGGCTCCACGCTGACTCCACACCTGTAGATTCACCTATCTTTAACTCTCAAAGAACAGAGAGGAGGGAGGAGAATTCAGTTAGAGGCATAAAATCAGAGAAGGAAAACGAGAAAAGTTCCAGAGACAGAATAAGGACTGTGGAAAGGATGACAATGAGAAAAGCCCCGGTGTACTAGGAGCCAGGTCAGAAGGGAGGGCAGGACAGGCGGCAGGCCAAGGCAGGTGTCCTGTTACAGTGACACCAAGCTGCCCCTGAGGTGTTGACATGAAATGACCCTCCATTCACCTCACCCTCTGGAAAGGAGAAAATAAGGTTTCAACCAAGTTGGCATAACTTACCCCTGCCTACCTCCCTCCTGTCCTTATCAGTCTGGCAACAGAGATGGAAAAACAGGATTTGAAAGACCCGGTCCAGGGTCAAAGGCCTAGCTCTACCATAAACTGGCTAAATGTCCTTCAGTGTTGTCAAGTTCACCAAGTCTCAATTTCCTCATGTATGTGTGTGCTTAGTCACTCAGTTGTGTCCAGTTCTGCAACCCCATAGACATAGCCTGCCAGGTTCTTCTGTCCATGGAATTTTCCAGGCAAGAATCTGGAGTGGGTTGCCATTTCCTACTCCAGGGGATCTTCCCCACTCAAGGATCAAACCCACATCTCTGTGTCTCCTGCATTGAAAGGCAGATTCTTTACCACTGTATCACCTAAGAAGCCCTTCCTCATGAATGAAAGGGCATTAATGATATTGGCCTCAAAGGATTCATGTGGGGGTTGTAAATTGCTTTGCTCTGCATAATGGTTCATTATCAATATTTACCAAATTATTCAGTTCAGTTCAGTTCAGTTCTCAGTCATGTTTGACTCTTTGCAGTCCCATGGACTGCAGCACACCAGGCCTCCCTGTCCATCACAAACTACCAGAGTTTACTCAAATTCATTTCCATTGAGTCGGTGATGCCATCCAACAATTTCATCCTCTGTCATCCCCTTCTCCTCCTGCCTTCAATCTTTCCCAGCATCAGGGTCTTTTCCAGTGAATCAGTTCTTCACGTCATGTGGCCAAAGTATTGGAGTTTCAGCTTCAGCATCAGTCCTTCCAATGAATATTCAGGGCTGATTTCCTTTAGGATGGACTGGTTGGATCTCCTTGCTGTCCAAGGGACTCTCAAGGGTCTTCTCCAACATCACATTTCAAAAGCATCAATTCTTCAGCGCTCAGCTTTCTTTATAGTCCAACTCTCACATCCATACATGACTACTGGAAGAATTATTACCACCAAATTATTATTACTATTCTTATCAACAGCTAGTTTCCCCAGAAGACTAGGAGTTGAGGAGTCTGGGGTTTTATCCTATTTACAAGTTAGCTTGCAAACTACCGAGCTCCTGTTTCTGTTACTGTTTCATAAGGATGCTGGCAGAAGCCGGAAGACTCCTAGGTCAAAGGCAAAGGACTTTGTTGCTCACAGGACAGCAAGCAATGTGAAGCTCATGCTGCATCATTTATTTGTGACCCCATGTCCTACTGGGTGACGTGGAGGGCTTCAGGTGTATGTGTCACTGCAGTGGGTGTAGGGCACAGCTGAGGAGCACTGAGCTTGGGAGAGCTACTGCTTCTATAGACCAAGCCTGCAGCAGGTCTAGCAGCTTTTACCTCATGCCTTAGGTCTGTTCACTGCAACCACACCCTTGGGAAATGACCCAGGAAGCACACAGTCAGGCCCTTACATTCTTAGCATACTCCACGAGAATGTGTAGGGGTGCTCAGAGTAGGTTGCTTGTCTCAACACCGTCGCCACCCTCTCCTCTACCGCTCTGCATCTGTGCATTCCAAGTACTCATGCTTTCACTCAAGGCCCCTGCGTGTGGGTCCCTTCTTGCACTCCAGGTCAGATGGACCACAGTGGACCCAGTAATTCTGAGAAAGGTATGTGGGTGGCCATGACAAAGAGAGGGAATAGAATAAAGAAATTTCATAGGGAAGCCCCCAAACATTGGAGAAGGGCATTGCTGTTAGATTGCCTCCCAGAGGACTGCCACTCATCAGGGATGAGGAAGTAGTGGAGGGAAAGCACCATTTGAACCCCAGGGTGGGCTTTTTTAGAAAAATCTATCCCCTCCAAGTTTGGTCAGGAGCTGGAGTGAAATTGAAGAAGAGGCCCCAGTATCCCCAAATAATTTAAAGATAAATTCCCCTGGGAAAGATGAAAGAATGGATGCTATGTAGTGCAAAGAAGGTGAGGGGTAAAGCCAATGTTGTACGTGGCCCAAACCTTATTTGTATCACTCATGGCCCTCAAGCAGGCATGGAAATACAGTCTGGGAGTGAAGATGTGCCAATAATGTATCACAAGACAGAGGTCAGAGAGCCAGTGTTAGTTCAGGGGTGAAGGGGCAGAGATCACAAGGAACTCAAACTCTCTGTTAGAAGCCAGTTTGGGGTTCCCAAGTCCCATTTAGTTGAGAAACCAGGAGAGTCTATCCAGAGATAAGGACCAAAACATGGAAGCAAAGGACCAAAACAAATCCATCTATTGTGGATTGGCCCATTGAAGGGACTTATTTCAATAAAGGGAGTGTCCATTAGATTGGGATTTGAGGCACTTTCCACTGGGGGCTCCCAGTGGGTACCTCTCCCCTGCTTCACCCCAGTGGGGATTCTGAGAAGCTGAAAGATGGTCCCTTTCCAGTTTGCTAGCAGAACTGTGGAAATAAAACAATATGTGTGTGGAGATCTGAATTCCCTTCAGCTCTGAATGCTTTCCCCCAACCAGCTCCCACTCAGGAGTGTGCACTCAGGGCACATGGAAGCCTGGTGCCCTGGCTGGCCCACTCCTGACTCCCCATGTCGTGGATGGGGGCCTTCCTCTCCTCTCCCTGCCTAGCTGGCATGGCAGGGCCCAGCAATTCCTCCTCCAGACAGCCTCCCTCTCCTCTCTCAGTCTCCTTCCTCAGGCAAGTGCTTTCCTCCTCTAGAGGGAAGAAGGGCGGGGGCAGGACTGGCTGCATAATTTGCAGGACCCAGTGCAAAATGGAAATGCAAGGCTCCTGGTTCCAAAATTATCAAGAATGTCAAGCCAGCCACAGCAGAGCACTGAAGCGAACATGGGGCCTTTCGGAGTGTGGAGCCCGGCAAGGCCACACAGGTCACATGCCCACCGCCCCAGCCCAAAGTGGAGGATTCTGTTAGCTGCTCAAAGGAGCCCTCAGCCCAGGGGCTCTGGCTACACTTTGCATCAGGGCTGTCTTCTACTGCTGTAAAACACCACCAGAGCTATTCAGACCTGTTGCCATAAACACAGCCTTCAGTATCCTCTGGTTCCCAGATGCTCTGTCCTCTGCCTCTTGGAGGGAGCTCTGGGCAGCCCTGAAAATCACAGAGACCAGTGGTTCTCAAACCTGAGTGTGCACAGAATCTTCTAGAGGGCTTCTTACAATACAGAGGGCGGGGCCTCACCCCCAGAGCATCTGCTTCTTCATCTGAGGTGCACCCTGAGAATCTGCATTTCTAACAAGTTCCCAGGGGATGCTGATGATGCTGTTGGTGCAATGATCACACTGTGAGATCCACCAGAGGAACAATAGGAGCACAGGGCCCAGGGGAAGCCAGGGGGGCCTCTCGAGGGCAGGTCTGATGCGCCCTGAGGCTGACTGCACCAGCAGAGGGAAGGCTCAGCCCTGAGTCCTGCCCCGGCTGATTTCCTGTTTGCCTTTTCAGTGTGGTGAACCAGGATGAAAAGTCCTTCGCCATCGGAGTGCAGTTCTTGCTGATGCGTCTGCTGGGTGAGTATCAGGGACGCCCCCTTCCTGGTGGCCCCAGATTAAGGGAAATCAGAGGGCTGTGGGGTGTGGGGTGCGGAGGGGAAAAGCCCCATCTCATCTCTGTCATAAGAAGCTGTACATAATAAGCACAACAGCAAATGCCAAATCCCATATGGACTGTTTCCGCATCACTTGAGATTAGGAAAGTTTCCATCTATGGCATTAATTCCAAACAAAACTGTGTAAGAAGGAAAAGTGGACACAGCTGCGAATGCCTAATAGAATGCTGAGTGTAGGTATTTTTTCATCTCTCTCCAAGAATTCACTGTAGGAATAAAACCTCGCGTTCCTGCCGCAGCCAGAACAGCAGCAGAGCCCAGCCCTGGCTTCCCTTCCATTTTACAAAATCTACTCCTCCTACCTCTATTCAGCAAAGGGGGGCCCTCTGCTGGCAAACCCTGCCAAAGCAGTGAGAGCCCGAGGAGGAAGGGCGCTGTGCCCAGGGATCAGGACTGGCTGTGAATGCGCTGTCTGCAGGCATCTGCAAGCACCCAGCTCGCCCCAGGTATGAGGACGCTGCAGGTCCTTTCCCAGACTGCTCATGCTGGACTGTCCCCTCTGGCTGCCTCCAGGCACTGGATTAAACACAAGGCACTCATATGGAGACTTGCAGTGACAGGTACAGGAAATAAAGGCACTGATGGAGGAGGGATTTATTAAGGACCCTGGGGGTTCCCACTGCAGTGGGGAATATGCTGACTTCAGTGACGAGACTTCAGTTGGCATCAGAGTGCACTTTCTGACCTTAAATGCTGAAATCCCTGAAAAGCCTGCAGTGCATTATTATTCGGGAGCCTGGCTGCGCTTCACTCTGTAGCAACTTCCATGATCACCCTGGGGTGTGTGGGTGATGTCTCTCCTGGGCCTAACCAGCGGGGGCCCTCTCCTACCAAAGTTGGGTGAGTGTGGGATAAGGAGGAGTGAGCCAGTTCTGTCAGTGGAGTTTCTTGGTCTCTGGCCACTTGCTCCGAAAGCCCCCTTCTTGAGACTCTGCTCCTCTGGCCTATATTACGAGGACACAAAGCACCAGGGTCTACCCTGTCCTAATGGCAGAGGCACAGTTGTCACCACAGTGCCTTTCCATTTATAACTTATCATTTATAACTTGCTCTGAAACCTCCACTGGGAAGGAAACCTTACATTCTACCCAGCTCAACAGCAGCTAGGATAGGCTCTGGAGCACCTCGCCCTGCTTCTTCCCACCACTGTGAAAACACCCCCTCCTGTGCTCAAAGCACCTGCTGCCTTTGTTTTTTTCATTCAAGCTCAGATAACTCAATGTGAGATCACAGATAGAAATTGCAGGCTGGAGGGATCCATTCATCACCCAAGAATGCAATTCCACCCTGGGTAGAGAAAAGGACTTGGCCAGCTTCAAATTACCCACTGGAACTTAGTTAGAAATTTTTGTGGACTTCATTTCTATTCAGGGAACATCATTTAGGAAGGTCATTCCTTGTGGCCAACTTCCATTCCCCATTCACCTGGAGATTTGGGAGCAAGCAGGTCTGATACAGAGGCTGGTTCTTAAAGGTCCCCACTTCACAGCAGAGCCACAAGCAGAACATTGCCTGTTTCTTCCCCCCAGAAGCAGCTTCTCACAGGGCCCTAAACAGAGTCTGGGAGGCTGTTTTCAGTGGGTCTGAGAATGGGGTGGCCTGACCGGGGTGTGGATCTGGCCAAGCCTGCCCCTGTCTAGACCCGTAGCTAAGGATGCAGGACTGACCTGAATATTCAGCAGCCATAGGGCACGGCCCCTGCTGGACCAGTTCTCAGCACTCAGCTTTGGGGCAGAGGCTCTGAACACCCAGGGTGTTGGGGGCCTGGAGGTGGTGCTTGCTGTCTAAGGGCAGCTTGCCATTGTGGAAGAACGCGGGATTCGAACCTCCGAGAACTAGGGTTCCAAGTCCAGCCCTGACTCTGCTTGGCTATGCAAAGGTGAGCCAGCCGAGCCCACCTTCCTCCCCATTAAAATGAGGGCACCTGCTTGCCTCTGGGTTGCCCTGAGGGCCTGAGGAGTCGGTGTCCTCAAGAGCCTTCTCCTGCCACCCGGTGAGCCCAGCAATCCCAAGCGTGGGAACTCTGGTACCTGTCTGAGCTGGTACAAGGGGACACCTGCAGCTCACTGTCCTGGAAGGATGGCTCAGGTCCCTCTTCTCTTCTGAGCCTCCAGTGAAAGAGTAATTCAGGCTTCACAGAAAGCTAGTCTGCTTTCCAAAGTCACTGTGGTTCCCAGGGTTGGGGCAGAGCTGTTCTCATGCCTGTGAGCTGTGTAGGGGCCCCAGGCACCTGGCTCCCCACCCTGCCCTGGTGCCTCTGCTGACAGCTCCAAGTGACCTGAGCTCTCTCAACTCTCTTCCTGCTGATGCTAGCCTGGTTGCCGTCTCCAGCCCTCTATGGCCTCACCATTGACTACTCCTGCATCCTGTGGAGCGCAAAGTGCTCGGGAAGGAGAGGGGCCTGTGTCTACTATGACAACAATGCTCTCCGGAACAGGTGAGAGCCTGCACGATGCGCCAGGCCCCAGGCCCGAGTAAAGGGCGGTCATCACTCCAGTGGCAATTGTGAGGCTCTCAGGCCTGCGAGGGAGAGCTGGAGGGGAACTTGCCATGGGCAGGAGTGGGGGCCACCACTGACCAGCAAGTCAGGCTCACAGAGAGCCATCCAAGTAACAAGACCCAGAGGCTGCTCTGATGTGTCCTGGCCCCCGTCTTCAGGCCCCCCTGGCCCTCGAGAGGGACAGCATCACAAAGAGGGTTATTAAAGGAAGAGGTCATGGCTGTGGAACAATGATGCCAGGCCAGCCTCCTATTGCTCGGAAAGAGGTGGCCCATCATAGCTCCTGGCAGAGACCAAGGGCAGGTGGGACCAAGCCCAGCTGCAGCACCACTGAGCTCTGCACCCCTTCAGCCACCTCACCTGCTGTCTTGTCACAAACAAAGTGGGGAGAGTGGGCTTCAGGGGCCTGGACGGGGTCTGGAAATGCTGTGGGAGGGGCATAGAAGTCCAGGAGGAGGGCAGACCAAGAGGGCAGGGAGAAGGCCCCCTTCCTGGCTGTGCTGGGACACAGCACCCTCCCAGATGGCTGGTGCTGCAGTGTTTCACTGGCCCTCTGGGGGGTGAGGGGCACCAAGGAAGGTGGCAACAAGGAGCACTGGACTGGGAGTCCCATGTAGCTCCCACGTCCTACAAGCCTCTCTAGGCTTGTGTACAAAAGGGATGAGGAAGGTGGCTCCCACTCAGCTGGGGACGGATCCTTACCTGAGTGGTGATGACACATGACCCCGGGTCACTGTGACAATGATTCTGCTCTGCTCAGTGGCCCTGGCCTCAGAGTCGCCATACCCCTCACGTGTCCTGCCTCCTGCTTCACAGGTACCTGGGCCTGCAGGTGGCCTACAAGGCTCTGGGCTCGGTGCTGCTTATCTTCATCAGCTGGCGGGTGAAGAAGAACAAAGAGTACAATGTGCAGGAGAAGGCGGCCAGCCTCATCTGACCCTCGGCCTCAGCTGCTGCCCTGCTCCTGAGAGCGGACCTGCCCCCATACCTGCCCATATTTACTAACGTTACCACGGTGCCTCCTTTCTGTTTCATAAATGAGAAAGAAAACCCCATCACCATTAGCTTTCCCTGTCTCCTCCTCCCGGAGCACCCCCAGCGTGCCCAGGGGCCTGATGGGCACAGAGCTGGAGGGCTGGGTCTCTCCTGGCCCCTTGGGCGAGGCCCCCACAAGCCCAGTTTCGTCCTGCGCGATGGGGATGCTCACTGACGCAGCCCCGCCGGTCCCTCACCAGCTCTGTGGTTTCTCTGTGGGGAGACCTCTGGGTATCTGCCCAGAGGAAAGAGGGAGGGGAGTGAGTTATTACTGACCAGAGCCAGGCTAGGGGAGGGGAGGCTGGCTGCAGTCCCTTTTGTATCTGGGTTCAACACCAGCACAGAGCCTAGGAGGACCGACTTGCTTCCCCTCCGATCCTCGCTTCCTGCCCAAGAGGCTGCTTTGGAAGCTCTCATGGGGAAGTATGGCCAGTGGGTCCTCTCAGCTACCCACGCTCAGGACCAGAGCTCGGACTAACACCTGAAGACAGGCCATCCAAATGGTGTTCACGTTAACTGTAGACTCTTCTGTACCCAGCTCTGTGTAGGTTTATCTCCGTCTTTCCAGGAGTATGTCTCACACTAAGAAAGTCACATGGTGGTGAAGACCTGTGGCTGGCTGTGGATGGCCATGACACCTGGCCCCCACACCACAGTGGGGAGACAGGACTCCTCATCTCAGAGTGATGGGAGGACCACCCTCCCCAAAGCTGACTCGGGTGCAGATGAGGTGGCTTCACATGGGCTTCTCCATCTGGACTTTAGCCTGTGGGTCGTGGAGTAAAGAGAGGCTGTCAGGGATGTCAGCAATCAGGTTAGGAAGTCCAGCGAATGTCAAAAGCCGTCAAGCTGTCTGGTCTCCTGTAGCCCACAGAGTAGAGGCCTGAGAGGTTGACTTTCCTGGTTTTGAACATGCTTGTGCTTATTAGCGTTTTCTCAGCCTCTTCTCACTGCCTCCAGTGAGGTGGGTGCCTTCCCTGGGCTTGGGCTGAGAGGTACTGCTGCCCTGGGTGGAGGTTCAGAGTCAGAAGCCAACGAAGGACTCCTTTCATCCACAAATGTTTATTGGAGACCAACTTTGTGCAAGGCAGCACTGGGGGGGCATGGTTCTCCCTGGAGCTTCCCTGCCCTCCATCTACACTAAGGCTGCCTCCCAGAGCAGGCTCACTGGGCGGGGAGGGACACACAGCAAGAACCTGGAGATTATCAACAGAACCTTGACCGTCCATGCCTCAGCATACTGAGTCTGCTCCTGGCCTTTACTGTATAGGGAGCTGACTTACCATGTCCTCTGGAGTTGCTGGACATTGGTCATGGTCACATGCAGATCTCTTGAGTGCCACTGCTCTTAGAAGACCCTTCCAGAAGCCACCTCTGGAAAGGCCTCATATGATGGAACCTCAGTGGCCACAGTGCCATCGTCTGAAGTCTTTGTGAAAGCTACTGACACTGTGACACAGACAGCCTGATTCCAAAGCCACCAGCTCTATTTCCACAGATCTCACTCAGGAAGGGAAGCTCCATGCAACCTCAGAAGCCAGTTTCAGCCCTTTCAGTGGTCATGCTTGGAAAATGATTCTCTGCAATTAACCCTGGTTCTTCTCTCTGCAGTTTAACCAAATTCTGAAGGCACTGCCTTTAGCCGAGCTCATGAACAATGAATGCCAGCCTTCAGATTCTAGAAGATGGTTGCTATTCCAAGCCTTTTTTCTATTTTGATATTTCTATTAATATAATGTAACTTGGTCATGAATTTGTACTGTCATGTATATTTGCTAGAGAGCAGACAGAACCTATATGTTCTGGCCAGAGACTGTCCCTTGCCCAATCCTTGGGGGCCTAAGACCATGGGGATGGGAGGTAATGCGACTCCCAACTTATCATGCTGGTACAGAGAAGCAGCAGGTGCCTCTTGTCCTTTCAGTGAAGTCCCTTCAGTCAAGACCCCACAGTGCTGGGCTCTCAGAGTCTCTGATCCCTGCCCTTGAGTTTATATGCAGAAGTGGGGTAAGACACAGACAGCTAAGTCCATGATATGATGTGGAACTAATATCATAGTCATCACTGATCACTTGGTCACAGCCAGTACAACTACCCTACAGCAAATCTGCCTGCAGGACCTGTAATGGTATCACCTTCATTTCCCTTCAGGTGCAAAGCTTAACAAGCTTCCTTGAGTGTTGGACTCTCATAGAGCATGTCGTTAAAATGCAGATCTCTGGGACTTCCCTGGTGGTCCAAGGGCTAAGACTCTGCACTCCCAATGCAGGGGTTTGGGTTCGATCCCTGGTCAGAGAACTAGATCCCACGTGTTGCAACTAAGACCCAGCACAGTCAAATAAAATACCCGTGGAGGATTCATCTCAATATTTGGCAAAACCAATACAATATTGTAAAGTTTAAAAACAAAATAAAATTTAAAAAAATATATAAATAAAATAAAGTGCAGATTCGCAACCCTCTCCACCCTGCCCCAGCTGCTATTTATATGGGGCTGAAGGGAAACCAGGAGTGGCATTTTTAACAGGTCCTTTGTGTGAGGCTGATGTGGGTGGTTGTCAAACCCTGTGTGAGGGTCATCAGAGCCTTAGGGATGCCCACTTAGGCTTGGACCACTGAGAAATTGACAATAGGCCTTTGGTCCGCTCAAATGTGAGTGGAGGTGACTGATTTCCTGGGTGGCTCCAATCAGGGGCTAGTGGACATGGAAAACAATGCAAGAGCCCACATTTATATTAGGTTCTATCAGTCCTGAGAGTGGACTTCTCCCTCTGCAAGCCTGAAAGTGCAAATGCGGCACAGTCATTTCTTTATATTGGTTGTGTCTGACTTCAGGCCTTCATGGTGCTGCCTGGCTGGAAAGTCAACATCAGTCAGCCTTGGTTTGGCTCTCAGAGCCATCCACATGTCCTTGGGTCCTGCCACTGTGGGTTTTTGGTCCTTTCCTGGTCTGAGGCCCCTAGAAGCCCGGTTTCTCCCCTGAGCCTGGAAACTCTGCAGAGGCTGGATCCCAAGACTAGGGTCCTGTGTACCCCAGTGATGCCCCCTCCACCCCCATCCAGTCTAGGAAAACCACTCCCCTGCCAGCCCTTCAGGGGCTGGATGAAAAAGCCAGAGAAGGAAGGGTCTGCAGGAACCTTTTTGTCTTATCCTTCTTTGAGCCTTCTTGGCACAGGAGAGGGAAAATGCAGTAGAATTAAATGCCATATCTCCATAAATCATCTTTTGGCCCAAAGCCCTTTTGGGTGATCTTTGCCACAGCCGCATGTTGGAGGCCAGATTGGTCTTAAGGCTCCATTTGAAGATGAGGAATCTGAAATTAAGGAAGTAACCATGTGATCAACTTTATGCAAATAAAAACTGGTTGGGCCTGGACTCCAATCAGGCTGTCCAGCCCTCTCTGCTCCAGCTCCCCTACTGAGTCAGTTCCCATGGAGGTCCACCGGACCACAAGACAGAGGTGGGGAAATCTACTGAAGGCCAAGTAAAGTTGTTAATGGAGGTGGAGAGAAAAGGTAATATTTCACTTACCCACCTTCTATTCAAGTAACAAGAACATTATAGCTGTTCATTAAGCAGGACCACGTCAGCCTTATAGCACCACGAGTTTAAAGAGAGTCACAGAGAAAAGGGACAAAGAGGAAAAGGTTTTAAAGAGAAAAAGCCTTGGAAGAGCTACAGGCAGACAGACCTTCAAGGAGACACCCCCACTTGGTGACGAGTCAGCAGGGTTTTGCTTAGGAAACAAAACGACATTGTGATTTTCTCCAGCTGCTTCCAAAGATGGAGAGATACAGTTAATCTGGGGGCTGAATCTGGTCAGTATCAAACTGTTATTAAAATATTATATTATAGATTCCCAGAGATTGACAGGGGCTATGTGTGTGTGAGAGAGAGAGAGAGAGAAGAGAAAGAAAACAAACCAAAAAACCTGTGAATCCAACAGAAAAACACTATCTTTTTACAACCACAAGAATTAAATACCTGGGAGAAATGTCCATCTCCTGCCAACAGCACAGGATTCCTTGTAACCTTTCATCAGAGATTAAATATGTATACAGGTTGTGGGCAAGCCCTTGGCAAATTATAAGTGAGAGAAAGTTTTTCTCCCAGGACACACCCTGCCCACTCATCCGCTGCGATCCACCCTGACCCTGCCGTGTTGTTGCCACACCACACAGGGGGTCACCGCAGTTTGATGAAGTCCCTGCCCCGCGGGCACCTGTTTCAGCTTGATGACAGTGGCCAAAATGTACACAGATCTTTACAGCTCACAACACCATCCGCTCATTTAACAAACTCCTTTAACTGGGAACTCGGGATAGGCTTGGCTGTGCTGGGAAACAAACAAATCTCACCAACTGTCACATGACGCAACAAGAGCTCACGTCTTGCTCACCCAAAGTCCACCGTCAGTCTGGGCGACTCTCAGGGCAGTGGCTCGGTACCTCCTTTACATAACACACTGCCACGGCAGATGAGGCAGTGCCAGGGAGTCTTTGAAAATCTTGCACCGCTAAGTAAACTTCTGGCACAGAAGCTACACGCTTCACCTCCGCTTCCTGCCCCTTGGCCAGAACTAGTTGCTGTTGCTGCCTAACTGCCGCAGAGATGGGGAAAGATAATCCTTCTGTGAGCTCAGAAGAGACAAAGCAGATATGATGGACAAGCTCTAGGCTCCTCCACCACGGGGGCAAACCTAGATGGAGACAGGTGCTCACTGCAACACGTAAGCAAAGTTTGCCAGGTGCTGGGGGAGGGGGTGCAGCCAGAAGAAAGTTTTCTGAAGGCGGCGACATGAACATTGGGTCCCCGAAGGCGAGGAGATTAATTTGAGGCAAGGCTGAACCTGCAGGCAGTTTGCAGAAGAACGAGGAGATGAGGAGGGAGGTTGGCTCAGAGGAAGCGGATGGTGTAGTGGCAGAGGGAGATGTGGGGTTTGGAGAGGGGTCTCCTGGGGTGAGACTTGCTGGGGCAAAAGGCCAAAGACTCAGGGAGGCTGAAGAGCCAGAGAAAGGCCCTAAGGAGGAAGAGAGGGTGAGTCGATCCTCAGTGGAGGAATCTCAGCCAGAGCTCCCACCAGCCCTGAAAGGCCAGTAGGACTAGTCCCCTCCCAGCTGTCACTTGTGCCTTATTTATTTATTCACTTAGTCCCCGATGTAGATGAGGACAAAAGATGATGCACATATGGTTCCTAACCTCCAAGGTCACATAATTAGAAGCAAGAATTAGGTGCAAGGGCTGAGAGCACATTCAACCAAGTGATCAGAGAAGGGGCTTGATCCATCCTTACAAGATGGACTAGATTTCAAGAAACTGCAAGGTGCAAGAGAAGACATTCCAGGAGTTCTGAGAACTCACTGGACATAGGGTGCATGAAGGAGAGCTGGGGTCACCTCTGGCTCCTGGGGCAGTGCCCAGGCCCCCCTCTTCCCACTTGGGCCCGACAGAGGGCCTCAAGCCTCAGCCAACACATCCCAGGAAGGTCCTCCTAACTCAGGCCCCCTCCTGGACTCTGTCTACACTGGGAAGAGGCTCCCGAGTGGGCCCTTTCACCTTTCCAGGTGTGGTCCTCTTGACACCCCAGCCATGCCAGCCTGCCCACCAGTTCCCAGGAAGTCCCGCCTCTGGAGCTTGGAGGAACTGCCCATTTGCAGTCCCCTTCTTGGCCAGAGTTCCAAGGCTGCCCCAGCCCAGGGTGGGATGGAAGCTTCTCTATGCCCTCTCATCCCCTCTCGTCTCCTGTCTTCCCACCCAAGCCCTAGAAACTCAGGCTTGGAGCTGGGAGTCAGAAAGGTTGAGTCTCAGGGCACAAAATGGCAGCTAATTTAAAGGAACGTCCATGCGGTCCCCAGTGTGTTGCTGCCCGCTTCTCCCTTTTGTGGTCCATGCATGTGCGGTAGGACAGGAACCCCCTTCTACAGACACCAGATCCATAACGTGACCTCAGAGATTCCAGACGGGGCCCAACATTTGTTTAAACCTTGGCCCTCATTACACTTCACTGACTTTAACTTACAGAAGAGGGAGCAGTTGAGTCCAGAAGAGGCAGAAGCTCTCCCCTGGGTCCCCACTGGGTAAATCTGAGGTGTGTTTCACACTCTTCTTATCTGGCTCCTTGACCTCAGCTTCCTCTCTATTCACTCTGAGATTCCAGAAGGGCTCCTGCAGCCCAGCATTTAGCAGTTCAGGGTATTGAGCACCCAGACTCTGCCCTAAGAGCTTCACATAAGTTTGCACCTTCATTCATCACCAAAGAGATGCAATTGTCATGCCATTTCCCATGAGGAACCTGAGGCATAGCCAACTGTGGTCAGTTCAGTTCAGTCACTCAGTCGTATCTGACTCTTTGCAACCCCATGGACTGCAACAAGCCAGGCTTCCCTGTCCATCACCAACTCCCGAAGCTTGCTCAAATTCATGTGCATTGAGTCGGTGATGCCATGCAACCATCTCATCCTCTGTTGTCCCCTTCTCCTCCTGCCCTCAATCTTTCCCAGCACCAGGGTCTTTTCCAATGAATCAGTCCTTCGCATCAGGTAGCCAAAGTACTGGAGTTTTGGCTTCAGCATCAGTCCTTCCCATGAATATTTAGGACTGATTTCCTTAAGGGTTGACTGGTTTGATCTCCTTGCGGAGAGTTCGAGGGACTCTCAAGAGTCTTCTCCAACACCACAGTTCAAAAGCAACAATTCTTTGGTGCTCAGCTTTCTTTACGGTCCAACTCTCACATCCATACATGACTACTGGAAAAACCACAGCTTTGACTAGACGGACCTTTGTTGGTGAAGTAATGTCTCTGCTTTTTAGTATGATGTCTAGGTTGGGCATAGCTTTTCTTCCAAGGAGCAAGTGTCTTTTAATTTCATGGTTGCAGTCACCATCTGCAGTGATTTTGGACCCCAAGAAAATAAAGTCTCTCACTGTTTCTCTTGTTCTCCATCTATTTGCCATGAAGTGATGGGACCGGATGCCATGATGTTCGTTTTCTGAATGTTGAGTTTTAAGACAACTTTTTCACTCTCCTCTTTCACTTTCATCAAGAGGCTCTTTGGTTCTTCTTCACTTTCTGCCATAAGGGTGGGGTCATCTGCGTGTCTGAACAACTGTGGTCAGAGCCTCCTGTCTCTCCTTTCCGCCGAAGGCGGGCTGGGCAGGCACCAGGGTAGGCGCCGGGGTCTGCAGAGCTGCATCTCGTGGGAGCCACCAGGGGGCGCCACCCGCCACACCGGCCCGGGCGTGGAAGGGGCGCGAGGAAGACCGGATTTGCATCCCCACTGGGCGCGTCCTCTGCGCCCCCGCGCCCCCGCTCCCCTACCCCGCCGCCAACTAGCCCCACTTCCTGCCGCCCAGCGTACCCGCCCTGGCGTCCACTCGCTCACCCCACCCCAGCGTGCATCCACCGATCCTGGCCACCGCGAATCTGTCCGCAGTCTGAGTCCGCCTGCGCCAGCCTTGCGTGTCCTTGAGAAGATGTCCCACCCGCGCCGCGCGATAAAGCACCGTTTGGTCTGTTTATTTGTATTTTTTGTACGAGAGTGTAATAAACACATTCAAGAACGAGGAAGGAAGAGGAAAAAGTACCAGGAAGCCCGAGAGGGTCGGGGAGCACACACTGCTTCCCTACGCCCTCCAAAGTGCGGTGGGCGGGGGAAGGGGAGTGGGAGGGTGTCACAGCCTTCCCATGGAGCCGCCGCCTGGGAACCATCGTTCTGTGGCTGCAGGGCGCTCAGGTATCCTCCCATCCCTCCTTCCTCCCGCTGGCTCCCAGAGCACCTCGTGGGACCTGACCCTGAAACAGAAGCGGGCATCAGAGAGAAACCGCAGATCCAGGCCCTGTCCATCTCAAGGAGTGCCGATTGCCCATCCTGTCGCAGACTCTAGCATCCGGCAGGTGCTGGGGTGGGGGTGGGGGTGGGGGGCGGCAGGCAGTGAACAAGACAAATAGAACCCATTCCCTGGGGGAATTTACGGTTTGGGAAGGAAAGCATAACCAAGACATATCCAAGAAGGCACACAAACTGTGTGGTTGAGATTGGCTAATCATTCCAGATGCAACAGTGCCATGGAGGAGAGATGCAGACAGATGCCTGCATCAGAATGCAGAGGGGAGAGGTATGTGTGGTGATATCACAAAGGTGATAGAAGCCAGTTTCTTAGTGCGGTAAGGATCAGTAGGGAGGGGAACTCCAGCTGCATCATGAAGGATGGCAGCAAGGATGGCGCAGGGGCCTCAGAATGAAGGTGTTCTGGGCAGAGGGAACTTCAGGCTTGGAGTCTCACAGGTGAGATGCTTGAGGTGTGTTTGCCTGGAGGGCAGCAGGGAGGAAGCACAGTTACAAATGGCTGGAGGTGGAGTGTAGTGGGAGGCAAGCTCTAGAGGGAGGGTTACTGTGTATACACCTCCTTCAGTGGCTGGATGCTGCTGTGGATAATGGGGAGCCACCAACAGGTTTTTAAGAGGCAAGATGCCACCCGATTTCTGAGTTTCAAAAGCCACTGGGGCTGCTTTGTACTTGGGAAAGGGAGCCTGGCTGGCACAGGTAGGTTCTTAGGAAGATGGCCTCCTTCTTGTCTTTGTGGCTGCTGGGGGGCTCGGGCACAGGAGGAGATCCGAGCCAAGGGGCTCCAACAGGTCAGAGCGGAGGGCAGGACCAGTGAGCAGCAAGAGCCTCCCAGGCGCCTCCCTGGAGCCAGGCCGAGCTGCCCAGAGTACTGGGAGTTAGCGTGAGACGTGCTGGAGTAGATTCTTGCACCAGAATGTGCCTTGTTAAAGAGCAGATGTTGGGAACTGGCTGTCTGTGGGCCCAACACATGGGGTCTAATTGGCCCACTTGACACGTTTTTAAATTATCCGCAAACATTGAGAGAGTTTGAATCTTGGGATTTTTTCTTTGAAAAAACCTGGACCAGCACTCAAGTCCTACAACAAGTCACTGCAGCTGAATAGAGACAATCTTGGGAGCTGGTCCCTGTATTCTTAGGGTTACTGAGGATCCCCACATCACCTGCTCAGCCCCTTTGGGTATTTAAATTTCCACACATATCCACACCCTTAAAGAATCAAGCCAAGCCACGGAAATCTGGGTGAATGTTGGAAAGGGCCAGTCCAGAAGCAAAAAGTTGTGTTTGAGAAATAATAGCCGGATAGATGACTGTCTGGGAGAAACTGTGAGGGACAAGTGACTGCAGGTGCCTGATTGGGCCCACTGGAGGATGAAGTCCAAACAGAATGCCCATATTTCTCCCCAGACATCCTTTCACTGACTTTCCCATCTCACTTAACAGCACTCCAGCCTTCTAGTTTAGTTTAGTTCAGTTTAGTCGCTCAGTTGTGTCCGACTCTTCACGACCCCATGAACTGCAGCACGCCAGGCCTCCCTGTCCATTAACAACTCCCGGAGTCCACCTAAACCCATGTCCATCGAGTTGGTGATGCCACTGAACATCTCATCCTCTGTCGTCCCCTTCTCCTCCTGCCCCCAATCCCTCCCAGCATCAGGGTCTGTTCAGATGAGTCAGCTGTTCAACATCAGGTGGCCAAAGTATTGGAGTTTCAGCTTCAACATCAGTCCTTCCAATGAACACCCAGGACTGATCTCCTTTAGGTTGGACTGGTTGGATCTCCTTGCAGTCCAAGGGACTCTCAAGAGTCTTCTCCAACACCACAGTCCAAAAGCATCAATTCTTCAGCATTCAGCTTTCTTTATAGTCCAATTCTCACATCCATACATGACCACTGGAAAAACCATAGCCTTGACTAGACGGACATTTGTTGGCAAAGTAATGTCTCTGCTTTGAATATGCTATCTAGGTTGGTCATAACTTTCCTTCCAAGGACTAAGCATCTTTTAATTTCATGGCTGCAATCGCCATCTGCAGTGATTTTGGAGCCCCAAAAAATAAAGTCAGCCACTGTTTCCACTGTTTCCCCATCTATCTCCCATGAAGTGATGGGACCAGATGCCATGATCTTAGTTTTCTGAATGTTGAGTTTTAAGCCAACTTTTTCACTCTCCACTTTCACTTTCATCAAGAGGCTCTTTAGTTCTTCTCCACTTTCTGCCATAAGGGTGGTGTCATCTGCATATCTGAGGTTATTGATATTTCTCCCGGCAATCTTGATTCCAGCTTATGCTTCCTTCAGTCCAGCGTTTATCGTGATGTACTCTGCATATAAGTTAAATAAGTTAAATAAGCAGGGTGACAATATACAGCCTTGAGGGACTCCTTTTCCTATTTGGAACCAGTCTGTTGTTCCATGTCCAGTTTTAACTGTTGCTTCCTGACCTGCATACAGGTTTCTCAAGAGGCAGATCAGGTGGTCTGGTATTCCCATCTCTTTCAGAATTTTCCACAGTTTATTGTGATCTACACAGTCAAAGGCTTTGGCATAGTCAATAAAGCAGAAATAGATGTTTTTCTGGAACTCTCTTACTTTTTTGATGATCCAGCCTTCTAGTGATTAGACCAAAAACTTGAAGACAGTAGAAAATAAGCTTTTCTAAAAAAAAAAAAGTCAACTTTACTGATATGTAATTTGCATATAACAAAAAGCACTCATTTTAAGCCTACTTAAATGAATTATGAATTCATTTAGTGAATTTTGAATCCAGATACATAGTTTCCACAACTGCCAGAAAGCTTTTTGATACCCTTCCACCAGTACTCCCCTCACCTCCCTAACCCATCCTCCCTCCTCATGCCAGTCACTGCTGATCTGCTTTATTTCTACAGATAACTTTACTTGTTCTACAATTTCATATAGTCTTCTGGGTAGGGCTTCTTTTGCTTAGCATCATATTTCAGAGAGGCATTCATGTGGTTGTGGATATGTAATAGTTTCTTCTATTTATTGCTGGTTAGTATTCTGTTGCATGAGCATACCATAATTTATCCATTCACCTGGGCATTTATGGAGAAGAAATGGCAACCCACTCCAGTTCTTGCCTGGAGAATCCCATGGACAGAGGAACTTGGCAAGCTACAGGGCATGGGGCCCCAAAGGGTCAGTCACCACTGAAGTGACTTAGAATTCATGAATGAACAGGGTATTTAAGTTGTTTTCAGTTTTTTGCTTTTGTTTTGTTTTTGCAATAAGGCTGAGCTCCTTATTGCAAAATTCAGGCTTAAATGGAAGAAAATAGGGAAAACCACTAGACCATTCAGGTATGACCTAAATAAAATCCCTTATGATTATACAGTGAAGGTGATGAATAGATTCAAGGGATCAGATTTGGTAGACAGAGTGCCTGAATAACTATAGACAGAGGTTCATAATATTGTATAGAAGGTGGTGACCAAAACCATCCCAAAGAAAACTAAATGCAAGAAGGCAAAGTGGTTGTCTGAGGAGGCTTTACAAATAGCTGAGGAAAGAAAAGAAGCAAAAGGCAAGGGAGGAAAGGAAAGATATACCTATCTGAATGCAGAGTTCCAGAGAATAGCAAGGAGAAATAAGAAAGCCTTAAGTGAGCAATGCAGAGATAGAAGAAAACAATAGAATGGGAAAGACTAGAGATCTCAGGAAAATTGGAGATACCAAGAAAACATTCATACAAAGATAGGCACAATAGAGGACAGAAACAGTAAGGACCTAACAGAAGCAGAAGATATTAAGAAAATGTGGCAAGAATACACAGAAGAACTATACAAAAAAAGTCTTCATGACTTGAATAACCACAGTGGTGTAGTCACTCGCCCAGAGCCAGACATCCTGGAGTGTGAAGTCAAGTGGGCCTCAGGAATCATTACTATGAACAAAGCTAGTGGAGGTGATGGAATTCCAGCTGAGTTATTTCAAATCCTAAAAGATGATGCTTTGAAAGTGCTGCACTCAATATGCCAGCAAATTTGGAAAACTCAGCAGTGGCCACAGGACTGGAAAAGGTCAGTTTTCATTCCAGTCCCAAAGAAGGGCGAAGTCAAAGAAGGTTCAAACTACCATACAATCGCACCCATTTCACTTGCTAGCAAGATAATTCTCAAAATCCTTCAAGCCTAGGCCTCAACAGTACGTGAACCAAGAACTTCCAGATGCACACGTTGCATTTGGAAAAGGCAGAGAAACCAGAGATCAAATTGCCAACATTCATTGGATCATAGTAAAAACAAGGGAATTCCAGAAAAACATAGACTCTGCTTCACTGACTTTGCTAAAGCCTTTGACTGTGTGGATCACAACAAACTGGAAAATTCTTAAAGAGATGGGTATACCTGACCACCTGACCTGCCTCCTGAGAAGCCTGTGTGCAGGTGAAGAAGCAGCAGTTAGAACCAGACATGAAGCCACACGCATGTGTGCCAAGTCTCTTCAGTCGTGTCCAGCTTTTTGTGACCCCATGGACTGTAGCCTGCTAGGCTCCTCTGTCCATGGGATTCACCAGGCGAGAATACTGGAGTGGGTTGCCATTTCCTTCTCTAGGGGATCTTCCTGGCCCAGGGATGGAAGCTAAGTTTCTTATCATCTGTATTGGCAGGCAGGTTCTTGGCCACTAGCGCCACTTGGGAAGCCTGGACTAGGTCAAAAATGGGAAAGGAGTATGCCAAGCCTTGTATATTCTCACCCTGCTTATTTAACTTATATGCAGAGTATATCATGCGAAATGCCAGGCTGGATGAATCACAAGCGGGAATCAAGATTGCTAGGAGAAATATCAACAACCTCAGATACACAGATGATACCACTCTAATGGCAGCATGAAAAGAGGAACTAAAGAGTCACGATGAGGGTGAAAGAGGAGAGTGAAAGAGCTGGCTTCAAATGCAACATTCAAAAAACTAAGATCATGGTATCTAGTTCCATCAGTTCATGGAAAACAGAAGTGGGAAAAGTGGAAGCAGTGACAGATTCATTTTCTTGGGCTCCAAAATCACTGTGGACAGTGACGGCAGCCTTGAAATTAAAAGATGTTTGCTCCTTGGAAGGAAAGCTATGACAAACCCAGGAGGAGGAGGAAGTGAAAGCTGTTCAGTTGTGTCTGATTCTTTGCAACCCCATGGACTATACAGTCTATGGAATTCTCCAGGCCACAGTACTAGAGTGGGTAGCCTTTTCCTTCTCCAGGGGATCTTCCCAACCCAGAGATCGAACCCAAGTCTCCCACACGGCAGGTGGATTCTTTACCAACTGAGCCACAAAGGAAGCCCTAGAATACTGGAGTGAGTAGATTTTCCCTTCTCCGGTGGATCTTCCCAACCCAGGAAACGAACTGGGGTCTCCTGCATTGCAGGTGGATTCTTTACCAACTGAGCTATCAGGGAAGCCCATGACAAACTTAAACAGCATATTAAAAAGCAGAGACATTACTTTGCTGACAAAGGTGCATAGAGTCAAGCTGTGGTTTCTCCATTAGTCATGTACTGATGTGAGAGTTGGACCGTAAAGAAACCTGAGCACTGAAAAATTGATGTTTTTGAATTGTGGTGCTGGAGAAGATCCTTGAGAGTCCCTTGGACTGCAAGGAGATCAAACCAGTCAACCCTAAAGGAAGTCAACACTGAATATTCATTGGAAGGACTGATGCTGAAGCTGAAGCTCCAATACTCTGCTGCCTGATGCAAAGAACTGACTCACTGGAAAAGACCCTGATGCTGGGAAAGATTGAAGGCAAAAGGAGAAAGTGGGCAGCAGAGGATGAGATGGTTAGACAGCTTCACCAACTCAATGGATATGAGCTTGAGCAAACTCCAGGAGATAGTGAAGGACAAGGGAAGCCTGGTGCACTGCTGTGCATGGAATGGCCAAGAGTTGGACATGACTTAGTGACCAAACAAGAATAACATGAGTAAAAGTGCTATGAAAATTTGGGCACATATCTTTTTATTGATCTATGTTTTCATTTATCTTTGGGAAAAACCTAGGAGTAAATATTGC
This sequence comes from Bos indicus x Bos taurus, assembly GCF_003369695.1. Classification (NCBI taxonomy): domain Eukaryota; kingdom Metazoa; phylum Chordata; class Mammalia; order Artiodactyla; family Bovidae; genus Bos; species Bos indicus x Bos taurus. The sequence goes on from NC_040076.1 coordinate 134,864,559, forward strand.
TAGATCAAAGGGTATGTTTATGTGTAACTTCATAAGAAACTATTAATACCTGTTTCCAAAGTTGAAATGGAGGCAGAAAAACACAGGAATGATCTCTTACATAGAATACAAGTATCACTAACCATAAAAGAAGATTGATAAATTGAACTACATGAAAATTCAATACTTTCTTTTATCAAAAACACCATTAAAAGAGTAAAACAGCAAGCCACAGAGAAAAGAGATTTCCAACTTATATAATAGATAAAACACTTGTATCCAGATTCTATACAGAAAATAAGAAACAGATACACCCAACAGAGGAATGGGCAAAGGACTTTGTACACATAATTCTCAAAAAAGAATATCCGAATGCCAACAAATACATTAAAATGTACTTAATATCATTAGTCATGAACAGCATGAAAAGGCAAAAAGATTTGACACTGAAAGATGAACTCCCCAGGTCAGTAGTTGCCCAATATCCTACCAGAGTAGAGAAATAACTCCAGAAACAATGAAGAGATGGAGCCAAAGCGAAAACAACACCCAGTTGTGGATGTGTCTGGTGATGGAAGTAAAGTCCAATTCTGTAAAGAACAATACTGCACAGGAACCTGGAATATTAGGTCCATGAATCAAGGCAAATTGGAAGTGGTCAAACAGGAGATGGCAAGAGTGAACATGACATTTTAGGCATCAGTGAACTAAAATGGACTGAAACAGGTGAATTTAATTCAGATGACGATTATATCTACTCCTGTGGGCAAGAGTCCCTTAGAAGAAATGGAGTAGCTCTCATAGTCAATAAAAGAGTCTGAAATGCAGTACTTGGGTGCAATCTCAAAAATGACAGAATGATCTCTGTTTGGTTCCAAGGCAAACCACTCAATATCAAAGTAATCCAAGTCTATGCCCCAACCACTAATGCCAAAGAAGCTGAAGTTCTATGATGACCTACAAGACCTTCTAGAACTAACACCAAAAAAAAGATGTTCTTTTCATCATAGGGGACTGGAATGCAAAAATAGGAAGTCAAGAGATACCTGGAGTAACAGGCAAGTTTGGCCTTGGAGTACAAAAAGAAGCAGCACAAAGGCTAACAGAGTTTTGCCAAAAGAACACACTGGTCATAGCAAACACCTTTTCCAACAACACAAGAGAAAACTCTACCCATGGACATCACCAGCTGGTCAACACCAAAATCAGATTGATTATATTCTTTGCAGTAGAAGATGCAGAAACTATATAGTCAGCAAAAACAAGACTGGGAGCTGACTGTGGCTCAGATCATGAACTCCTTATTGCCAAATTCAGACTTAAATTGGAGAAATTAGGGGAAACCACTAGACAATTCAGGTATGACCTAAATCAAATCCCTTATGATTATATAGTGGAAGTGACAAATAGATTCAAGGGATTAGATCTGATAGACAGAGTGCCTGAACTATGGACAGAGGCTCGTCACATTGTACAGGAGGCAGTGATCAAGACCATCCCCAAGAAAAAGAAATGCAAAAATGTCTGAAGAGACCTTGAAATACCATCCCCAAGAAAAAGAAATGCAAAAATGTCTGAAGAGACCTTGAAATAGCTGAGAAAAGAGATCAAAAGGCAAAGGAGAAAAGGAAAGATATACCCATTTGAATGCAGAGTTCCAAAGAAGAGCAAGGAGAGATAAGAAAGCCTTCCTCGGCCATCAATGCAAAGAAATAGAGAAAAACAATAGAATGGAAAAGACTAGATCTCTCTTCAAGAAAATTAGAAATACCAAGGGAACACATTTCATGCAAAGATGGTCACAATAAAAGACAAATAGTATGGACCTAACAGAAGCAGAAGATATTAAGAAGAGGTGGCAGGTATACACAGAAGAACTGTACAAAAAAGATCTTCATGACCAAGATAATCACGATGGTGTGATCACTGACCTAGAGCCAGACATCCTGGAGTGTGAAGTCAAGTGGGCCTTAGAAAGCATCACTACGAATAAAGCTAGTGGAGGTGATGGAATTCCAGTTGAGCTATTCCAAATCCTGGAAGATGATGCTGTGAAAGTGCTGCACTCAATATGCCAGCAAATTTGGAAAACTCAGCAGTGGCCACAGGACTGGAAAAGGTCAGTTTTCATTCTAATCCCAAAGAAAGGCAATGCCAAACAATGTTCACACTACCACACAATTGTACTCATCTCACATGCAAACAAAGTAATGCTCAAAATTCTCCAAGCCAGGCTTCAACAGTACATGAACTGAGAATTTCCAGATGTTCAAGCTGGTTTTAGACAAGAAGAAGGAATCAGAGATCAAATTGTCAACATCCATTTTATCATAGAAAAAGCAAGAGAGTTCCAGAAAAACATTTACTTTTGCTTTATTGACTATGCCAAAGCCTATGACTGTGTGGATCACAACAAACTGGAAAATTTTTCAGAGATGGGAATACCAGACCACCTGACCTGCCGCTTAAGAAATCTGTAATGAAGGTCAAGAAACAACAGTTAGAACCGGACATCACAGCAACCGGATCATGGCATCCAGTTCCATCACTTCTTAGCATATAGATGGGGAAACAATGGAAACAGTGAGAGACTTTATTTTCTTGGGCTCCAAAATTACTGCAGATGGTGATGGCAGTCATAAAATTAAAAGACACTTGCTCCATGGAAGAAAAGCTATGACCAACCTAGACAGCATATTAAAAGGCAGAGACATTACTTTGCTGACAAAGGTCTGTCTACTCAAAGCTATGGTTTTTCCAGCAGTCATGTATGGATGTGAGAGTTGGACCATAAAGAAAGCTGAGCACCGAAGAATTGATGCATTTTGAACTGTGGTGTTGGAGAAGACTCTTGAGACTTTGGACTTTGGATCTCCTTGGACTTCAAGGAGATCCAACCAGTCCATCCTAAAGGAAAACAGTCCTTGAATATTCATTGGAAGGACTGATGCTGAAGCTGAAGCTTCAATATTTTGGCTACCTGATGTGAAGAACTGACCCATTGGAAAAGACCCTGATGCTGGGAAAGATTGAAAGCAGGAGGAGAAGGGGATGACAGAGAATGAAATGGTTGGATAGCATCACTGACTCGATGGACATGAGTTTGAGCAAGGTCCAGGAATTGGTGATGGACAGGTAAGCCTGGTATGGTGCAGTCCATGGGGTCACAAAGAGTCGGACATGACTGAGTGGCTAAATTGAACTGAATATCATTAGTCATTCAGGAAATAAAAAGTAAAACTCCAACATGGTTTTACTACATCTCCACCAGGATGGCTACAGTCAAAAAGACTGGTGATACTAAGTGTTGCTTCGGTTCAGTTCAGTTCAGTCGCTCAGTCGTGTCCAACTCTTCATGACCCCATGAACTGCAGCACGCCAGGTTTCCCTGCTGCTGCGGCTAAGTCACTTGAGTCGTGTCTGACTCTGTGCGACCCCATAGATGGCAGCCCACCAGGCTCCCCTGTCCCTGGGATTCTCCAGGCAAGAACACTAGAGTGCGTTGCCATTTCCTTCTCCAATGCATGAAAGTGAAAAGTAAAAGTGAAGTCGCTCAGTTGTGTCCAACTCTTAGCGACCTCATGGACTGCAGCCCAACAGGTTCGTCTGTCCATGGGATTTTCCAGGCAAGAGTACTGGAGTGGGGTGCCATTGCCTTCTCCCCAGGCCTCCCTGTCCATCACCAACTCCAGGAGTCTACCCAAACCCATGGCCAATGAGTCGGTGAGGCCATCCAACCATCTCATCCTCTGTTGTCCCCTTCTCCTCCCGCCTTCAATCTTTCCCAGCATCAGGGTCTTTTCAAATGAGTCAGCTCTTCATGTCAGGTGGCCAAAGTATTTGAGTTTCAGCTTCAACATCAGCCCTTCCAATGAACACCCAGGACTGATCTTCTTTAGGATGGACTGGTTGGATCTCCTTGTAGTCTAAGGGACTCTCAAGAGTCTCCTCCAACACCACAGTTCAAAAGCATAAAGTCTTCAGCGCTCAGCCTTCTTTACAGTCCAACTCTCACATCCATACATGACTACTGGAAAAACCATAGCCTTGACTAGACAGACCTTTGTTGGCAAAGTAATGTCTCTGCTTTTCAATATGCTGTCTAGGTTGGTCATAACTTTCCTTCCAAGGAGTAAGTGTCTTTTAATTTCATGGCTGCAGTCACCATCTGCAGTGATTTTGGAGCCCCAAAAAATAAAGTCTGACACTGTTACCACTGTGTTTCCCCATCTATTTCCCATGAAGTGATGGGAGCAGATGCCATGATCTTCGTTTTCTGAATGTTGAGCTTTAAGCCAATTTTTTCACTCTCTTCTTTCACTTTCATCAAGAGGCTTTTGAGTTCCTCTTCACTTTCTGCCATAAGGGTGGTGTCATCTGCATATCTGAGGTTATTGATATTTCTCCCGGCAATCTTGATTCCAGCTTGTGCTTCTTCCAGCCCAGCGTTTCTCATGATGTACTCTGCTTATAAGTTAAATAAGCAGGGTGACAATATACAGCCTTATGTATTCCTTTTCCTATTTGGAACCAGTCTGTTGTTCCATGTCCAGTTCTAACTGTTGCTTCCTGACCTGCATATAGGTTTGTCAAGAGGCAGGTCAGGTGATCTGGTATTCCCATCTCCTTCAGAATTTTCCACAGTTTATTGTGATCCACACCGTCAAAGGCTTTGGCATAGCCAATAAAGCATAAATAGATGTTTTTCTGAAACTCTATTGCCTTTTCGATGATCCAGAGGTTGTTTGCAACTTGATCTCTGGTTCCTCTGCCTTTTCTAAAACCAGGTTGAACATCAGGAAGTTCACGGTTCACATATTGCTGAAGCCGGGCTTGGAGAATTTTGAGCATTACTTTACTAGTGTGTGCAATGAGTGCAATTATTGTTAGATTGAGCATTCTTTGGCATTGCCTTTCTTTGGGATCAGTAAGAATAGGAATTCTCATATGTTGCTGCTGGGGGTGTAAATTGGTATGATCGTTTTGAATGCATTTTGGCATTTTCTACTGAGGTTGAACACATGCATATCATCTGACCCAGAACCCCACTCCTAGGTATATACCCACTTAAAGATACCGCCTTTGTGCAGGAGGCACAGGCAAGCTGTTTCATAATAAAATCATTCATAACAACCCCACTTGGAAAACCCGCCATATATATATAAGAGCACATACAGACACAACACATATAGCAACTAATATACCTTCATGGATGAATTTACAAACATTTAATTGAGTGAAAAACTGAGACACAAAAGAATTCATACACAGGGCTTCCAGAACTACTCAAATGAAAGTGCCTGTTGTAAGTCAGAAAAGCATTTATGTTTGGGAAGAAAGGAAAGCTTAGTAACTGGGAAAGGAGTGAGGAAAACTGCTGTGATTGTAGCAATGTTCTGCTTCTTGAATGCCTGGTGGGTATATTCTTTTGTGATAATTCTTGAGCCATACAGTTATGTTTCATATGCATCTGTGTATCATCATTCACAGTATAAAGTGTCAAAATAGCAGGCATTTGTCTCTGTTGGGATCCATCATAACTGTACTGCTGACCCAGGGATGAGACACAGAGTCATCCTTGGGATAAAACTCACATCTAAGATTTGATTTTCCAAGGTTTTATTTAATTATGGCCTTTTGGTAAATTCTGTATTAAAATCAACACTCATGGTTTTATTATACAGTAACATGTTACTGAAACTCCAATACTTTGGCCACCTGATGTGAAGAACTGACTCATTTGAAAAGACGCTGATGCTGGGAAAGATTGAAGGCGGGAGGAGAAGGGGACGACAGAGGATGAAATGGTTGGATGGCATCACTGCCTCAATGAACATGAGTTTGACTAGACCTTGGGAGTTGGTGATGGACAGGGAGGCCTGGTGTGCTGCAGTCCATGGGGTTGCAGAGTTGGACACGACTGAGCGACTGAACTGAACTGAACATGTTACTATCTTTTTAAATAAATAGTCTTTGTATTGATGTGCTTCAAATGGAAAGCATTTCCAACTGTAAAAGTTTCACCAATTTACCTTTGTATTTATGATTTTTTTAAATGAAGGCCAGTATTCTCATGTTACACAGCACCACCTGCTCTGCAACTTATTTTAGACAGAGAGGGTTTCAAGCCAAAAGTCTGCTATTTTTTGTAACTTAAAAAAATGAAGAAAATAAGTGACTTTTTTATTCCCTGCTTTCTCAGTCTGTACTGTCTGACTGGGGAGAAAACAAATTAGGTGGGAAAAAAATTGAATTATCAGTTTTAACATTCAGCATGAATTATAAAAAATTTTAATCTTTATTGTTTAAACTTCATCTGGCAGTTATGATGTTCTAATTAATAGCTTTTTACCCCAAAATATATGCATACATTTGTTCTCTCTTTCAGAGCACATTATTTACTTGTTAGATTGTTTAACAATTTAAATTGTTAATAATTAATTAATAGCTTAATTAATTAATTTTATAATAAGGGATCTTAATTGTTAATACATAGTTTAATTTTATTCTCAAAATCTGCCTTTTTTAAGAACAAAGTTTTTATTTTATAAAGTTCAGTTCTCTAACCATGAATTTTCTTAACTCATTTAATATGCTTGAACACATTTTAGAATTTGAAAATCACGCTCTTCCGCTGGCCTTTGTATGAGATTGCAAAGGAGGGCAAGGGGGAGGGCAGGGGGACTGAACAGAAAGTTTCATTGATCCTTAAGGCAACGAGTCAGGAATCTACCAATCACTGTACTGTCTGTCTGAATTCCCCTTGAATCCTATTCCATGTCTTTGGATGGGTAACCTCATAGGACCATGATGATATGTGCTGAGTAAGGATCCATGGAGACACCCCTTCCTCTCTCCTACCACCTCCCTGTGCTGGGATGTTCATGGCACAAATAATTCACACTTTCAAAAGAAACAGAGCTGTAACCATGGTGCAGCCAGAGAGCAACAGGAGACCCTCCCAACCAGCATGGTGCTGCCGGGACTTCATCAAGTTTGGGTATTTCGTGGGGTGCAAAGCAGAGGGCACACATCCAGAAAGACGCTACACATCCTGAGATACACACAGCAAGCGTCCCCTTTTCATTGTGGGCCCCATTGTTTCCGTGTGAATGATGCTGCCCCAGAACACCCCAAGGGCAGTTTGGGAAAGGAAGGAGACACACATGTGGTCAGAACAGACTCCTGTGGAAACAAGCCCTAGGGTGGCCATTTTTGGATCAATACACTGCTTTCTGACTTCCGGTCCTCACCCAGGGCCCCGAAGAGCAAACACTCAGAGCACCAGCATAGGCGTCTTCTCAGAGTGAGGGTTTATCCTCTTGCACAGAGAAACTTCAGGGAAGAGAGGCCAGTGGGTGCCAAGGGAGCGCTGAGGAGAGCCAGGCCTCTGCCTTGGTCTGGGGCAGAGATGGAAACCTACCAGGTCAGGGTTTCACAATTTAGATCAGAGTAAATTCACACATTCATAGCTTTCAGATGGAGTCCTTAATTTATACAGTGTGAGAAGAGGAAAACTTTGCTAGCTGTTTCTCCGTCTTAGGCTGTGTGGTATGCTAAATGGCCCCCCACATCCTCGTCCTAATCCTCTGAGCCTGTGAAGGTTACTTTATATGGCAAATCTTTGCAGCTGTAATTAAGAATCTTAACACCGGGAGATTATCCTGGATTACCTGGGTGGACCCTAATGCAATCACAAGTGTCCTTTTAAGAGAGGGGAAGAGAAGATGACACACAGAAAAGGAGAAGGCAGTGGAACATGGAGGTAGAGACGGTGATGCAGAGGCCACAAGTCAGGGGAAGCAGGCAGCCAGCAGCAGCTGGAAGAGGCAGGGACTGAATTCTCCCCTCAGCCTCTGGGAGCACTGCCCCACGCACCCCCCTCTTCAAACCCCCACCCGGGCTGCCCCAGCCCAGTTCTTAGTTTCAGCCCAGTTCTGGCCTCTAGAACTGTCAGAATAAATTTCTCTTACTCTCTGTTGGTTATAAAAAATTCTGACCAAAGTTGTGTCATTTGTTACAGCAGCCAAAGAGAGTTAGTATACCACATCTCAGCCAGAACCCTAAATTCTTAAAGAAAACTTCCTCGTGATAGTTTCGAAAATGTTGGTTCTCAACCCATTTAGCTGGCAGGCGTTTCCTTTCTATATACGACTTAGTGGTTATAAAACATAATGAGCCACCTCTTAGCCTTGAGCTGGTTAGGGGGTTTGCTGTGCACCCAGACCTGATGGAGCCGCAGGCTGGGGAGCTGGCTCCATCCACCCCCACTCCCCATGAATCCATGATTGTCAAAAACGGATTCTATGTTTTATTTAAAAGTGAATATTCCTATGTATTTTTAGAAGAGAAAGCTTACCATTAAATTTCTTATTCTCCATAGACTCTACTTAGTTTATATACTCTCAGGTTAATTATAACAGGGTCAGAGGGGACATAGTCAATGATTACTTTTCAAGGATTGTGAGCAAATTTATCTTCCTACCACAAATACAGTTTGCAATAATTTTTATAATAAATATCTTAATAACACTTTTCTCTAACAAACATATAAAGTCAGCATAGCATTTCTGCATCCTGAGATTAAAGGTTACATTCCAAAGAGAATTAACAGTAAGCCTAGAGTTAGAAGGTTGCAGGGTGCTCCTACAAATAAACTACTTAAGGTAGTGATGAAACAATTTGAATAAGCAGAACATTAATTTTTTTAAAATTTCTCTTTTATATAAAGGAAAACAAGTATGAGTTTTGTAAAAGAATGCATATTATTATAAATTATTCAAGCACTGCATAGAGGTTAAAAAAATTAAATGCCACTGCTCATAAATAATTAGTATTTACACTAGGAGGGTATCATTCTAAACATCATTCCATGTATGTGTTCAAGAAAAGCTAAATAGATATACTGAAATATTTTATTGTTTCTCAACCTTTTGGCTAAGATCAAATGCAGATATATTTAAGTATTTTGATAAACGTGATTTTTTAAATATGTTTTTGTAATGTTATTGCATTTGAATTCATTTGTAGTTAAAACTTGAAAAAAATCAAAATGAACATGAAAGAATGATAAAATTTCAAATAAGTGTTTGTTCACTTCAAGAGAATTCTGTAGGGACTTCTCTGGTGGTCCAGTGGTTAAGAATCCACCTGGCGATGCAAGGTTTGTTCCTCTTCTGGGAGGATCCCACAGGCTGGGTGCCACAACCACTCACCAGAGCTGCAGAGCCTGTGAGCCGCAGCTGCTGAGACTGTGTGCCTCAACTGCTGAAGCCCACGTGCCCAGAGCCCAAGCTCTGCCATAAGAGAAGCCACTGTAGTGAAAAGCCCATGCACGGCAAGGAAGACCAACGCAGCCAAAAAATCAAATTAATTAATTAAAAAAAATAAAAAGAGTTTTGCAAAAGTACAAGATGCTTCTGTAATTACAACAATAGATTTGTTTTGTTTTATTTTATTTTTAAACTTTACAGTATTGTATTAGTTTTGCCAAATATTGAAATGAATCCGCCACAGGTATACCTGTGTTCCCCATCCTGACAACAATAGATTTTGGAGGAAAAAAACATATTGATATGAGGGTAATCATTTTTACAATCCATACTTCAATGTAGGCATTATCATTGGACTCTCTGATGTGAAAGCTGAGGTCATCTGATCCAGAGCCTTTTATCCCCCATGTTGTAATATTATATGATTATATAAATAGTATTTATATTTTAGTTGTGAGTTTTCCAGGTGGTGCTAGCAGATATTTTAGTTTGTAACTGTAATTTGTAAAATGTTTTATACTACTACTATTTCATAGTTAAATGTTTCCAAATCTCAGCACAGTTTCTTCACTCATGAAATCATTTTGATTTATAAACATTTAACTTCAAATAAGACCTTAATCCCTCCCTGATATTTATTTCTTGAATGGTTTTATTCTCAAAAGTATTTATTTTCAATAATACTTCCCCTTGAGTTTTTCACTTGTGATTTATTTTTTCTTGAATATTTAAAAATTTCCCAAGGGTTACACAAATTAAAATTTTTTACCTAGTGCCACACAACTATGATGCAAAGTCAAGATGCAAATACAGGCCTAATTTCAAACCTCACCGTTTTGTCATCCATCCATTATCCGCTGCCCTCATCCACTTATACACTTGCTCATTATCATCATTCCCAGCTATATAGCTCTGATCTGTTATTCCCATCCATCCATCAAACACCCATCTATCTACTTCTTCATCACTCCATTCACACACAACTTATATGCATATATATGTAACATATATGATTCAAACTTACATGCATATATATGTAGCCATTTATCTAACCCCGTTTTCTCTGTCAGTTTACCCACCATCCTTCCATTCATCTATCCATTTATCTACATTTATTTACTCCAACATCCATCCAAGTACATAGATTCATACATAATTATATCTACTGTTTCAGACATTCATCTATTCATCCACAAAGCCACTCATTCAAAAATCAGTCCATTCTGTCTCTCATGGATCTGCTCATCCTTTCTATTAATTCAAATACTCATCCAACCAGGGTGTCAATTTATCCAGTCACAGATAACTCTGTAACCCATACCTTCCACAGAACAGGGAGTAGTATCCTCAAATTCTCTTGTGATCTCATTCCGTTTTCCCATTGTCAAGAGAAGATCACAGCATTCCATGACAGCAATAAAGAGGTCAGTGAGCTCATACTCTGTCTCTCAGCCATATGAACATTCTTACAATAGCTACTGTGGATCTTAAGATATACCCTACTAAGCATGGGGCCCCCTGTTAACAATCTCCCCAATAACTGAACCTTCTAAACTTACAGTACCAGATCTCTTCTTTATTGGTGAATCATCACAAAGATTACAGCCACAGACCACGAGGCAGAAATTTTGCCCATATTTGGACTGCTTTAGACCTCCTCTGACATTGGCCTGATATTTTTATTGTGGGCAAACCTTTCATAAATCCTCCCACTGCCTAACTCTCTTTATAGTCCAACTCTCACATCCATACATGACTACTGGAAAAACCATAGCTTTGACTTAGGTGGACCTTTGTTGGCAAAGTAATGTCTCTGCTTTTTAATATGCTGTTTAGGTTTGTCATAGCTTTTCTTCCAAGGAGCAAGCGTCTTTTAATTTCATGGCTGCACTCACCATCTGCAGTGATTTTGGAGCCCAAGAAAATCAAGTCTCTCACTGTTTCCATTGTTTACCCATCTATTTGCCATGAGGTGATGGGACCAGATGCCAAAATCTTAGTTTTTTGAACGTTGAGTTTTAAGCCAGAGGAAATATACATGTGCATTTGGCACATATATGCATCAAAAAAACACATCTAAGAATTTTCATAACACTGATATATGTAATAACTACACTTTGGAAACAATGGAAATATCCCTTTATAATAGATGGATAGATAAATTGATATATTTACACCCTGGAACACTATACAACCTCGAAAATGAAACAACTGCTACTACATGGAACACCATGGCAACTCTCCAAAGCCCAGTATTTAATGAAAGAAGCCAGAGATGCAAGAGTACACATAGGGTCCACTTCTCCAAAGTTTACATATGGGCAAAACCAATCTTTGCTGAAATATCTGATTAGTTCTTTCCTTTGTGGGAGCAGAATGATGCCTGGAAGGGGCATTACAGAGATCTCTCAGATTCCTTTCCTTCTTTTTTTTTTGATTGAAGTATAGTTAATTCACAATGTTGGGTTACTTGAAGTGTACAGCAAAGTGATTCAGTTACATATACACACATATATATGTAATATTCCTTTTCTTCATCTGAGTGATGCTTTGATAGGTATGTTCACTCTTCAAAAATTCATTAAGCTGTACACTTGTGATTTGTTGACTTTTATGCATGCATAATATATTTCAACAAAAATTTACATTAAAATGTGTTAGTAGAAAGATGGAGTAAACGTAATTTTCCCTATTCCTTCTGCTAAATACACTAGATAATTACAATTGAATACACTAGATAATTACAAAAAACCCAAACATAAGAAAACTGTAAAAGGTAGAAGAAGGTAGACAAGCTTTGGACCTTGGGACCTGAGGAAGACACAGTGATGCGTTCCCTGGGTTTTCTTGTTATCGCATATGTCCTGAATTTGGAGCTGAAGAAACTAGTGACTCAGAAATGCCACTGAGCACAGACGAAAATAAAACCTGAACCAAAGTTTGCCCTCTCTAGTCAATAAAGCAGGAAAGGAGCAGCCTAGTAATATAGAAAACTTGTAGTTAAACACTGCAGAGAAAACTGTGAGGGCCTCTGACTTCCAGCTACCAGCCCCAGCAAAGTCCAAGTGGTGAGTATAGACTTCTATCATTGCTAAGCTAGTTCGAGGTGTTCAAGGCCAAGGTGGGAGCTGGGCTTGTTGTCCCCACTGGGGGTGCGGAGGGGAGTACCTCCTGCCTGCAGTGTCAACAAAGACCATCTAGGGAGTCCAGATGTTCACCCCTTCCCCAACAATAACAAAGCCCAACTGATCTTTGACAAAGGGAAAGTGAAAGTCACTCAGTCATGACCAACTCTTTGTGACCCCATGGACTATACAGTCCATAGAATTCTCCAGGCCAGAATACTGGGGGGGATAGCCTTTCCCTTCTCCAGGGGATCTTCCCAACCCAGGGATTGAACCCAGGTCTCCCACATTGCCGGTGGATTCTTTACCTGCTGAGCCACAAGGGAAGCCCAAGAACACTGGAGTGGTAGCCTGTTCCTTCTCCAGAGGATCTTCTGGACCCAGGAATCGAAGTGGGGTCTCCTGCATTGCAGGCGGATTTTTTTTTTTTTTACCAACTGAGCTATCAGGGAAGCCCGATCATTGACAAAGGGTCAAAAATTTCAATAGAGGAACTACAAAGGTGCTGAATCAGCTGGACATCATAGATTAAAAAAAATCCCCCAAACAAGCCTCCAACCTAAGTCTCATGTGCTCAGGCACTCAGTCGTGTCCAACTCTTTGCGACCTCATGGACTGTAGCCTGTGAGACTACTCTGTCCTTGGGATTCTCCCAGGCAAGAATACTGGAGTGTGTTGCCATTTCCTTTTCATAGTTCACACAAATTTAACTCAAACTGAATCATGGACTGAAGTGTGAAACATAAAACTATTTTTAAACTTAAAAAATTTTTAATTTATTTTATTTTATTTGACTGCATTGGGTGTTAGTTGTGCCACGTGGGATCTTTAGTTGCAGCATCTAACTCTTCACTGGGGCATGTAGGATCTAGTTCCCAGACCAGGGATTGAACCTCAACCCTTGCATTGGGAGCCCAGAGTCTTAACCACTGGACTACCAGGGAAGTCTCTGTTTTTAAATGTTTAGAAGGAAACATAGAAAATCTTTGGGACTCTGAGCTTAGTGAAGAGTTCTTAGTCATGACAGCTAGAGCACAGTTCTTAGAAGAAAAAAATCAATAAGGTGGGCTTCATCTTATTGATTTGAAAACGTTTACTCTGCAAAACATCCTGTTAAGAGGATGAAAAGACAAGCTTCAGACTGGGAGAAAATACTTGTGGATCATATATCTGGCAGTGGACTAATATCTAGAATATACAGAGAACTCTCAAAATGTAACAGTAAAAAACAAACAATCCAATTTAAAAACGGAAAAAAGACAAGAACAGTTATTTCAGAGGATATACAGATGGCAAATAAGTACATGAAAGGATGTTCAACACTACTAACCATTAAGGAAAAGCAGATTAAAAACCACAGTGAGGGCTTCTGGCTGAGTAGAAGGACGTGCACTCATCTCCTCCTACAAGAGCAGCAAAATCACAACTAGCTGTTGAACAACCATTGACAGGAGAATGCTGGAACCTATCAAAAAAAAATTACCCCATGTCCAATGACACAGAAGAAGCCTCAGCAAGATGGCAGGAGGGGCACGATCATGATAAAATCAAGTCCCATACCCTCCAGGTGAGTGACCCACAAACTGGAAAACCATAATACCAAGGCCAAACTTTCCTGTTACCCCAATTATCTCTTGACTTTCTACTTTTGCATTCCAGTCCTCAATGATAAATAGAATATCTTTTTTTGGTGTTAGTTCTAGGAGGTCTTCTAGGTCTTCATAGAACTGATCAACTTCAGCTTATTTGGCATTGGTGGAAGAGGCATAGACTTGAATTACTATGATGCTGAACGGCTTGCCTTGGAAACAAATAGATCATTCTGTCATTTTTGTACCCAGGAACTGCATCCGGCCCCATTACTTCATGCCAAATAGAAGCAGGAAATGTGGAAGCAGTCACAGATTTCTCTTCTTGGGCTCTAAAATCACTGTGGATGGTGACTGCAGCCATGAAATCAGAAGATGATTGCTCCTTGGCAGGGGTTAGTTCAGTTGCTCGGTTGTTTCTGAATCTTTGCGACCCCACAGACCGCAGCATGCCAGGATTCCCCGTCCATCAGCAACTCCCGAAGCTTGCTCAAACTCATGTCCATCTAGTCGGTGATGCCATCCAACCATCTCATCCTCTATCATCTGCTTCTCCTGCCTTCAATCTTGCCCAGCATCAGAGTCTTTTCAAATGAGTCAGCTCTTTTCATCAGGTGGCCCAAATATTGGAGCATCAGCTTCAGCATGAGTCCTTCCAATGAATATTCAGGACTGGTTTCCTTTAAGATTGACTGGTTGGATCTCCTTGCAGTCCAAGGGACTCTCAAGAGTCTTCTCCAACACCACAGTTCAAAAGCATCAATCTTTGGTGCTCAGCTTTCTTTATGGTCCAATTCTCACATCAATGACTACTGGAAAAACCATAGCTTTGATCAGATGGCCCTTTGTTGGCAAAGTAATGTCTCTGCTTTTTAATATGCTGTCTAGGTTGGTCATAGTTTTCCTTCCAAGGAGCAAGCATCTTTTAATTTCATGGCTGAAGTCACCATCTGCAGTGATATTGGAGTCCCAAAAAATAAAATCTCTCACTGTTTCCATTGTTTCCCCATCTATTTGCCATGAAGTGATGGGACTGTATGCCATGATCTTCATTTACTGAATGTTGAGTTTTAAGCCAACGATTTCACTCTCCTCTTTCACTTTCATCAAGAGGCTCTTTAGTTCTTCTTCGCTCTATGCCATAACAATGGTGTCATCTGCATATCTGAGGTTAATGATATTTCTCCTGGCCATCTTGATTCCAGCTTGTGCTTCACCCAGCCCGGCATTTTGCATGCATATAAGTTAAACAAGCAGGATGACAATATACAGCCTTGATGTACTCCTTTCCCAATTTGGAACCAGTCTGCTGTTCCATATACAGTTCTAACTGTTGCTTCTTGACCTGTATACAGATTTCTCAGGAGGCAGATAGATGGTCTGGCATTCCCATTTCTTGAAGAATTTTCCAAAGTTTGTTGTGATCCACACAGTCAAAGGCTTTGGCATAGTCAATAATACAAAAGTAGATGTTTTTCTGGAACTCTCTTGCTTTTTCTATGATCCAACAGATGTTGGCAATTTGATCTCTGGTTCCTCTGCCTTTTCTAAATCCAGCTTGAACATCTGGAAGTTCACGGTTCACATGCTATTGAAGACTGGCTTGGAGAATTTTGAGCATTACTTTACTAGCATGTGAGATGAGTGCAATTGTGTGGTAGTTTGAGCATTCATTGGCATTGCCTTTCTTTGGGATTGGAGTGAAAACTGACCTTTTCCAGTCCTGTGGCCACTGCTGAGTTTTCCAAATTTGCTGGCATATTGAGTGCGGCACTTTCACAGCATCATCTTTTAGGATTTGAAATAGCTCAACTGGAATTCCATCACCTCCACTAGCTTTGTTTGTAGTGATGCTTCCTAAGGCCCACTTGACTTCACATTCTAGGACGTCTGGCTCTAGGTGAGTGATAACACCATCATGGTTATCTGGGTCATCTGGGTTATCTGAAGATCTTTTCTGTATAGTTCCTCTGTATCTTCTTGCCATCTCTTCTGAATATCTTCTGCTTCTGTTAGGTCCATACCATTTCTGTCCTTTATTGTGCCCATCTTTGCATGAAATGTTTCCTTGGTATCTCTAATTTTTGAAGAAAGCTGTAACAAACCTAGACAGTGTGTTGAAAAGCAGAGATATTACCTTGCTGACAAAGGTCCATATAATCAAGGCTTTGGTATTTCATGCACTGGAGAAGGAAATGGCAACCGACTCCAGTGTTCTTGCCTAGACAATCTCAGGGATGGGGGAGCCTGGTGAGCTGCCATCTATGGGGTCGCACAGAGTCGGACACGACTGAAGTGACTTAGCAGCAGTAGCAGCAGCATGGTATTTCTAGTGTTCACACACAGTTGTGAGAGCTAGACTGTAAAGAGGGTAGAACACCAAAGAATTGATGCCTTTGAACACTGGTGCTGGAGAAGATTCCTGAAAGCCCCTTGGACAGCATGATCAAATCAGTCAATCTTATGGGAAATCAACCCTGAATACTCATTGGAAGGACTGAGGTTGAAGCTGAAGCTCCAGTATTTTGGTCATTTGATTTGAACAGCCAACTCAGTGGAAAAGTCCCTGATGCTGGGAAAGATTGAGGGCAGAAGGAGAAAAGGGCATCAGAGGATGAGATGATTGGATGGCATCACCAGTGCAATGGACATGAACTTGAGCAAACTTTGGGAGATGGTGAGGGACAGGGAGGCCAGGCATGCTGCAGTCCCTGGGGCAGCAAAGAGTCGGACATGACTGAGCGACTAAACAACAACCAAGAATACTCTACCCAGTGAGGCTCTCCTTCAGATTTGATGGCGAAATCAAAAGCTTTCCAGATAAGCAAAAGTTAACAGAATTCAGCATCATCAAACCAGCTTTACAACAAATGCTAAAGGAACTTCTCTAGGCAGGAAAGAAGAGAAGAAAAAGGCCTACCTACAGAAAATAAGCCCAAAACAATTGAAACAGTAAAAGGATCATACATACAATAATTATCTTAATATAAATGGCTTAAGTGCACCAACTAAAAGACAGAGACTGGTTGAGCAGATGAAAACAGGTGCATGTATGCACTTCCACTAACCACATCACTCTGCTTGACCTCCTCAAACTGTATGTAATTATTTTATATTGTTAGGTTAATCATGTTAATCATCATGGCTTGCAATTGTAATTACCTTTTTTGGTGGAGGGTCTGGCTATTGATTGTGAAAACTGATAAATATCTTTCACTACTGTGATTATGTAACTATTACTGACTTAATACCATTGTATCATGACTGGTCAACAGGTAAATAATAGAATTCTATACCACCAAAACTACCATTTAATAGAAAAACCTATAATCACTTTAAAATGCAGATGCATATCAGAATTATCTTGGAACTTTTTGGAAAATACAATTGCCCAGGTGTTATTTTATTTGCCAGAGCTTTGGATATGTTTTTAAAGAGTAGCCATGTTTAAAAACAACTGGACTATGGTCCAGTTCTCATATGTGAGAATCCTTTATTTTCATCTAGTTTATTTCACTTTTTCTATTTCATATTCAGTGTTCCCATTTCATTTAGTTTATGTTTTCCAATTTCTCCATCTCTTCTTCTTTTTTTTAATTTTTTTTCTCAAGTCTTTATCAAGTGTAGTAGAAAAGCTCTTGTATACATCAGTTCAGTTCAGTCACTCAGTCGTGTCTGACTCTTTGCGACCCCATGAACCACAGCATGCCAGGCTTCCCTGTCCATCACCAATTCCCGGAGTTCACTCAGACTCATGTCCATCGAGTCAGTGATGCCATCCAGCCATCTCATCCTCTGTCGTCCCCTTCTCCTCCTGCCCCCAATCTCTCCCAGCATCAGAGTCTTTTCCAATGAGTCAACTCTTCGCATGAGGTGCCCAAAGTACTGGAGCTTCAGCTTTAGCATCACTCCTTCCAAAGAAATCCCAGGGCTGATCTCCTTTAGAATGGACTGGTTAGATCTCCTTGCAGTCCAAGGGACTCTCAAGAGTCTTCTCCAACACCACAGTTCAAAAGCATCAATTCTTCAGCACTCAGCTTTCTTTCTTTCTTTCTTTCATTTTTCAGCTTTCTTTATAGTCCAACTCTCACATCCATACATGACTACTGGAAAAACCATAGCCTTGACTAGACTTTGTTGACAAACTAATGTCTCTGCTTTTTAACAAGCTGTCTAGGTTGGTCATAACTTTCCTTCCAAGGAGTAAGCGTCTTTTAATTTCATGGCTGCAGTCAACATCTGCAGTGATTTTGGAGCCCCAAAAAATAAAGTCTGACACTGTTTCCACTGTTTCCCCATCTATTTCCCATGAAGTGATGGGACCAGATGCCATGATCTTCGTTTTCTGAATGTTGAGCTTTAAGCCAACTTTTTCACTCTCCTCTTTCACCTTCATCAAGACGCTTTTTAGTTCCTCTTCACGTTCTGCCATAAGGGTGCTGTCATCTGGATACCTGAGATTATTGATATTTCTCCCGGCAACCTTGATTCCAGCTTGTGCTTCTTCCAGCCCAGCGTTTCTCATGATGTACTCTGCATATAAATTAAATAAGCAGGGTGACAATATACAGCCTTGACATACTCCTTTTCCTATTTGGAACCAGTCTGTTGTTCCATGTCCAGTTCTAACTGTTGCTTCCTGACCTGCATACAAATTTCTCAAGAGGCAGGTCAGGTGGTCTGGTATTCCCATCTCTTGAAGAATTTTCCACAGTTTATTGTGATCCACACAGTCAAAGGCTTTGGCATAGTCAATAAAGCAGAAATAGAGTTTTTCTGGAACTTCTTGCTTTTTCTATGATCCAACGGATGTTGGCAATTTGATCTCTGGTTCCTCTGCCTTTTCTAAAACCAGCTTGAACATCTGGAAGTTCACGGTTCACATATTGCTGAAGCCTGGCTTGGAGAATTTTGAGCATTACTTCACTAGTGTGTGAGATGAGTGCAATTGTGCTGTAGTTTGAGCATTCTTTGGCATTGCCTTTCTTTGGGATTGGAATGAAAACTGCCCTTTTCCAGTCCTGTGGCCACTGCTGAGTTTTCCAAATTTGCTGGCATATTGAGTGCAGCACTTTCACAGCATCATCTTCCAGGATTTGAAATAGCTCAACTGGAATTCCATCACCTCCACTAGCTTTGTTTGTAGTGATGCTTTCCAAGGCCCACTTGACTTCACATTCCAGGATATCTGGCTCTAGGTCAGTGATCACACCATCGTGATTATCTGGGTCGTGAAGATCTTTTTTGTGCAGTTCTTCTGTGTATTCTTGCCACCTCTTCTTAATATCTTCTGCTTCTGTTAGGTCCGTACCATTTCTGTCCTTTACTGAGCCCATCTTTGCATGAAATGTTCCCTTGGTATCTCTAATTTTCTTGAAGAGATCTCTAGTCTTTCCCATTCTGTTGTTTTCCTCTATTTCTTTGCATTGATCACTGAGGAAGGCTTTCTTATCTCTTCTTGCTATTCTTTGGAACTCTGCATTCAGATGTTTATATCTTTCCTTTTCTCCTTTGCTTTTCGCTTCTCTTCTTTTCACAGCTATTTGAAGGCCTCCCCAGACAGTCATTTTGCTTTTTTGCATTTCTTTTCCATGGGGATGGTCTTGATCCCTGTCTCCTGTACAATGTCACAAACCTCAGTCCATAGTTCATCAGGCACTCTATCTATTAGGTCTAGGCCCTTAAATGTATTTGTCACTTCCACTGTATAATCATAAGGGATTTGATTTAGGTCATACCTCAATGGTCTAGTGGTTTTCCCTACTTTCTTCAATTTCAGTCTGAATCTGACAATAAGGAGTTCATGATCTGAGCCACAGTCAGCTCCTGGTCTTGTTTTTGTTGACTGTATAGAGCTTCTCCATCTTTGGCTGCAAAGAATATAATCAATCTGATTTCAGTGTTGACCATCTTATAAATGAATATAAATAGAAATCTATTATATTTAAATTATTATGATATCATTCAAGATGCTTCTATTAGGGGAGTATATATATCCCTTGGCTTTTTAATGTTGAGGTTTGACAGAAAACAACAAAATTCAGTAAAGCACTTATCCTTCAATTAAAAATAAATACATTCAAAAAACATATAATTAATTCACATAAAAATATTTTTCTTTTATTATCTAAAAAATATATTTATAAAGATTATTTTATATAAGAATCTCCAAATGAATATTTTAGTGAATGAATAAAGTCATTCTTTTACTTTAAAAAAGAGATGCTTTTATTCTTAATTTTTCTGCACTTGATAAAATATTCTTAAAGAAATATTACTATGTCTCACTATAATTATATGTTTTTTCTTCTCCCTTATATATCTTCTGGTTTTTGCTTTATGTATCTTTATTTCTTTGTTGTTAGGTGTCTAATGGTTTATGATGTCTATCTTCTTTGTGAATTGTACCTTTTATCATTAAAAATATTCATCTTTGTTTCATTGTTAAAAACATATTTAACAAAAAGCATGGGGATTAAAAATAAAAAATACCCACATGAGGGGACATCCCTGGTGGTCCAGTAGTTAAGAATCCACTTTCTGATGCAGAAGACATGGGTTCAATCTTTGGTCAGGAACTAAGATCCCCCATGCCATAATGAAAATCCCGGGTGCTGCAACTAAGATTCAATGTTGCCAAAAATAAATAAGTATTTTTTTAAAACACAGTGAGATGTCTCTACACATCTCACAGGATAGCTTAAAAAAATAGTGATAAAACCAAACGTTGGTAAGGATGTGGAAATACCTGATCCCTCACATGATGCTGATGAGAATGTAAAGAGGTGCTGATCAGAAAACAATGTGGCTGTTCCTTCAAAAGAAAAAAAACTAAACATGAAGCTACCATATGACCCAGCAATGACACTCCTTGGTATTTATCTCAAAGAAATAAAAACTTACATTCACACAAAAACAAGTAAATGGGAAGAAAAAAAAAAAAAAAGAAGAAAGACACCTATACAGGAATGCTGATAATAGCTCTATCTGTGATGGCCCCAAACTGGAAATTACCCAGATGCTCTTACATGGGCGAGCAGTAAATGAACGGTGGTAATCCCTACTATGGAATACCAGACAGCAGTGGAAGGGAACCAACTGGTGATAGACACAACGTGGGTGAATCTCCATGGAATTATGGGGAGTGAAAAACGCCAATCCCAAAAGTTTACATACTGTATAATTTCACTTACATAACATTCTTAAACTGACAAAATTATTGAGACAAAGAACAGTTTAGCAGTTGCCAGAGACAAGGAAAGGGGTGGGCAGGAGAAAGTGAGTGTGGCTATAAAAGGACCTCAAGAAGAACCCTTGCAGGGATGAAAATTTTCTGCACCTTGACTGGACCAAGGTCGAAACCTTGGTTGTGATATGATGCTATAGATTTGAAAAATGTTACCACTGAGGGCATCTGGACAAATGACACACAGGATCTATCTTATTTCTTACAACTGTTGTGAATCTATAATGATCTCAAAATTAAAATTTTAATTTAAAGCACATATAATAATATACATAACAGAATCACTTTGCTGTACACCTGAAACACTGTAAATCAACCAAACTTCAAATTTTAAAAAGATTTTAAAACTTGCATATAATAGCAAAGAGCTGAGAATGAGAATAGTCCAGACTTTTCTGAAGAAAATGAAAAATGTAGATGAAGCTAATCACAACAGTGTAATCACGCATCTAGAGCCAGACATCCTGGAACGTGAAGTCAAGTGGGCCATAGAAAGCATCACTACAAACAAAGCTAGTGGAGGTGATGGTTTTCCAGTTGAGCTATTTCAAATCCTGGAAGATGATGCTGTGAAAGTGCTGCACTCAATATGCCAGCAAATTTGGAAAACTCAGCAGTGGCCACAGGACTGGAAAAGGTCAGTTTACATTCCAATCCCAAAGAAAGGCAATGCCAAAGAATGCTCAAACTACCACACAATTGCACTCATCTCACACGCTAGTAAAGTAATGCTCAAAATACTCCAAGCCAGGCTTCAGCAATATGTGAACCGTGAACTTGCAGATGTTCAAGCTGGTTTTAGAAAAGGCAGAGGAACCAGAGATCAAATTGCCAACATCCGTTGGATCATGGAAAAAGCAAGAGAGTTCCAGAAAAACATCTCTTTCTGCTTTATTGACTATGCCAAAGCCTTTGACTGTGTGGATCACAATAAACTGTGGAAAATTCTTCAAGAGATGGGAATACCAGACCACCTGACCTGCCTCTTGAGAAATTTGTATGCAGGTCAGGAAGCAACAGTTAGAACTGGACATGGAACAACAGACTGGTTCCAAATAGGAAAAGGAGTCCCTCAAGGCTGTATATTGTCACCCTGCTTATTTAACTTACATGCAGAGTACATCATGAGAAACGCTGGACTGGAAGAAACACAAGCTGGAATCAAGATGGCCAGGAGAAATATCAATAACCTCAGATATGCAGATGACACCACCCTTATGGCAGAAAGTGAAAAGGAACTCAAAAGCCTCTTGATGAAAGTGAAAGTGGGGAGTGAAAAAGTTGGCTTAAAGCTCAACATTCAAAAAACGAAGATCATGGCATCCAGTCCCACCACTTCATGGGAAATAGATGGGGAAACAGTGGAAACCGTGTCAGACTTTATTTTTGGGGGCTCCAAAATCACTGCAGATGGTGACTGCAGCCATGAAATTAAAAGATGCTTACTCCTTGGAAGGAAAGTTATGACCAACCTAGATAGCATATTCAAAAGCAGAGACATTACTTTGCCAACAAAGGTCCGTCTAGTCAAGGCTAGGGTTTTTCCTGTGGTCATGTATGGATGTGAGAGTTGGACTGTGAAGAAGGCTGAGTGCCGAAGAATTGATGCTTTTGAACTGTGGTGTTGGAGAAGACTCTTGAGAGTCCCTTGGACTGCAAGGAGATCCAACCAGTCCATTCTAACGGAGATCAGTCCTGGGTGTTCTTTGGAAGGAATGATGCTGAAGCTGAAACTCCAGTACTTTGGCCACCTCATGCGAAGAGTTGACTCATTGGAAAAGACTCTGATGCTGGGAGGGACTGAGGGCAGGCGGAGAAGGGGACGACAGAGGATGAGATGGCTGGATGGCATCACTGACTCGATGGACCTGAGTCTGAGTGAACTCCGGGACTTGGTGATGGACAGGGAGGCCTGGCATGCTGCGATTCATGGGGTCGCAAGGAGTTGGACATGACTGAGTGACTGAACTGAACTGAACTGATAGAGCTATATGAGCTGAGGACTACCATTGGAAAGCCTAAGTCTTTGACTGTGTGGATCACAACAAACTGTGGAAAATTCTTAAAGAGATGGGAATGCCAGACCACTTGGTCTGCCTCTTGAGAAATTTGTATGCAGGTCAGGAAGCAACAGTTAGAACTGGACATGGAACAACAGACTGGTTCCAAATAGGAAAAGGAGTACGTCAAGGCTGTATACGGTCACCCTGATCACTTAACTTATATGCAGAGTACATAATGAGTAATGCTGGGCTGGAAGAAGCACAAGCTGGAATCAAGATTGCCGGAAGAAATATCAATAATCTCAGATATGCAGATAATACCACCCTTATGGCAGAAAGTGAAGAGGAACTCAAAAGCCTCTTGATGAAAGTGAAAGAGGAGAGTGAAAAAGTTGGCTTAAAGCTCAACATTCAGAAAACGAAGATCATGGCATCTGGTTCCATCACTTCATGGGAAAGATATGGGAAAACAGTGGAAACAGTGTCAGATTTTATTTTGGGGGGCTCCAAAATCACTGCAGATGGTGACTGCAGCCATGAAATTAAAAGATGCTTACTCCTTGGAAGGAAAGTTATGACCAACCTAGATAGTATATTCAAAAGCAGAGACATTACTTTGCCAACAAAGGTCCGTCTAGTCAAGGCCATGGTTTTTCCAGTAGTCATGTATGGATGTGAGAGTTGGACTGTGAAGAAAGCTGAGCACTGAAGAATTGATGCTTTTGAACTGTGGTGTTGGAGAAGACTCTTGAGAGTCCCTTGGACTGCAAGGAGATCTAACCAGTCCATTTTGAAGGAGATCAGTCCTGGGTGTTCTTTGGAAGGAATGATGCTAAAGCTGAAACTCCAGTACTTTGGCCACCTCATGAGAAGAGTTGACTCATTGGAAAAGACTCTGATGCTGGGAGGGACTGAGGGCAGGAGGAGAAGGGGATGACAGAGGATGAGATGGCTGGATGGCATCACTGTCTCTATGGATGTGAGTTTGAGTGAACTCCGGGAATTGGTGATGGACAGGGAGGCCTGGTGTGCTGCAGTCCATGGGATGGCCAAGAGTTGGACATGACTGAGTGACTGAACTGACTGAACTGACTGTTGGAAAATAGTTTGGCATAATGTTAAATGCATTCCTGGTTTTATACCTTAGTTTATCTACTCAGTACACAGCTTGGAAAAACTCACAGGTGTATCAATAGACACATGAGGAATGTTCACAGCAGCATTATCTGTAGTAGCAGAAGGAAAATTGGGTGCACTTTTCACTGTTAATTTCCTGGTTTTACTAGTGTACTATGGCTATGTAAGATGTTATCGTGAATCTGAAAGTATTTCACATTTTAAACTGGACACATTTTACTGAAAATGATTTTAAAATTAGACCATAGAGTGGAATACAAAATCACAGTGAAAATGAAAGGACTTCTGTGATACCTATCACAGACGAATTGTAGGAACATAATGTAAGAAAAATGCAAGTCATAGGAGAAAACATGTCATTTGATTCCTTAGAAAAAGTTCAAAAGATGCAAATGAAAGAAAATATTCCTGAAGGGCACATCAAAATGTGATAAAACTAAAAGAAAAGCCAGCTGGGGTTCTGTATTTCTGCGTAGGGGAAGGAGGAAGAGACCGGAATGCAGTGGAGGGAAACAACAGAGGCCTCAAAACATTGTGATGCTTGATTGCTTCAGCTGGGTGGAGGCACACCTAAGGACTGCCTCTTGAGAAATCTGCATGCAGGTCAAGAAGCAACAGTTAGAACTGGACATGGAACAACAGACTGGTTCCAAATTGGGAAAGGAGTACATCAAGGCTGTATGTTTTGCCAGGCTGGATGAAGCACAAGCTGGAATCAAGATGGCCAGGAGAAATATCAATAACCTCAGATATGCAGATGACACCACCCTTATGGCAGAAAGTGAAGAAGAACTAAAGAGCCTCTTGATCAAAGTGAAAAAGGAGAGTGAAAAAGTTGGCTTAAAGCTCAACATTCAGAAAGCTAAGATCATGGCATCCAGTCCCATCACTTCATAGCAAATAGATGGGGAAACAAGGGAAACAGTGAGAGACTTTATTTTTGGGGACTCCAAAATCACTGCAGATGGTGACTGCAGCCATGAAGTTAAAAGACGCTTGCTCCTTGGAAGAAAAGCTATGACCAACCTAGATAGCATATTCAAAAGCAGAGACATTACTTTGCCAACAAACGTCCGCCTAATCAAAGCTATGGTTTTTCCAGTAGTCATGTATGGATGTGAGAGTTGGACTGTGAAGAAAGCTGAGCACCAAAGATTGATGCTTTTGAACTGTGGTGTTGGAGAAGACTCTTGAGAGTCCCTTGGACTGCAAGGAGATCCAACCAGTCCATCCTAAAGGAGATCAGTCCCAAATATTCATTGGAAGGACTGATGCTGAAGCTGAAACCCCAATCTTTTGGCCACCTGATGTGAAGAACTGACTCATTGGGAAAGACCCTGATGCTGTTAAAGATTGAAGGTGGGAGGAGAAGGGCACAACAGAGGATAAGATGGTTGGATGGCATCACCGACTGGATGGACATGAGTTTGATTAAGCTCTGGAAGTTGGTGATGGACAGGAAAGCCTGTCATGCTGCAGTCCATGGGGTTGCAGAGTCGGACACGACTGAGAGACTGAACTGAACTGAACTGAGTGACAGGTTTTCTTCTTTCTTTTTTTACATTTTATATATTTATGGTTGTGCTGGGTCTTCATTGCTGCTGCGTGTGGGCTTTCTCTAGTTGTGGAGTTAGGGGCTACTCTCTAGTTGCGTTACACAGGCTCCTCATTGTGGTACTTTCCCTTGTTGCAGAGCACAGGCTCTGTACACAGAGTTCTTCAGTAGTTGCGGCACATGAGCTTAGCTGTTCTGCGCCATGTGGAATCTTCCCTGACCAGGGATTGAACCCATGCCCCCTGCATTGGCAGGCACATTCTTACCCCATGTACCACCAGGAAAGTCCGACAGGTTTTCTTTACAACTTAGATATACATTGTCAGCCTCAACAGGAAGCTTAACATAATTTTAAAAACTGGAACACAAGGATGCCATGTGGAAGAAACTTGTTTCAGTGAGATTGCCAAATTGAGTGTAACAGCAGCCACACTTCATTTTTTTCTTTCTTTCTTTTTTTTTTTTTTTTTTTTTTGCCACCTGGAAAAAGCCTGTCTGCTCCAGGGCAGGCTAAGGACAAGACTCCAAATAAGGAGTCCCACAGCACAATGACCACGTTCTGTGAGCAACGCCACTGTCTCTTCCCGCTACCTGAGCCAGCCCACGTCACTGTGTGTGAAGTAGCTGGAGTCAGGGTTCTGTCACTTAAACTGGAAGAATTCTGACAGAGCCCCACGGTGCATCCTGGCCCACGGTCAGCCTGCTGGGGCTGGTAAGCAACTGAGCTGACGCAGAGGCTTAGAGTGCCCAGAGGGGCCTGCATTCCCTGCTCCTTCCTCTACTGACACTCTGACTTGTGTATGGACTGGATGGTCAGGGAAGGATGGACTTGTCCAGGCTTAAGTGAAAGGGGGTATTTTTTCTGCCACACTTTGTCTTGCCATAGATGATTTCCTCAGGAAACAATGAGAAAGTATGGGAAGGTATGGTAAGAGAGATGTTAGGAGAAGGTGTGGGTGGAAGGAAGGGTGCCCCGTTGGCTGCCCCTCCTACGGACTGTGGCTTGGGAGGCTCATCTCCTTCTAGAGCTTCCTTCAACTCCATCTGGATGCAGTCTCCTGAGAGACCAAAACCCCAGAAGTGGGGTGGGAGTTTGAAAATGACCCTGAGCCTGACGCCAGGCACCATAGAGGAGATACCTCTGGGCCTGTATCCCAGACTGTATGCCCTATAGTCTACGGGGCTCCAAACCAAAGGCCATTCTGAGGAGTAGAACAGTTGTTCTTTGTTTCCTCCAGTGGGAAAAGAATGTATGTTTTATTTTTTAAATTTATTTTTATTTAAAATTTTTATTGAATGAAAGATTCTTTAAGTTCTATAGTGCCTTACAACTTTTAGAAGTTTCAAACAGAAGATTTCATATAATGCCATAACAACCCTTTTTTCTACTACCCCTATATTGTCCCTTTCCATTCCCTTCCCTTTCCACTGGTAATCACAGTTTGTTCTCTATATCTGTGAATCTGCTTTTTTGTTTTATTCATTAGTTTGTTCTAGTTCTTAGATGCTACATATCAGTAACATGGTTCAGTATTTATCCTTGTTTGCCTGATGTATTTCACTTAGCACAATGACCTCCAAGTTTATCCAAGTTGTTGCAAATGGCAAAATTTCATTCTTTTTGTGGCTGAGTATTATTCCATTTTATATATACACAACATCTTCTTTATCCATTCATCTGTTAATGGACACTTAGGTTGCTTACGTACCTTGGCAATTGTAATAAATGCTGCTATGAACATTGGGGTGCGTGTATCTTTTCGAATTAGCTTTTCTTTTTTTCTTGGATATATACCCAGGAGTGGAACTGCTGTGTCATATAGCAGTTCTACTTTTAGTTTTTTGATGAACCTCCATACTGTTTTCCACAGTAGCTGCACAACTTTACATGCACAGCAAAAATGTACAAGGGCTCCCTTTTCTCCACATCTTTGTCAAGATTTGTTATTTGTGGGGTTTTTTGTTTTTTGATGATGATAGCCATTCTGACAGGTGTTAAGTAATATATCATTATGGTTTTGATTTGCATTTTCCTGATGCTTAGTGGTTGAGCATCTTTTCATAAGCCTGTTGGCCATCTGCATTTCCTCTTTGGAAAAATGTTTATTCAGTTCTTCTGCTCATTTTAAAATCAGGTTGTTTGGGTTTGTTTTTTTTTTATATTGAGTTGTGTGAGCTGTTTAAATATGTTGAATATTAACCTGTTATCAGTCATATCATTTGCAAATGTCTCCTCCTATTCACTAGGTTGCTCTTTCATTTTGTCAATGGTTTCCTTTGCTGTGTGAAAGCTTTTACATTTAACTATGTCCTGTTTGTTTGTGTTTGCTTTCGCTTTAGGAAATGGATTGAAAAAATATTGCTATGATTCATGTCCAAGAGTGTTCTGCCTACGTTTTTCTCAAGGAGTTTTATAGTATCCAGTCTTACATTTAGGTCTTTAATCCACTTTGAGTCTCTTTTTGTATATGGTATTAGAAAATGTTCTAACTTCATTCTTTTACACATAGCTGGTTAGTATTCCCAGTGCCACTTACTGAAGAGAACAAGACCATGTGCACTCTTAGCACTTTTACTCAGCAAAGTTTTGGAAGACCTAACCACAACAATCAGGGGAAAAAAAAGAAATAAAAGGAGTCCAAATTGGAAAGAAAGAAAGAAGTAAAACTGTTACTGTTTGCAAATGACATGGTACCATTCATAGAAAATCCTAAAGATGCCACCAGAAGACTACTAGAGCACATCCATAAATTTGGTTAAGTTTCAGGATACAAAATTAATATATGGGAAACTATTACATTTCTATACATTAACCATGAACTATCAGAAAGAGAAATTAGGGAAACAATCCCATTTACCATCACATCAGAAGTAATAAAATACCTATAAATAAGCTTACCTAAGAAGTTTAAAGACCTGTACTCATAAAACTAAAAGATACTGATTAAAGAAATTGGAGATGACATATAGATGGAAAGATATACCATGTTCTCAGATTAGAAGAATTAATATTGTTCAAATGACCATACTATCCAAGGCAATCTACAGATTCAATGCAATTCTTATCAAAATGCCAAAGGCATTTTTTTTTTTTACGGAACTAGAACAAATAATTTCAAAATTTGTATGAAAACACAAAAGACCCTGAATAGTCAAAACAATCTTGAGAAAGAACTGGAGGAATCATGCTCCCTGAGTTCAGACTATATTACAAAGCTACAGTAATCAAAACAGCATGCCACTGGCACAAAATCAGACACATAGACCAATGGAATAGAATATAGAACCCCAAAATAAACCCACACACTTACAGTCAATTACTCTATGACAAAGTAGGGGGAAATATACAATGGAGAAAACACGATCTCTTCAATAAGTGGAACAGTTGTACTGACTTGGGGTCTAGATATTCATTCAAACATTCAACAATCATTTCCTAAGCTCAAAGTTAAGTCTTTGGGATTCAGCAGTGGAGACTCAACTGCTGATTTCATGGAACTCATCCTACAGTTTTTAATAAGCAATGAGAGAAAGATTCTAAGTAAATAAACCAGGGAGCCAGACAGGAAGACATTCCAAGCCAGCTATGTAAGTCAAAAAGAGAGCAACAAATGTCCCCTAGAAAACTCCAGAGATGAAGGTTGCTTCTCACCTTTCTCTCTGAATGAAACACACACACACACACAACTTGTTCCCTAACATCTGGGGTATAATCCCAAATGAACATCCATTGAACAGCCCTAAAAGAACAGACCACGTGGCAGCAGCACAGCAGAAGCAGTTTGGTGAAACCTCAATTACCCAGAATGCTAGGACCAGATTGGGAGAGCTTCTAACGCCTGGCACCTGCTCCTTGTTCTCACCCACTCACAAATTATCTGTGTGCCTTAACAGGTCGGGTGAATGCAGAGGCAAATGGGAGGTCTCCCTCCTGTCCTCTGGGAGCTCATTGTCCAGATACACCTAATTGCCAATGCAGGAGTGGTGTTGTCAGCCCATAGATCCCAGGGTCCAGGGATCCAGGATTCCATCCTGGAGATGGAAGAGCTGACATTCAGGGCCTCGTTCCTCTTCTCTCCCACAGGGCATTGGGTTTAAGATAAAGTGATGCTTAGGGGCGGTTGAAGTAGGGTGCTCCTTTTATCGGTGCTCCTCTCCAGTTGGGCATGTCTGCGGGTGGGTGGCGTTGGGGGGGGGGCGGGGGACACCTATGACTCTACAGAGGCGCCCAAGAGGAGGGATCTGGGGAGAAGAGGGGAGGGAGGGCCAGACACACGCTCCAGATGACAGTAGAGCCGGTCTGCGCCGACACGGTCCACCACACCCTGGCTCACCGACCCCCCGCCCCGACTTCTTTCCTTTTCACCCTCTCGGATGGCTGCGCTGAGTGTGTATCAGTGTCGCAGGGGGAGAAAGAAGGGGTAACATCTAGGTTTAAAGACCAGAAACAAATATCCCTTGACAATTTCACGTCATTTTCTGCATTCAAAAGAGAGGTGGAGTGGGGAAGACAGACGCAGTGGGGCAATGAGAGAGGGTCCGATTCGGTAGCCTCTTCAAGGCACGGCTGTGCGACCCTCTCCCGCCCGAGTGCGGGCTCCGGGTGGGTGGACTGACGCCCCTCAGCCCCGCAGCGCCGCGGGCCCCGCATGACATCAGAGGCTAGGGAGCGCGCAGAGCGCAGGCGCGGGCGGAGAACCTAGGCGGGAGGGGGCCGACTGGTGCGGCTCGGGAGAGCGCTCCTCCGCCCCGCGCGCCTGAGCCCCGCTCCGCCGGATCCTCGCAGTCCGCGCCGCGCCTCGGGCGTCCAGAGCGCGCCGCATCAAGCGCCGCCTGCGGCCGCCCAGCCCCATCCTTCCTCCTCCTCCTCCTTATCTTTCTCCTCCTCCTCCGCCACCGGACACGCAGCCGCAGGCCGGGGCCGGGACGCAGCTGGGGAGTCAGGGACGCGCGCAGCCAGCCCTTCCCCCTCCGGCTCCCGCACCGCCGGCCGCCTCCCCTCGCCCTCCTCCTCTCCCCTCCCTGCTCCTTCGCTTCTCCTCCTCCTCTCCCAGCCCCAGCTGCCAGCACCATGTCCGCAGGGGGAGATTTTGGGAACCCACTGAGAAAATTCAAGTTGGTCTTCCTGGGGGAGCAGAGCGGTAAGTACCCCGCTTATTCCCCGGGTTTGGAGTCGAGCCCACCCCCGCCGCCAAATCATCCACCCCACTGGGACCCCGACCTCGGCTCGAAAAGGCCCCTCGGTGCCGGGGTAGAGGAGAGGTTTGGGGATGGGGCGGTCGTGGCCGGCTCGGAGGGGCCAGCAGGGGAGGCTCCAAGGGTAAGGGCCGACGAGGCGCTGGGGCCAGAGGTGGGGGTGAGGGTGGGATCTGGGGTGGGGGCTCGGGGTGCGGTGCAGGTGCGGCGCGGCGGGGAGACCGGAGGGCGGCGGCTCGCTCGGCGGCGCCGGCCGCGGGCGTGAAGGCTCCGGGCTCGCTGGCTCGCTCGCACTGCGGCACCGGCTGCGGGCGACCGCGCAGGTGGCGGGGCGCCGATGAGGGTCGCAGGGAGGGCGAGTGCACCTCTTTAGAGAACGAGACCGCACTGGCGTCTGGCCGCTCCCCAAACCGCGGCACCGGAGGGGCTCCCTGGGGCCCCTGACGGGAACCGTAATTGCGGACACGTCCAGGCCCTGGGGCAGACGGCCGCGGGGGAGAAGACCGACATCTGTCTCTTCTGAGAAGAGCCAGGTGCAGATCGTGGGGGCACAGGGCGCCTACCTCCCCTGACTTATGTCCGACTGGGCACAGAACGTTCTAGACCCGCTGCCCTTCGCTGCTGTGTTTTAGCCGCTTTGAGGCTCAGGGGTCTGAGCGATGACAACAGGGGTTCCCAGTGCAGGGCAGATTTGGGGGATGGTACCGTGGCGCCTTGCACCAAGAGCCGCGAAGCCCGGCGCTGGGCAGAGAAAGGACCAGGCGACACGCCCTGCCTGGCTTCCCAGCACCCCTCCCAAGAGCGTTCTCGGCGGATTCTTCCAACCCCCACCTCCCAGCTCACCGCCCTTCTTGGGGGAGGGGAGGCCACCGTGGCAGCGGGCCAGGGGCCAGGGAGACGGGGAGACAAACGGCTTTCCTGCTGTCTGGTAGCTCCCCTGGGGAAAGCATCTCTGAAAGCCAGGTTAGTGCTGAGGAGGGAAGACCAGACTGAAGAGCTTGGAGCCTCTGACACTTGTAGGAAGGAGCGGTTCTCAGAGCATCCCTGCAGAGGCCTCTCACCTGAGGCTGCGGGGAGACAGGCAGGACCTTGACCTGCTCTGGGAGAAGGCTGTCTCTGGAGGGAAGACCACCAGCTGTAGCTCTACAAACCAGTCCAGTTCACCTGGTTTAGTGCCTGTCTGTACAAGGGGCCGCAACACACACAACCTTGGGAGGACCTGGTGAGCTCCAGGAGCTGCTGTGATGCGTGTGTACATATTGGTTGTGGAGGTCACATGACAGTCGCCTGCCTGCCGCTGCTCATTACCTGGGATGGAGGGATGGCTCAGAGAAGGGTGTCAGAAGGTGGCCAAGCTCTGACATGGGTTTTAGGGCCAAGCTGGGCATTTCTGAACAAGACAACTCAGCCAGCCAGCCCTGTGTCCTGGACTCTTGAGTTTCTGATCTTAGTAGATTCCAGTTTCACAAAACTAACTTTTTCTTGTGCCTAAAAGGATTTGGGAGTAGCCGGGTTGGTTTTCACATTACAGTGCTAATCTTACCAGTGCTAGAGCCCTGGGAGTTGAATTCTTAGCTGTGTTCCCTTGAGGAGATTTCAAAGCCTCTCTGAGCCTTAGTTTCTGTCTCTGTAAGATGGTTGCCTGACGGTTGTTCTCTTACCCCTTCATGTTTCCTCAGTGTCTCTCAAAGGGCTGGACCCAGAGAGGCTGTCAATAAACACGTTTTTATTCCAAGTCTGAACATGCTTCAGTGAAGGGCCAGGGGTTTGATAAGGAGAATGCATCTGGTGTGTTTGAGTGAAAACTCTGGGCTCCCTCAGAACCTCTGATGGGCTGAGGCCCCTGATGAGCTCTGCAAACCCTTTTTGCACCTAAAATCACAGAAACAAGAGCTGAGGGCCTCAGAGAGCGAGCCCCCACCTCTTCAGCATGTTTATAAGGGAAGTTCAAACCCCAGGATGGGGTGTGGACCCAGAGGTCTATTGTGAGTTGTTAACACTTCTGGGACTGGAACTCATGTCTCCTGTTCCCAGTCACTAACGTGCCATTGGGAAATGAGGTGACCTTGAATTGGGAAAGACAAGAATTGGGAATCTTTACTTCTTAGGAGGTGGTGGTTACCAAACTCTACTCTGGCCAGGATTGTGGCTGGGTTGGGTGACCTGGTGGGAATGCCAGGCTAGTCGTTTGGGATCATGGTTTCTGGGCCCTTTGAACGTGGTCATTAGGGGAAAAGGCACTGCCGTTAGCCACACTGGTTCTTTCTGGCAGGGATCTCTAAGGCCCTGAAGACTCCTCCCACTTTGTTATATCATTAGTGGGTTATTTACCTTCAATTTTACAGAGCTTTGGGGTCCCGGAGTTATGCAGGGGACATGTGCATCCCTGAGCCTGGCGAAACAGACTTCCATCTCGCCTGCACGCGCTTTTATACATGTTGGTCCTTCGTGCCCTCATCCTCCACAGCCTGTGTGGTGGGGGGAGCCGCTGAAGTCTGGCCATCACCTCCACCTTGGGTCTCCCTCCCTGTGTGACGTTGGAGGTCCCTCCCCTTCTGTACATGGGGAACTCAGGTCTGCTGAGCACAGCAGAGACTTCTAGAACAGCAGTGGGCTGGCCTGTATAAGCTGAGCCTCCTGGAAGCGGGCCAGGGGAAGGAAGTGGAGGGCTATGGCCTTCTCTTGTTTCCTGTACCTGGCATAATGGTGGCATCTCTCTAGGCCAGTGGGCAAGGACAGCTGGGTCCCAGAGAGGAGTACCCACCCTGGAGCCTAGTGATGAGGAGGGTGCCCTGAACCAGATAATACCAGGGGCATAGGGCCTTCAGAGATATACTAGGGACCAGGTTTGGTTGGGACACCTTGAGGAGCCACTCTAGAGAGAATACCTCTAGTCTATAAGAGAGCACCCCCTCCAGGCACAGAATGATTGCTTGCCCTGGATTGTGGAATACAGGGCTGGCCACTGTCAGCTTGGCAGGGGAAGGGATTGTGCAGAGAGTATTGTAGACCCAGGATGAAGGGTTTCCTTGCAGTGGGGAGGCTGAACAATCCTCTTGGGGCTCAGATGGCTCTCTGAGCCTGCTGGCCTTGCTCTCATGCCACTGGCAGTTGTTGGGGAGAGGGGGTGATGCACACTAGTCCTGATTTGGGCACTTGGTGGCATCCAGAGAAGGGAGGCATGAGCAGATATCTGAGGAAGGCGCACACCTCAGGGACACAGCCCTGCTTCTGAGTTCTGCTGGAGTTCTAAGGGGTCTCCGGCTTCACTCAGAGCGTCTGCAAGTGTGTGTGGCCTGGAGGAGGAAGTGTGCTGTGTCTGCTGCACGCTGGCCTCTGCTAATCTCCCTTCCCCGAGACTCCTCCAGCCAGAGCAGGAAGACGGGTGGACCCGAGTTTGGTCTACTTCCCCAGGCTGAGGCCAGCAGGCCAGCTGCCCCCTCTGACTGGGTGCCCCCCATTCCCCCTGGCAGTGGTGCTGCTGGAGGTGCCATCCACACACTAGACGCAGTGTGAGTGGTGTCCCTGGACTCGTGCCGCACAGTGACCCTGCGGACCCTGCAGGCAGCGTTGTTGTTTAGTCATTTGCTTAGCCATCCCTCTCTCCCTCCCCCACCCACATCTCCCTTCCTCCTCCCAGCATCCATTTATTCATTCCGTCAGATCTTTGAGTGGATCCCTGCCTCATGGAGCTTATAGTCCACTGGGGAGTGCAGATGTCTGCGGGTATAATTCCAGTAAAGGTCTGCGAGAGCCGTGACGAGGGAGGAACAGCTGCTGTGGAAGCGCATA
This sequence comes from Bos indicus x Bos taurus, assembly GCF_003369695.1. Taxonomy (NCBI): domain Eukaryota; kingdom Metazoa; phylum Chordata; class Mammalia; order Artiodactyla; family Bovidae; genus Bos; species Bos indicus x Bos taurus. Next base: position 134,899,453 of record NC_040076.1, read on the forward strand.
GCGGGGTGTCCTGCCCACCTTCAGGGGTCAGGTGACCACGGTGCTTTCTAAAGGCTTCAGAGGAGAAGAGGAGGAGATGCTTCTACAGGCAGCATGCTGGGCTGAGCGCAGGGAGTAGGTCTCACAAGGGGCCCATCCTCTCTGGGAAGCTTTGTTCATTCTTCTCCCCACTTTGTAGAATAAGTGTGTGGGGTGGGGAGCAGGATGCTGAAGGTGACCCTCAGGCTTGCTACTGCTGAGAAGGAAGGAGCTGTCCATCCACTTTCATCCCAGTCCTCACTGCTGGCTCCTTCCCTGCCCATGGCCGGGCCCACCCTGGACCCCTGCCTTCCCACCATGCACACTGCCACAGCCACCCCGGAAGCCTGCCACTGGCCTGGTGACTGTGCCTAACCCCAGAGGTTTGCTCCTCCCAGACCCGCTGGCCCTGCTGTGCCCAGTCTAGCTGGGCACTTGCCATGGCAGAGCTTTGCTTTTTCTGAACATTTTAAAAAACAATCATATGCTGCCCCGGACCTCTGTTGTGTTGATTATTTAGGATTTTTAAAATGTTTACTAACTTTTTTGAGGTACAAAAACCCTACCTGAATTTTAAGCCCCTTAAGAGCAAATTTCAGCACCTAAGATCTAGTCACCTTTCCCACCTGTCCAACTGCAGGAGGTTTGTACTTATTAAATATCTCATTTGAAAATGATGAGAGATCTTTGCTGTGTGGGATTTGCCGATGGCCCATCAGTACATTGAAAGTGAAAGGAGTCAAGGCGGCTTTGAAATAAGGTTCTTCCTCCTGACACCTGCCACTTTGTCAAGCCAGAGGATTTTTATCCACAGCACTTGAGTCTTCGTAGAGGATTGGCTCATTTCATCCTTGGTTGTGCTCAACTCACCCTTCATCTTATAGAACCTGAATTTCTTAGGGCACCCCCGTCCCTACTACCATTTCTGAAGAACTGTGAGAGAGCAGCAAGGCCCCCAGAGATGGGGCAGAAGGGACACCTCTGGCTTTCTGTGAGATCCAGTTTGAGTCACCAGGAGACTCAGTTTCTTGGTCCTGCTTTTTCTCTTCCCAAGTTTTCTCCCTGCCTTAGTGGCTGGGTAAGAGAGGGTACCTTGGATGTTGGATACAGATCCAGAACCTTTGCTTTATTTGATTAAACAACTGGGTATATGAGGTCAGACACACACAGACAGACACCAAGACAAGAGTTAACCTGTACTCAGCATAAGAAACAGAGCTTCCCGTGTAGCTCAGTGGGTAAAGAATCTGCCAGCCATGCTGGAGACCTGGGTTCTTTTCCTGGGTCAGGAAGATTCCCTAGAGAAGGAAATGGCAACCCACTCCAATATTCTTGTCTAGAGAATCCCATGGACAGAGGAGCCTGGCAGGCTACAGTCCATAGTGTTACAAGAGTCAGATACAACTTAGTGTATGCTTTCTTCTTCTTTCTGGCATAAGATAAAAGTGATATCCTCAGTGCTGATGATAAATCTCAAGAACCAGCCAGAAGAGAAACAAGAAACTGTGAGATCTGGTTTTGGTGGTGCAGGTATAACAATAATTACATGGTCTGATTATCATTATCATTTGTAGCCTCCAAATTGTAATGAATACCATTAAAATATAACAACCTCATTGTCCTTTTGTTACTTATTACATCCCTAAAATTAGCCCATGAATAGTTATCCTTATAGGTGTTATCTTGGCATTGCAAGTCCACCCAGGGCAGACCTGAGGGTGGTACCATCCGTGTCCCATCCAGGCTGCATAGTGTCCCTGTCTTCCCCACCGTGTCTTCCACTGTCGTGGAATGAATGAGCCATTGAATGTGCTGTCTGGTCTCAGTGTAAATAATTTAGAGAAACAAGATGGACAGCCGCGTTGCAGAAGGTGATGAAAGGTTAGGTCGAACTGCAGAATTCATAAACGTCGGGAGTGGACTGCTGTATTGGGTGTTTCTTCTGTACTGCTGTCTGTGTGTCTGTCATCATTTTCTATTTCTCACTACAGAGAAGATGGCGGAGGTTGCCAGGGAGAAGTACCCCATGCACCCTGAGATGGCCAGCTTTTGTTAGATCCTGAAAGACAGGCTGCCAGAAAATCAGGCCGTAGGCAGGGCTAGGCACTTAAGCCCTGAGGGGACTGTTGAGGATGAGAAAGCCAGTTTCTGCTTCCTGGAACAGGGCAGGGAAGAATGAAGGTTCCTAATGCCTGAGGACTCCTAAGAGAGCTTCTAATACCAAACTTGATATTTCCAATTCCCTTTATTATTTCGGTAACTTTGGCCCTGAACTAAGTGAGATCATTTTGAAAAGTAAATTTTCACTACCATGATACATTATTATTTTAGTAAAATGATTTATTTTTAATAGAAAGGCATATTTATTTTGATCTCTTGGTAACAAGGTTGGTGGGAGCCCAGGTGGCTCAACCACACATCCTGGACCAGGTAGCAGTCGTTCCTAGGGGGTAACATAATCAAAGGACAGGCCCGGGTGCAGGAGAAAGCAGATTATTCCTCACTCCTGAGGGCAGGATGGAGCCTTTAAAGTAAAGGCTGCCTCCATAAAATGCTCGAAAAGCATGGCAGCCGGGAGCCCCAGCAGGAGCTGGGTGCAGTGGGCAGGTGAAGAAGGGGACTTCCTTTGGTGGGTTCTGTGCTGCAGACCTCAGCTTTCTTCCAGGGCCTGGGCAGCTGGGGTGGGGCTTCTTGCCTTCACGGGTTTCCCTGGAGCAAGAGGTTTCCAATATTGGGGGTCACAGACTGACTCAGTTTCCCCTGTGGCTGGAGAGGAGGTGAGGTCAGGTCACAGAGACTGATATGGCCGGGAGCTGGGACTTTCTCCCAAGGGTGGTGGGGAACTGGCAGAGGATCCTCAGCTGGGGGGTGGCCTGGTCAGCTTACTGGGGAAGGATCCATTATTCTAGAGGCGTGGAGAGGAAGGGAAGGTGGTGTCCAGACCCAGCCAGCCCTTTCTGACAAAATGGAGTTGACCCTCCTGGGTTCCTGTGCCCTCCCCCAGTTAACCCAAGTGGCATTTGGGAAAACCCAGTGTGCTCAAGGCTCCACACAGGGAGCCATAGACATGGGATTCATCCTGTTTGGCAGAGGCTCTGAGAGAGCTGGTCACGCCCAGCGACTCCCTGCTTATGTGGCAGGTTGGAAATCCAAACCTGGGTCGCCACGAGAAACCGTGAGCTGTTGGGCCTTGTGCCTCAAAGGCAGGCCCAGGCTTGAGGGGGGCGGGGAGACAGAAGAACACTGAGGTTGTGTGGAAACGGGGTCCACAGTAGGTGCCTCCTGGGCAATCACATGCCAGGCTCTTTGCTGAGGCAGAGCTGGCAAACAGCATGGCCGGTGTGGGGTGCGGGGGTGGGGGTGGCCTTTAACTCCCCGGACTGGTAGCAATGCTGAGGCCCTGAGCGGGAGGAGGGCTCTCGGAAGGAAGCAGGGTCTCCTCGAGGGAGTCCGATGGAGCTGGGATTGCATAGCAGGCCCTCTGTTCTCATACAGTGTGAGCTGCTTATCTGGGATGGTTTAAAGGGAGCTGATAGGGATGGTGTCACTAAAGTCCTCTAAGTCAGCCTTACTGCCATGGAGGAAGAATATTCCCCAAGTTCTAGCTGAGAACTAATTACACAGGAGGGAAGAACCAGTCACTCTGAGAAGCTGGTTCCCACCAGCTCTGGGGGTAACCCTTCCTTTGGCTTCCTCCTCCCTCATAGGCCTGGAGATATCAGGGCCCTGGAGACCCTGATTCTGTCCGGTGCCTGCCATCAGCTGGCCATGTGGTTGGATTAGCCCTAGCCCATCTCTGGCGTTCGCGATATCCCCCTGGAGGCTAGCGGATCTGGTGATCATGGGCCAGTGGAGCTCTAACTGGTTTTTTATTCAGCACCAGCTTAGAGTAGGATGCCAAGCCAGTAACACTCCCAGCCTGGACACAGCACAGGATAGAGGGGCTGCAAGGATGAAGGCACGGGATCAGGGCCTCTGCCAGCTGTCTCCTGTGCAGCTGCCCTGGGCTCCAGGGCAGGGTCCACTCCAGTCCGCCACCTCTTCTCTTGGCCGGCATTCTAGGCCCACCCACCTGGGTCCAGCCCTCCCTGCTGTGCCCTCAGGCTGCTGTGGTTCATCCCTGCTGATGATGTGTTTGGCTCAGGTTGCCAGGCAACAGGGATGGAGCTGTCTTGTCCTTCCTGCCGGGAGGCATTTATTCCATACAGAGGACCCATGATGAGGACAGTCTCAGGTACGCCTACTCCAGGACACTTCCTTCTGCAGGCAGGTGGGCAAGTGGTAAGCAGGGATGGCTGGGAAAGGCCCAGAGCCAAAGGGGGGTATGCAGTGTCCACCACAGACCAGTCAGGCTTCTTGACCCAGTCCTGGCTCCCACTCCAGCCCCATCACCAGCGCTGTCCTTTCAAGCCCTGGGCTTCCTCCCCGGCCTGGCCCTTACTGTCTGGGTGTTGGGATGGAACAGGACCCCCTGTGCTCATTTCCCTCCCCAAGACAGTAGAGTCTTCATGACTTTCATGATGTACTGATTGCATCAATACATGACAATGCTGAGTGCTCCAGAGGAGGTCATTTTGTTAATGAATAGTAATGGTGATCTCCCCTTGGAGATGTGTGAGGGGGAGAGAAGTAAGGGTTCAAGGCTTGGAGAGTCACTCATAGACTCTCTTTGTGTAGTGAGCTGCAGGGCACGCATCCCTGATCTGAAAGGTAGAGCTGCCCATCCCATTTTATAGAGGGGGGAAGTGAGGCTCTGAGAGGCGGAGGCACTTACACAGTGTGCAGGGCCGACAAGCTGCTACCGCCAAGCTCGGAAGGACCCCAAGGGCCCTGAAAACCCCAAGGTAGTGTTTTCCCTGCTTCCCAGCCTGGCAGGGAGCCAGGCAAACTCACCCTGAACCCCCTGGCCCCACAGTTGCTCACAGGCTAAGTACCTCAACTTCACTGCTACTGTCCTTCGCTAAGGACATGGCCCGGGGACTGCAGGCCAGAGGTTCTGCCCTGTGAGTGGAATAGTGCTTGACCCAAGGTAAGTGGGTTGTAAGCCTCAGCCAGTGTTGATGGGAATATTAAGTACACAAGCAAACCTGTGGGTGTGGTCTGCTGGGGAGTCAGGGAAGGCTTCCTGGAAGAGGTGGTATACAGTGAGCAAGAATTCACTGGCAGGTGAGGGGAGGCATCATGAACCTCCTGGCTCATCATGAGAGGGCCCGGCTCTGCCAAGGCCAAGGCCTGTGATGGGCATGGGTGTTCCAGGGAATTGGGTGTGCTTCACGTGGCTGGGCTCTGGTGTGGTCGGGGGAATGTGGTGGGAGGAGTTCTACCTGGGGAAGCAGGGTCAGGCCACATGCCAGGATCTGAGCCTTCCCCACAGGTAGCCAGAACACACTGGGGGGCTTCAACCAAGGAAGGGTGTGTCTATAGGTTGAAAGACAGAGATATGATCTGGTTGCAAGCATGTGTCCTGAACCAGGCCACTGGGAACATTCAGAGGATGAAATTTGGAGAAGGGCTTGTGACAGGTGTCAACTTGAGCTTTCTTCTAGGCCTCACGTTCAGCTCTGCTAGGGATGTATATTTTCTTCATTGTTTCTCTGTTGAGTGAGGACTCGGCAACAATGAAGGGATGGGGAGGAGGGGGTTTTGTCCTCTGCAAGAGCACACTGTCCTCAGATGTACCCAAACTGGCTGCCTTAAGCTCCTCAGTCCTTCGGCCCCTACTTCCCCTGGGTGCCCCTGGACTGCTGGCTGCCCTTCCAGGCTCTTCCCATCCGGCTCAGGGCAGGATTCACCACCTGGTGAGAAGCTGCTGCTGGGTGTGTGCGTGCCCCAGCCCTCCTGTAGCCTCCTGTTACTGCCTCCCTTGCTGGACTTTCCATCCAGCAGACACCTGACTCCCTCTTTTGCTTTCTTCCGTGGATTCCCCTTGTTCTACTCTGTGGCTTCCAGCTCCCCAGCAAGCCCAGGGATCTCTGAGGACTGGAGGGAGGCCTATGTGGAGAAGAGCCTCCTTCCCCACCTGGGAAACAGAAACCCAGTCTTGAGGGGGCTGCACAAAAAGCAAAGCTGGGAGCCAGGGAGCCAGCATGGAAGAAAGTCCTGCCGTCCTGACCCCAGCCCCCACCCACAGGCCAGGTCATGGTCTCATAGTCTGTTCTCAAGGCCTGAAATGCCACCCTCCAAAGCCCTGTTAACCTCGGCTCCCTGCCCCTCTTGTCTTCTGGCCCTGGAGGTTATTGAGCCCCACCTGGGTATTCCTTTGTCAGTGTAGCTGGTGTCAGGAGAATATCCTAATTGGGAATCATCAGTGATCACTGCCAGAGAAGGCAATGGCACCCCACTCCAGTACTCTTTTGCCTGGAAAATCCCATGGACGGAGGAGCCTGGTGGGCTTCAGTTCATTGGGTCGCTAAGAGTCGGACACGACTGAATGACTTCACTTTCACTTTTCACTTTCATGCATTGGAGAAGGAAATGACAACCCACTCCACTGTTCTTGCCTGGAGAATCCCACAGACAGGGGAGCCTGGTGGGCTGCCGTCTATGGACTTGCACAGAGTCGGACACGACTGAAGCGACTTAGCAGCAGCAGCGGTCACTGCACGTTTCAGTGGGCAGGGCCACATTCACCATCTGTGAGGTCAGCATGAATAGGGAGACCTGTGCCCTCAGCTGGTGCTCACCAGCGGTGTCACCTCTGCCCAGGTTGCTGGCCCAGAAAAAACCAACCTGGAAGTTGGCAGCAAGCAGCTCAGCCCAGCTTTGACCCGTGCAAAACCCTGCTCCATACCCCCTTTGCCCTCCTCTCTGGGGTAAAGGTGGGACCAGGAGACACATCCCTGGCTTGGGACTGCAGAACTGCAAGTGTGACCTCCGCACAGGGGACGGGTCCCTCTGGGGGAGGGGGCAACGGAGAGAGAGGCAGAGAAAATGTTCTGTGCTGACCACATTGGTGAGTGGGGAACAGACATCACACAGACGGAGAGAATCAAGTGAAGCATTCAGAACACGCGTTTCTTGTGTATTTCCCCATCCAGTGAGTGGGGGGAGACGGGAGGAAACTGGGAGCATCAGGGGGTGCCAGAAAGAGAAGACCATGGAGGCACTGAGGGGAGGCCCCCCACCAGACACAGACTCCAGAGTGCCACCATCATGGGGCTTCTGGCTGCCTCACGCTGCGGCCTTGGGGAAGCTCGGCTGGTGTAGGCTCTAGGCAGTGGTGCTGTCCACCCCGATGTCCTGACCAAGGAGAATTAAAGGATCCTGTGGAGACACTGATTCCTGTTGGGCACAGGAATGATGGGACTAATTCTGTATTCAGGTGGAGGATGAGGTGAGAGGTCGGGACCTGCTGCTGTGAGGAGGGTGATGACCCCTCACCAGGCAGAGCAGGAGTGGAGAGAAGGGCTCTCACTTGTCCCGGGGGATGAGGGAGGCATTTGTCAGCTCACTGCACCAGTGCTGCGACTCCAGGCTTCCTTGAACATACTGGTGCCTCCACAAATCTCTTCCCCACTAGGCCACCGCGGTTCCCAGACTGGGTGGCTGCAAGTGGGGTCAAGCCTTGGATCCAGGAGATTGTTTGGTTCTGTTCTTCTTTGTGTTAAGAGCATTTCTGAGAAGGGTTTCTTTTTGGGGAAATAAAAAAGCCACTTGCAGATCAGCCACTTATTTTGGGATATTAACAGATCCTACTTGCAGCACCAGCATCCGGAAATTCTCCCCTGATTCTAATCCATCACTCCCCCACATCCAGCCGGAGCACTGCAGGCTGCTGCCCACGTCAGAGTGTGACATGCAGGTCTGGGAAGGTGTCCAGCTAGCCCACCCACCCTGTTGTCTCCCACCTGCGTCAGAAGAGAGCAGAACTCCAGAGGCTGGGCCAGAACAACTCGGCTCCTTCCTCTGTTGTGCAGCTAAGGGTCATCTAAACCAGAGGTCTAGCCCAGACAGCAGTGTCTGCTCGTCTGTCCACCTCAGCTGGAGGGCTGGCAGTGCTGTGGGAAATGTGTGGTGAGGTAGTCACAGCCTCTAACAGAGAGACCTGTGAGGTTCTGTTGCAGGTGCCCAGCCACTGACACCACTGCAGGAGAGGAGGCGGAGGCTAAGTCAAGAGGAGAGGGGGCATCTTTTAGGAATGTGAGATGGTTTGGCAGATAAGGATCTAAGGTGACCCTAAATGAGTCACCCTTGTGTAGTCCCTTGAATCAGATGGAACCCAACACTTGCTTCTAGCCAATATAGTATGGCAGGGATGATAGCTGTCACTCCCATGATTGTAGCTCTGAAAGACTCCTCTGCTGGCCTTGAAGGAGTGAGCTTCTGTGTGGGGAGAGGGTAGTGAGGGGTCATACAGCAAGGAACTGTGGGTGTTTCTTCTAGAGGAAAAGCAGACCCTGGCCAGAGCTCCCTAAAAAATGGAGACTCAGTCCTCCAGCCACGAGGAACTGAATTCTGTCAACCACCACAGATGGGAGTCTTGAAGAGGACCCGAGCTCCAGAAACAAATGTAGCCCAGTCAATACTGTGATGGTAACCTTGTGAGACTCCAACCAGAGGGTCCGGGAAAGCCAGGCCCAGACTCCTGCCCCAGGAGAGTGTGATATAATAAATATATATTGTTTTGATCCACTTCATGGGTTTGTTACACAGCAACACATAACTAGTACAGATGGGGTAAAAATGTTTCCAGGGAGGACACACCACAGAGATGCTCTCCTTTTGCAGACAAGGAGTTGGAGCTTCCAGGAGGGGCTGTGACCTGCCCCTGGCTAAGCAGCTGGCTGGAGCCCCCCGCAGCAGGCATTGGGGTAGCCCGAGATGTGGACCCTGGTTCTTGCTCTGCTACTGCTCTTCCTTCGTGCAACGTTGACCCTCCTGCTCCCTGGGTCTCTGATTTTTCCTCTGTTGTGTGAAGGGCTGGATCGGGTGATCTCTAGGTGCCTTCTTGCCATGATTTGGTGTTCTGAGGCCACTCTGATCTGTCATCCTTCTGGAAGCCAGGCTTCAGGGCCTCACTGCAGTTGAATCTCTGCTGCTCCTCCCTTGTGTTTCTCCCGGGGCTTCAAGAGGCAGCACCTTCCTGACCTGGGCACACTTCGGTAAGCCTGATGGGCTCAGACAAACCTCCGAGGTGGAGTTCTGGGCTGTGCACCACGAGAGTTACTATCTGACTGTGACCCTTGTGCTATGCGATCCTGGGCAAATGGCCCCTCTTCTCTGACCTCACATCTCCTCAGCTCGGTGAGAGGCTCAGTCAAGTATAATTCCAGGGTTCTCGATGGCTCCCACTCTTCTGTGGTGCTGCTTTGCAGCTTGTGGGGTGGAGACAGGTGAGGCAGGCTACATTTTTTTCTGGTACCCAGGCATCCAAGTCCAGGAGGAGACCTGGATAGCCACCCAGTTCCTTGTTTCCCAAGCCTGGCCCTGTAAGCACCCCAGTGCCTGGCCTGCAGTCATTTCTGGTCCACGGGGCTAGAGACAGAATCTTCCTTGCCTGCTGAGTGTTACTGTGCTCATTGTCAGGCCTAGGGACACAGAGATATAGAATGCATCTTCCACCCCAGAAACATTGGTCCTTGTCTCTAAATTTCGCCTGCAGGTCCATCCCTACTCCCTGTGTGAAGCCTGAGCAGGTGCCCTTGAGCCCATCCTGAAGGAAGGAGGGATCTTCTTTCTGTTGATTGAGTGGGGAGGTCTCCATGTCCGCTCTTTCCTCACCAGCCCCCTGAATGTGCAGTGGCCTGCGATTTTGCCTGTTTCTTCTGTGGCAAAGCAGCAAGGTGCTCAGGGTGAGCAGACTGTGTGAGGGTGTGCAGGGACAGGGAGGGGTGTTGGGCCCACAAAGTGCTGGGAGCAGCCCCTGTGCAAGGGGAAGCCTTGGAGTCAGCACTCCTGATCAGCCAGCCCAGGGTTCCTCAGAAGGATGCCCTGTCTCCAGCAGCCTGTGACCTTGAGGCCACCTTCTACCTGCCCAAGGGAGCTTGGTCTCATGACCAGGCCTCCATGCATGGACACTGTGGGTCCATTGTCACAAGGCCCCTCTGACTGGACCTCAGCTGATAATCTGGGAAACAAAAGCCATGGCTCTCTGCACTCTATCTGCCCACTCTGTCACTATCCTGCTCTCCTCTCCCTAGAATGGGGCTTTTAACAGCAATGCCACCAACAATTTGCCTGAGGGAGAAAAATGTAAATGTGAGTATGTACATATATTACTTTGCAAACCTCCGTGCTGTGGCCAAGTGTTCTTCTCAGTTAAATAAACTAGCAAGTTGCATTAACATGAGCCTTGTCAACAGATCAGCTGGCGGTGGGAATTCAGTGTGTCCTTCTTCCTGCTCTCAAATGTGCATATCCTCACTGTGGGTGAATTCTCCGTAGCACCCATGCAGCTCTCAGACATGTGACATGATGGCCAGTGCAGGGTTTGTGTGGAGTTGGGCTGAGCCTCAAGCTGATTGGAATGGAGCACATTCTGCCCACCCAGGGTCTGGCTGTCCAGGGAAGCCAGGCCAGGGGGTAACTGTGTGTGCTGTGGGCAGGGCTCCTATTCTAGCTGGGGATGGAGGGTAGCTAACAGTCAAAGCTCGCTGGTGCTGGTGCTTTGGGGACATGGAGGGGAGATTCAGCACCTTTTAAAGCTGACAAGAGTGTTTGAGATGGTTCTCTGAGGCAGAGGGTCCAGACAGTGGGTGGGCTGATCACTGTGTGGTCAGATCTCAAGTAGTTTTTAAGAAATCCTGATGATTTCTCAGTTTCGCAGCTAAGACATCAGGAGGACTAGAGAGTTTCTTCACACACCAGGGCTTCTGGTACCTGCTGGGTTGAGTGTGTGTGTGTGTGTGTGTGTGTGTGTGAGTGTGTGTGTGTGTGTGTGTGTGTGTGTGTGTGTGTGTGTATTGCATGCATCTTGGTGAGCATGTGCCTGTGTGGTTCTGCCGGGTTCTGCCCACCAAGCTGGCCTGTCAAGGCTTGCTCCCTCTCCAGTCTGTGGTTAGAAGGGCTCACAGCAATTCCCACCCAGCGAGGTCCTGGTTCTCTGTGAAGACTGTTGATGCCAAGTACAGTTATATTCTAGTTCCTTAGGAAATTTTCATGTTGACCAGAATGTTTAATCAGAACAAGCCATTTCCTGAATGTGTTCAGAATCTGAGAGACTTGGATATAGTGTTATGCACTATATGTATATGTGTGCATACTTTTAAAAAAATCATCTTGTTAACTTTTTTCCTTTAACTTTTTATTAAAATTTTATTTTAAATAAAATTTTATTTAAAATTATGCCAAAATAAGTTTAGGCTTGTAGAAAGTTGTAGGAATATTATGAAGACATTCCATATGCCTTTTACCCAGAATGATAACTTTTTACTCGTCTCATGGTATTCATGGCACTTCTGTGAGGTAAGCATTTCTTCCCCCATTGGACAGATAAGGACTCTGAGCCTCAGAGAAGATAGTGACTAACTCAAGACCACACAGTGGCAGAGCCAGGGTTAAGATCTAGGACTGTCAGTGGGTGTACTAACCTTGTGTGGTGTGTGAATGTGTTGCTGTCCTGCTTCCCCTGTCCCCAGAACCTCCTTTCTTGTGTTGTAGGTCTGCTAGCTAGAAATAGTCTTGGTACCTGACTTTTTTTATTTCACTTCGGTTTTTGAAAGATCTTTGCTGGGTATAGAATTCTGTGATGACAGTATTTTTCTTCCAGTCCTTCAAATGTATCGCTTCATTTTCTTCTTGTTTGCATGGCTTCTGACAAGGTAACAAAGATTTTTCTTCTGTGTTCTCTTAGGTCTGTGATCCAATAACTTTCTTATTTTTGTTTAAACAGTCAGGTGTCTCTTAAAGATATCTAACTGATATGAAAGACATTTTACATGTTTAGCCATGTAGTGACCATTCCCTGTGTTCACCATTCCTTTATGTGGATCCGCATTTCTATTTGGTGTCATTTCACCTTTTCCTGGAAGACCACCTGTAACATTCCTTGTTATGAGAGTCTTCTGGTGATTAATTTGATCAGCTTTTGAATATTTGAAAAAGTTTTTTATTTCATTCTTGTTTTTGAAAGATGTTAGCTTGTATATATCTTAAAGTTACAGAATTCTAGATTAATACATGTTTCTTTCAGCACTTTACAGGTATTGCTCCATTGTCTTCTTGCTTGCATTGTTTCTGAGGAAAAGTTCCTGTCTTCCTTATATTTGTTTCTCTGTATATAATGTGTTATTTTTCCCTGGCTCTTCTTATGATTTTCTCTGTATCACTGATTTGGTACAGTTTGATTATGATGTAACTTTGTTTGGTTTCTTTTATGTTTCCTTTGCTTAGGGGTTGTTGAACTTTTTGGATCTATGGGTTTATATTTTCTCTCAAATTCAGAGATTTGCAGTAAAACTTTCTTCAAATCTTTCAAGGACTCCAATTACATGTATGTTAGTCTACTTGATGTCATCCCATAGCTCACTGATACTCCAATAATTTATTTCTTTTCTTTTTAACTCTGAATTTTATTTTAGATATTAATATGTCTTCAAGTTCATTAATCTTTTCTTCTGTAGTTAATCTGGGATTAATCTGATGGGGAAACAGTGGAAACAGTGTCAGACTTTATTTTTTGGGGCTCCAAAATCACTGCAGATGGTGACTGCAGCCATGAAATTAAAAGACGCTTACTCCTTGGGAGAAAAATTATGACCAACCTAGATAGCATATTGAAAAGCAGAGACATTACTTTGCCAACAAAGGTCCGTCTAGTCAAGGCTAGGGTTTTTCCAGTGGTCATGTATGGATGTGAGAGTTGGACTGTGAAGAAAGCTGAGCACCAAAGAGTTGATGCTTTTGAACTGTGGTGTGGGAGAAGACTCCTGAGAGTCCCTTAAACTGCAAAGAGATCCAACCAGTCCATTCTAAAGGAGATCAGCCCTGGATGTTCTTTGGAAGGAATGATGCTAAAGCTGAAACTCCAGTAATTTGGCCACCTCATGTGAAGAGTTGACTCATTGGAAAAGACTCTGATGCTGGGAGAGATTGGGGGCAGGAGGAGAAGGGGACGACAGAGGATGAGATGGCTGGATGGCATCACCGACTCGATGGACGTGAATTTGAGTGAACTCCGGGAGTTGGTGATGGACAGGAAGGCCTGGCGTGTGGCGATTTTGGCGTTGCAAAGAGTCAGACATGACTGAGCGACTGAACTGAACCGAATCCAATCTAACATATTTTTCATCTCCCACATTATAGTTTTTAGGAGGATGAGTTGTGTCTTTTTAAATATCTCTGTTTAACTTTTTAAAAGAGTACTTATTTGGCTGTGTTGGGTCTTAGTTGCAGCATGTGGGGTGTTCAGTGCATCACAGGACCTTTCACTGAGGTGCACAGGCTCTCTAGTTGTGGCATGTAGGCCTGGTAGTTGTGGCATGTGAGCTTAATTGCCCTGTGGCATGTGAGACCTTAGTTCCCCTACCAAGGATCAAACCTGTGTCCTGCATTGCAAGGTGGATCTTAACCACTGGAACACAAGGGAAATCTCTGTTTAACTTTTTGAACATATGAAATGCAGTCATAATAATTGTTTTTTTTATATAATTGTTTGCTAATTCTAACATTTGTGTCAGTTTCAATTGATTTTTTCCCTCCTTATTAAGGATCTATTGCTTCTTTTCATGCCTAGTAATTTTTTATTGGATGCTAGACATTGTGAATCTTGTCATGTTGTGTATTGTACAGTTTTTGTATTTCTATAGATATTCCTAGGATTTGTTAGCTGGGACTGGTGGTGCTCAGTCTGTGGCTAATTATCTCCTACTGTTGAGGCACAGCCCTTCTGAGTTCTTGCCCCAATGTCCCATGAATGAGGAATCTTTTCACTCTGGCTGGTAGGAGCAGGCACTATCCCAGGTCTATGTGGATGCCAGGCAGTGTTTCCTTTTTAACCCATTTGGATGGTTCTTTCCCAAGTCTTGAGCAGTATTTTTTTTTTTTTTTGGGTACATCTTTAATGAGCAATCCTTAGCCAAAGACTTAAGGGAGTCACTTTGCAGACCTCTGGTGTTCCCTCTCCCTCTCTGTACCTCCTTTTTCTCTTGTGAACTTTAGCTGCCTTGTTTTCTCTGGACTCTTAGCTCTGTCTCCCTACTGTCTGTCCCATGGCCTGAAATTTTCTCAAAGCAACAATCTGAAGCAATTAGGGAGTTCACCTCATTTGTTTCATATCCCTCAGGGTTTATTGACCTTCATTGCCTGATGTACTGTCTTGTCTTATTATGTTTTGTCTGTATTTTGGTTGTTTCCAGTGGGAAGACAAATCTGATCCTTATTACATGATGTTGACTGGAAGGTAACATCCTTTGGTCTTTGGCTTTTCATTTAATCATTTATTTGTAGGGGACACCAGTCTAGGCCTATGAGTGAGAACATTGGTTTGGGCAGTGGTGTTGTCTGGTCTGATTAGCATCCTTGATTTTCATCTGCAGTGTTTTACAATTAATTATATAAACATGTAAGTTTGCTGCATGATTTCTGTACTCCAGAGTCTTTGCAAGAACTTTTTGCTGTTCAACTCTTACTGAAAACTCATTATTAAAAGCTAGTTTGGTTGTATCTTATGAATACTGTGAATTGTACAGTTGGTCATGTTAACTTTTTTTTGCTTGACTTTTTTGACTGTCAGGAGTCTTGGGCAATATCTTAGTCTGACTTTAATGATTGAGTAATATATTTTAAGATGTATGTCTGTGAACAAACTTTTTTGGTCCAGCCTTCTCTTTTTAGCTTATTTGTCTTTTGTCTTATATAGCTCTCAAAGTTCTTAGTTGCAAATAAGAAAAATCTATTCTCACTCTCCAGTTGATTCAGGCAGACAGTCAATGTATCAGAGCAATGACTAGGGATCTCAGAATCTCTGGGAGGCTCAGAGGACCAGGCTTGGAGCAGCAGCCTGAGTCATACCAGGACTGGTCCAGGGGGAGAGACAGTCCCTGTGCTGAGAACTGGCAAAGACTGATGCTGAAACCCACGTCATGGCTGCCCCTGCATGCAGAATCCAGGGACATCCCACACCTCACTAGATTCATTTCTGGTGAGTCTCACGTGAGTATCTAGTGGGAGAAGCCTAAGTCAGGTGCCTCCAACAGAGCTGCAAGAGAGGCTGCTGGACTGGGGAGGATGGTGTTAGACCTCCCCAGTGTAGTAGGGGCATTCAAAGGGATTGGCAGCTATTCACTATTGTTATTGATAGGTAGCTATTATATCCTGATATTATTTTAAACAGTGATAGCTTCAAAATTCACCAGTGATCCTTTTGTGGGGAGAAACAGGAGAGGGTTAATGCAGATGAGTGCAGGTACTCCTGTGCACAGCTCCCAGCCCGGTGCACCCTCCCGGGGCCCCTCAATCCTCTGTTCTTCCACCAGAGCAGACAATGAAGCACAGACCCTTCTTGTGCTCTCAGGGCTCCAGGTTGATGCAGGTGGGAGTGGGCGTGACAAGTTTGAAGGTTAATAAGAACCAAGGGTCAGAGGGACTTCACTCACAGCAGAAAATGAGCCCCTCCCTTGGTCCTTTTATCCAGCTGCATTTCAGGCTTGGTAATCATTGTCACTCGCCTCAAAGTGGAAGCAGCCCTTAAAGACCACCTAGCCTCACCTCATTGGAATAATATCCTCTTAGCTACGTAAGTGGCAAAGCTGAGATATACATTGGTGGGGGGTACAGAGTGAATGACACCCTACTGCCCCTGACCCAGGACAGACTTTCCTGGTGTCCTGGGCTCAGACAGAGCAGATGGGGACAGGTGGAGGATAGCGGGGAAGCGAGAGCATCAGGGATGGACCAGGCTCCTAACTGGAGCAGGAGAAAGGCCTGGGCCAGACCAGCTCCCCCCGACACTATCCTGCGACCCCTTCTTTGGCTTCTTCCCCCCTCCTCCCTCCTCTGTTCTGTCTTCCCTGGATCCCCCAGTGAGGCCCAGGTGACTGAGCATCCTCTGGCAGAGGGAATTAACACACTTAATTAAAGTGTCCAATGAAGAGCTTTGCATACTTCTTAATTACAGTTTGAGTCCTTTGGGGGATGGTTTGAAATGGAAGTTTCATGTGTTTCCTCGTTCAGCCTACGGTGAGCCAGCTGGCCCCTCAGGGCTCAGGTAGGAGCTGGCAGAGCCCTATTCTGTGGCAGCATTTCTCAGCACAAGGCGGCAGGGCGTGTGCAGTGGGAGCCTGGCCCCTGGGCCCCCATGCTTGTCCACCTTGCAGGAGGGTGGGCCTGGGTTTTCTGGTTGTGAAAACAGAACAAAAGGAAACAAGAATCCGACAGATGAAGCTCGTGTCTCCAGCTGTCGTTCTTATCACCGCAGGGCCCGGGGGCTGTGTAGCCCATGGTCAGGCAGTAATGGGGGGCTTTGTGGACAGGGTGTGCAGGGGAATGGTGGAGCCTTCTTCCCAGGCCCTGCAGAGCAGGGACACTAAACAGGGAGGGCCTGGCCACCTTCCCAGCATCAGGATGAGGACTGGACCCCTTGGTGGGCAGCCCTTCCCAGCATCTCCCATTTATGTTCTGTAAACTGTGCTGATGGGAGATCTGAGTCAGCCGGGCCCATCCTAGGAGTGGGTTGCTTGGCCTGAGCCTTGGGGAAGCAGATTTGCCTTTTTAGCCCTGAGTGACAGCCCCGTGTGACAGCTGTGGACATTTCTGCGACCTGGGTTGGCTGATAGGGTCTCTGGGCCAAGGATGCAGAGACCCTTTCCCTTCTCTAAAAACACAGGGGTCTAAGAGGAGGGCAGCCCGCCACAGCAGCCTGGCGATGGCAGTGAGCCCTGCTTTCCTATCTCCCACTCTGGGCGCAGCCCTCTGACCCCAAGGAGGACCAGACGGGACCCACCGACCATTCAGTGGCACCCCTGCACTGGTGTGGGCGGTAAACACGAGCATGCCCCAGAGAACAGATTTTGGGGCAAGGTTCGGGCGTGGATCAGCGAGGGGGACCCTCTTCAGGTGGGGCATGTGCTGCCAGGCCTTGGCAGACCCTCCATCAAGTCTCCAGCTAATTTCTTAGGCCCATTTCTGGCCCTCATGGATATCTCTCTACCTCCACCCACACCACTGTAGAGATGACAGGGCAGAGAGGAGTCCTTCACAGAGGGAGATGATATTGCACTGGGGTCTGGGGGCTCACAGCCTACTCAGGTGTCAGCCTGTGACCTGGGTACCAGCTGTGCCCAGGAGCTCTCATGGGCACGGACCCCAGACTCCTGGGAGTCTGTGGCTTCAGGTAGTAGCAGTGGTGAGATGTGGGTAAGGGATAGCTGTGTGCAGAGGACGCCTTAGCCTCATGTCACCAGACCTGTCTGGTCACTCCCCTGGGAATGTCACTCCCCTGATGTGTCGTCTCCACCCGTCAAGACCCAGCCCGAGTGCCACCTCCTGCGGGTTGTTGTTCAGTCACTCAGTCGTGTCTGACTCTTAGTGACTGTAGCACACCAGGCTTCCCTGTCCTTCATCATCTCCTGGAGCTTACTCATGTCCATTGAGTCAGTGATGCCATCCAACCGCCTCATCCTCTGTCGTCCCCTTCTCCTGCCTTCAGTCTCTCCCAGCATCAGGTCTTTTCTTTTATGGTTAATATTACTTGCGCTCTACAGAAGAAGTAATTACTGGATTTTTCTGCTTCCATTTCAACTTTGGAAACAGGTATTAATAGTTTCTTATGAAGTTACACATACACAAACCCTTTGATCTAGAAATGTTTACTTCTAGGTTTTTCCCCAAGAGAAATGAAAACATAGATCCATAAAAAAATGTGGGCACAAATGTTCATAGCACATCATGTTGTTCTTATTTGGTCACTAAGTCATGTCCAACTCTTGGCTACTCCGTACACTGCAGTGCACCAGACTTCCCTTGTCCTTCACTATCTCCTGGAGTTTGCTAACACTCATGTTCATTGAGTCGGTGATGCTGTCTAACCATCTCATCCTCTGCTGCCCCCTTCTTCTTTTGCCTTCAGTCTTTCCCAGCATCAGGGTCTTTTCCACTGAGTTGGCTCTTCACATCAGGCGGCCTAAGTATTAAAGCTTCAGTTTCAACATTAGTCCTTCCAATGAATATTCAGTGTTGATTTTCTTTAGGATTGACTGGTTTGATCTCCTTGCAGTTCAAGGGACTCTCAAGAGTCTTCTCCAGCACCACAGTTTGAACGTATCAATTCTTTGGCACTCAGTCTTCTTTATGGTCCAACTTTCACATCTGTATATGACTACTGGAAAAACCATACTTTGACCATATGGACTGTTGTTGGCAAAGTAACATCTCTGCTTTTTAATATGCTGTCTAGGTTTGTTACAACTTCCTACAGGACACCTCTGCAGTTCCCCAGCAGAGAGTGACCTTGCCTTTTTTTTGTCTCAACTTGCGTTGCCTCTTGGGTGTTTGCACCTGACTCTGGCTCCGTCAGCTTAGCCAGGCCGCTGCTGCAGGGCAGAGGGTCATCTGCTTTCCACTGTGGATTCTGTGCCTAGCCTGGGTCTAGCACAGAATGAGCCCCCGGTGGGTGTTTGAGCAAGTAGAGATGCCTCACATCCTCTGTTGCTACCTAGAAGCCACCTGAAAGTACAAAAATCCATTTTCCTGGGACCTGCACTGAGATGGGGAGTGGGGGTCATGGGAGACTGGGGAAGTAAATGGCCCCATGGGTGAGGTCCAGGTGAATGCTGCTGGCTATAGCTTTGATAGCATTGACTATACAGACGTTGGTCAGCAAAGTGATACTCTTCTTTTTAATATGATGTTTAGGCTTGTCATAGCTTTCCTTTCAAGGATCAAGTGTCTTAATTTCATGGCTGCAGTCACCATCTGCAGTGATTTTGGAGCCCAAGAAAATAAAATCTGTCACTGATTCTGTTTTATCCCCTTCTATTTGACATGAATTGATGGGACCGGATGCCATGATCTTAGTTTTTGAATGAATGTTGAGTTTCAAGCCAGCTTTTTCCCTCTCCTCTTTCACCCTTATCAAGAGGCTCTTTAGTTCCTCTTCACTTTCTGCCATTAGAGTGGTATCCTATGCATATCTGAGGTTGTTGATATTTTTCCTGGCAACCACTCCAAAATTTAGTGGCTCAAGACAATGAGGCTATATTCTTTGCTCAGGAATCTATAGTTTGGGCAGGTCCTAGCAGGGAAAGGGTGTCTCCGATCCACTTTAATGGCTCCAAGGGTGGGCTCGAGTCACCTGAAGGCTCCCCCACCCACAGGTCTGCTGGCTTGGGGTCTCCATTTCTTGCCATATGGGTGTCTCCGTGTGGTCCTCCTGTGTGTAGGCTGCCTTCGGCGTCCTCTCAGCATGGCGACGGGATTGGAGGACTAGCTTCCAGAGTGTGGAAGCTGGAGCGCTCCAGACAGAAGCTGTGCTGCCTTTTCTGACCTTGCCTTTGGAGTCACACACAGTGCCATTTCTACCATAGTCACAGGCCCGCAAATTTCGCCCCGGAGAGAGTGACAGCAATGCACTGTAAGGAGAGCATGTGGGCTGGGGCATATTTTGTGAGCCATCATGGACATTACGATCTGCCACACCTTTCCCACCGCCTTTCTGCGTAAGACCCTTCGGAAGCTCCTGCCATGCCTGGGAGGGAATTGTGCTCCGCAGTGTGGCCACAGGCCTGGCCATCTAGCCCTGGCCCACTGGGCTTGCTTCTGATTTGGGTTTAAGTCAACCCGGTGCCCATACAGAGCTCCCTTGAACAGTGTTTGTTATCTATTCCTCACACACCTGGTTGGGCCCCATTTCCCCTGAGACCAAGGTCAGACGTGGACCTGGAGGGCCCCAGTGTGTCCCCAGGGCTCCTGGCCAGGCTGCTGCCCCTCCTCCAGTGTAATTAGCCTGTTGCTTCCCATCCCGTCGCCTCACACAAGTGTCCTGTCTTCCTGCCTCAGCACTCACACTGTTCCCTCTGCTTGAAATACCTGTTCCCCTCCAAACCCCCGCTTCCCGCTGGGCTGCTCCCCACCGCTTGTGGCCTTCCTGACTACCAAGCCACACCCCAGAACCCATGCCCTTTGTGACCTCCTGCTCTGCTGCTGGCCAGACCTTTCCATAAACCAGCGCAACGTCCTGCACGCGGTGAGTCTTAGGCGTCATACCTGGGTTTCCACATCAGCTCCACTGCTTCCCAGCCACATGACCGTGGAGATAAGAACCACCTTATTGGATACCGATGAGGATTAATGAGGAAAACTAAGAATTTCTTGTGTGGTGCTGAGTAGAAGATCAGTAAGAACGTTTCCATTCCTTCTTTCTGGAGCTTCCTAGTAAGTGCTCAGGATGAATTTTCTCACCCTCATTTGGGTGAAAGAGGGAAAATGTATCTCCCTGCTTAATCCTGTGGGCCTAAACCGCCAGAAGATTACGAGAATATTACCGAGCTGTGAGCAGAGAGGAAAAAGCTCAGTAATGATTTGCTTGCTTATTTTTAATAAAATCCTGCCAGAAGAGCTGAATCTTTGCTCCTGAAAAGAGCTCTGCATTGCTGTGGTGGTATCTGAGAGCTGTCCTTAGGGCAGTGGGGCAGTGTGACCTTGAGAACAGAGCTGTGTGGGCAGGACGGCCCTCCAATAGGATGCAGGGGGCCGCAGAAGGATGGGGGGGACCTCAAGGGAGGGCCTCCTTCCCCTCCCCCACCCCTCCTTCCCCTCCCCCACCCCTCCTTCTCCCCCTCCCCCACCCCTCCTTCTCCTTCCCCTCCCCACCCCTCCTTCTCCTTCCCCTCCCCCACCCCTCCTCCTCCTTCCCCTCCCCCACCCCTCCTTCCCCTCCCCCACCCAGCCCTGTCTGAGCTGCTTGAATGTGTGGCCCCTCTGGGGCCTCCCCTTGGCCACAGCCCAGTGGCAGTGCCCAGTCAGGTGATGGTTCCAGCTGTCCTGCTGCTCTTTGTGGCGAGCCTGAGAGTGACCCGGCAGGTGGGTTCTCCGTATCCAGGTTCCAGCACCTTCCACCTGGGGCAGTTGTTGAAGGCGGGGTGTGGGGTCAGGAAGAGGCCTCGGGCCTTCAAGGGGAGAGGAGTGTGGACGCAGGGGCCCCTTGACCCGCCCTACTTCTCAACATGACACAGGGCAGCAGTAGGTGAGAGGCTCCTCGGTAAAGCTCTGTCTCAGGGCCCTGGAGCTCCTTTCCTGCTGCTGTTGCCGGACAGCATTGCCTGGGGCTCTACTCTGAGAGGTGATCAGTCCCCTTCAGGCTGGTGAGCCCCGCCCCAGAGCCCCGAGGCCACGGATCAGGGTGGAGGCCCGGCAGTCAGTCTTAGCCAAATTGGGGCTGGGCAGGACGCACTGGCCACAGACACACCGGCCACACTTGCCTGCAGTGAAGGGTGCAGACCCAGGCCCAGGCGAGGAGGAGGCCTCCAAGTAGGGAGGCCAAGTGGACAGGTTCAGACAGAGTCTGAGCCACGCTGGCCTGGCAGCCGTGGAAAGAGTATGGGTGGTCTTGGGGAAGCTCTGAGGCAGGCAAGAGGAGGGCTTCTGTTCTGAGAAATGAAAAAAACTGACCTGGAAGAATGGTGGGAAGAAAACATTCCCTTTTGCATCAAATCCATAATGAGGCTGTCATTCAGTACGGGCCTCAGTTTGGGGTGCTGTACCCCACGTGTCTTAACCCATCCATCCTTGATTTTCTAAGCCTTCCTTTTGCTTAAATTCCTAGTTTCTGGCCTTCTAGGTTGGATCAAGCACTGCCCAAGTAGGGGGAAACCCTGCCTCCTGCCCATCCAAGAAAAAGGTTCCTTGGCTTAGGCAAAGCCATTCCTGGGGTTCCATGACATCTACAGTGGTGGCAGTGATGACCTGGCAGAATCCTGCAACCCAGCACGATCCAGAGATGCTGAGGAGCATGAGGCATAGGAACTCAGTCCCTGGTCTGACCGCCTCATCCAGGCCCCACTCAGCTTTGGCCCTGGGCAAGGAGCTGGCAGCTTGTTTCCCCTTGTGTAAAATGGAGATGCATAAGTACCCAACTCAGAGTTGAGGACTAACCAGGGTGGACTTGGGGGCTTACTGTTGCTGCAAGCACAGAAGTCCTACAGGCTTTAGGCAGGCAGGTATCCCGTCTCCCCCGTTTATTACTGCCGTGTAAATCTGTGTCTGGCACAGCCCCTGCGGTGTGTGTGACACAACCTCCGTAAATACATGGTTCAGGTGGTCATCTTTTATGGGTCTGTGAGAAAGCCGAGAAAATACTGACTCTGGCCAGGACCCCATGCCTAAAAGGTTGTCCTGTGCGGTCCCCAAAACGCTGCTTGTTTCTTGGGCATTTTCTCCTCCTGCCTAGCCATTACCCTGCAAGCCACTGGGGAGCCACTGGTTGTGGCTGGTGCCCCTAGAAGGGACTTGGCAGAGAAGCCTTGCAGAGATTTCTGCTCTCTCAGCTCCTCCACGAGCCTCCTGTTCCCTCAGTGGCTTTTAGGGGATTCTGCTGTCTCTCCTTCCTGTCCTGGGGAGGAGCGTGTTGGAGGAAAGGACTGTGTCCCTTCCCCGAGGTGTAAGGTGCTGCGTGTCGCCACAGACGGGAGCTCCCAGCAGGCCGTGCAGTGCCTCTTTACCTGAGGCTGCAGGAACTTGCCGTTGCTCTTGGAAGAGGAGGATCCATGCACTCCCTGATTTCATCCTCTTCCTGCTGGCTTGGGGTTGCTCCACTTCTCACTCTGGGTTCCCCTAAGCAATTAACAGCCACACTTTTCTGTGGCCTCAGAGTCAATCCTCCTAGCGTCGGAAGCCCCCACTTCTCATTTTCATGTGAATTTAAGCAGAGATTTAAAGCAATTGGAAAGCACTTTACAGATTTAATTTGTACTGGACGCTCAAAGGGCAGTTTCCAGGTAAACTTAGCCAAGAGATCCTGGGTCTATTACTGCTCACCCCAGAGATGTTCAGAAGAGAAGTGGGGCTATTCTGACAGCAGCAGATACACTGCAGTTCAGTCCTGGCACTACCTGAGCTAAGCTGGTATCAGATTGCTCAGGTTTAAGTGGGGGACTCACAGTTCCCCACTAGACTGACACCCACCTCAGACACCAGCTGTGAGTGAGGTCCCCAGGGTCCTGCACTTCTGACCAGCTGGCTACAAATCTAGGGGTTCCCCCAGCCCTCTTCAGGTTCCATAATTCACCAGAACAACTCCCAGAACTCAGGAAAGCACTCTTACTTACAATTATAGTTTTACCACAAAAGATAGGAATCAGGAACAGCCCAGTGAAGAGACACAAAGGGTGGAGTTTGGGCAAGCCTGGAACCAAGCTGCATGCCTTCTCCCTGTGGAAGACGACTGCCCTTTCATTACAAATGCCGGCTGCCAGGAGAGGGCTGCCCTTGTCTGCTGTACTGCTGAGGCTTCCGAACTGGAAAGGGACCTTTCCCAGGGGAGCCCCGTTGGGTTGCCTTGGCTCCGTCTAACCAGGGACCAGCCACACTGCTAGGTTCGGCCTGTGGACATCCCATCTGAGAACTGGGGAGAGGCAGAATGGAGAACTCTTGGGCGCTGGATCTTTTGCTCTCCCTGCCAGAGTTACCTGTCTCTCACAGCCCAGAGCAGAAGGGACTCTGAGCCAAGCTCAGCGGGTCCAGTCTACCTCTGAGCCTCCCAGGGCCATAGCAGAGGCTTGGTGGGACGGTGTAGCATTCCATACTGGGCCTGACCCAACAAATGTTCCTTTATCACCCTTCCTCCCCACCCAGATGCTCAGAGATGCTGCTACTGCGTTTCTGCCACTGCCAGGCCTCAGAGGACCTGCACAGGGTTAGGTCAGAAGCCAAATCCTGCAGTTTGGGAAATTAGAAGTATTTACGGGATTCCACAGAGACTTCCTTTTTCCCTTAGTCCTACCAGTAGTTCTCAGTTGGACATGTTAATGCCCTTAGGGGGATTTGCAGATGTGCAGGGGAGTCCTCGCTTGTCACAATGACTGGGGATCCCGCTGGCACTTACCCAGCAAGGTCCAGGGACGTTAAATATCCAATGAGGAGCTGGGCAGTCAGGTACACATTTTGAAGAATAGTTCTGCCCATGAGAGACACTGGGGAATGATCCATTTACTTCCCCTGCCCTCTGGTTCCTTGGAGAGTCACCTTCCTCATCAGTCTCCAGGCTAAAATAAAAGGGCGTGCCTCTGTCCCAGCCTGTGACCAAGGGCAAAGTGTTATTTCCAGGTGAATGTAGGCCTGTGACAGAAGCATTCTGTAATGCACACACTTTCTCTGATCGTTCTTATATGGCTCTTATGGGTCAAGGAAGACCTGGATTTGTGTGGTAAGAGTTCACAGGGCAGGGAGTCCCCTGCAGCCCACCCAATGACCTCAGTGTCCCCACCTCCCACTCTGTTTCTGAATCTCATCTTTTCCTCTGGGCTTTTTGATTTCATTATCTGTTTTCATGGCATGAAATGTGTTTAGAGGAGCCTGGCCCGGATCACAGCTGAACCCCTCTCTTCTTGTTTTACAGTCGGGAAGACATCGCTGATCACACGGTTCATGTACGACAGCTTCGACAACACGTACCAGGTGAGTTCCTGGGTCCCTGCCCCTCACTAAGCCTCATGGTGTTTGTAGCCTTGACGGCTGCCTGGACACCATGCCAGCCACCCTCCCAGGACTGCTGATGCTGGAGGAGAGTAGGGTGTGCATGGGGTCCAGGGCATCTATGTTGCCTTGGAGGAGCCTCCCATTTGCACCCTGGTCCCAGCCCACCAGTAAAGACCCTGAGCCCTTCTAAAGCTCCAAACCTCAGTAAGAAAATGTTTCCAGGAGAGAAAGGACAGCTTTCAGTTTGTGTTCTCCTGCCCCCGTGGCAGGTCTAAATCATTACAGTGTTTGGATTCTTGAGAGTCATATGGAGGTGGATGGACAAGATTCTAAATGAGGGTCGTGAAAGAGCAGTAGGGGAATGTGCTTCTCTAACGTGGCTGTTGGCTGGACCTTCGTGTGTGTGCACACACACACATGGTTGCTGGGGCCCTTCCTTCCCTGGAGAGACTAGTGTGATGGGCCTACACTGCTCTACGTGGGCAGGAGGCTAGGTGAAGTGACCTGAGTGCCCCTGGCTCTCAAGGGAGATCTGGAGTCAAACAGAAATGGCTCCAGGAGCCAAAGGCTGAGCTCTTGAAGGTCAGTATCATTTCACTTTTCTGGCACCATGGGTGAGTGGCGAGGTTTGTCAAATGAAGCGAATTCCCCTGTAATTATAGCTGTTATCATAAGGCACCAAACTTAATCATTTCAACTATTTTTAAGAAAAAATGTATTGTTTTCTTTCTTAAGACAGACAAGTAGTAGTGCATTTTTCTAAGCCAGTGGGTTCTGGGAGTTAGTAGTTCTAAGGGATGTTAGTAGGTGTTTGGGGGGCAAGAGACTGAGGATCACTGGTGAACAGAATTCTCCTGCAGGACTTCTCAGGGCCTTTTCCATATCAGTGCATGGTTTTGATCTGCTGAAAGATGTAGTGTGCAGAATCTCCCACATGTATTTGGTCATGGAATACTTCTGTCATTGAGTCCTCAAAGGATAAATATTTATAGAACACCCTGAGGACTGTTGTGCTAAGAGGTTTCCCCACCTTCCCGGACTTACAGAACATGCAGAGCACAGCTCACTGCCAATTATAGTTCTGTGTCTATTCTTTAGTCTGTCTCACTCTGGACCAGTCAGCATGCCTGTCTAAAATACAGCCCCTTTCTCTGCCTCCCTCTTATCCCTTCTTTTCTTCTGCTGTCATTTGAAATGCCAGATAACTAGTAGACTTGGTAAGAATTGACTAGAGGGGTGACCCGAGTGATGTACACAACCCTGGACATCAGCTCTGGGATGACTGTCTCAGCCACACTTTGTCTCGTTTGGTACAGGCCACGCTCTCTACCAGGGTGGGCTTGCCAGAGGCTTCTCTTCCCTGCAAGGGGAGTCTTCCTGCATCACTTTACATCTGAATCACAGCTCTTTAACTTCAGTTCTTAAGTCTGACTTGGTGTTCACTTGTGTGTGTGTATGAATGATCTCACAGAGATTATTTTGATTATTTGATCTTTCAAGTGTTGTAATACTTATAATACTTGTTGATGCCCCATTGATAATAGTGACACTCCTGGCTGGTTGGTATTCCTGGCAGTGATGGACAGCAGAGGAGGCCTCAAGGTCTTTGCAGTGGCCCTCAATAGCCTCAGTGGTCTTTTGTTGTGGATCAAAGCCTCAACTTCTCCCCATGTTGTTTGAGTCCCTCAAAATCTCAGCCCACCTCTATCTTCAGTGTCATCTCCCATGACCCACTGCTTGTCCTATATCCTGTGGTCCAGGGGCCTCCCTGCTTGCTGCTCCCAAGTCAGTGACACTCTGAGGCCTCCAACACTGGGTTTATGGTGTCAGCTTTGCTGGAATGCCCTTCCCATTCCTCCTCTCTGCTGTGAAATGTTCTTCTGACTCACCAAGGCTCAAGTGCATGTCTGCCTGTGGTTGGGCCGTGCCATGCTCTGTGCCCCATGGTTGGGCCGTGCCATGCTCTGTGCCCGTGGTTGGGCTTTCCCCATACTCTGTGCCCCATGGTTGGGTCGTGCCACGCTCTGTGCCCCATGGTTGGGCCGTGCCATGCTCTGTGTCCCGTGGTTGGGCCGTGCCACACTCTGTGCCCCGTGGTTGGGCTGTGCCACGCTCTGTGCCCCGTGGTTGGGCCGTGCCATGCTCTGTGCCCCGTGGTTGGGCCGTGCCATGCTCTGTGCCCCATGATTGAGCCGTGCCCATGCTCTGTGCCCCATGGTTGGGCCATGCCATGCTCTGTGCCCCATGGTTGGGCTGTGCCATGCTCTGTGCCCCTCTGCAGCTCCCTCTCCCCAGTACGCCGTCCTCCTGGCTCTACAGGAACGCCTCCTGCTTTGGCTGCTGGATGGGCTCTCGGCTTGGCTGAGGCCTGGACCCCTCAGATTCAATGCCGCGTTCAGGGGCCCTCCCAGGGCCTGCCCACAGCTGGTGTCAGTTGCCACAGTGGCGTCAGGAGGGACTGTCTGCCTTGATTTTTAGACCCCATCACACTAAGTTGCCACAGTGGCCCCGTGTCAATGTCCAGTGTCGTGGAAACAAGCAATGAAAGCCCAAGTGCCCTCCCCACCGCAGGCTCTTCTGACTTCTTTTTTTTTGACTGCAGGTGGAATTTCTTTCCTAATACCTTCTAACATGGTAATTAGGCTGGGAGGCTGGGGCTCCAATTCTGTGCATACACAGGCCCATTTTAATAAATTCTCTGGAGATGGAGAGAGGGAAACGTTAGTTTTTCTTAACATGATGGCAGAGGCACTTGGGAAGTAGACACCAGCCCCGAGGGCTCTGGGGATGTTCCCAGTTGTCCCCTGCATGGTGCTCACTCCCGGCACTGCCCACTCATACCTCATGTATCAGCCCTGTAGCCCAGCAGCGCCCTCCCACCTCACCTTCATTGGCTGAGGTGCCCAGACAGTTTTCAGGACTGACTCCCTCACTCCCACCTTTGCTGCGTGCCTCTGGCTCTGTCTCCTGCCCCCCTCCGCTGCTCACGTACTCTGACAACACGTTTGCCACATGCTTACTCTGTGTTGCCACAGAATCTGGCTGTGCCCTGAGGCAGGGCATGGACGGTAGAGGGTGTTCAACCTCATCCTGTGTGACAGCGAGTCCCCCTCCTACCCCCATGTCTGGGGCTGAACTTGCCTGAGGCCCCAAGGGGCTGGCATGAGGACCTGGGCATGCAGAGTGGGGTTCCCCACCAGACCTCTCTGGGATCCTGCTGATGAGGCTTTAGCGGCCCTAGAAGCTCTGTGGGGTTTGGGCTTATGGGGCAGAGTGGAGAGCTAGTGGGGCTTCCTGAAGGCTGGCTCTCATGGGAATCAAAGAAGCCAGAGTTTGTAGGAGACAGGCCTGGGGGCCTGGGCCAGGGCAGGATGGCAGTTGCAGCAGGGCCCACAGACTTGGGGCAGCTCTGCGAGTGGAAGGGCAGGGAGGGGCATCACGCATCAGTCATGCAGGGCTGAGTGAAGGGGCCTGGGCTGGACACACAGAACCGTGGGAGGGGCGAGCGAGCAGACTAGGCCTGTGGGGTGCAGAGGAGGGAGAGGCTTGAGTGGCCCTGGGTTTCTGTCCAGACACCCCGGAAGAGTGTCAGTACCGTGAACACAAAGGAAAACGAAAAGTCGAGTGGGAAGTAATGGTGGAACAGCCAAGTGCAGATGCTTGAAAATGGCATTACGTGAGTGGGCCCAGGAAGGGCTGGCAGCATCTGGATCCCTGAAGCCTCAAGAGCTGATGAGTTTCCTGGGTCGGATTGTAGACAGCAGGCGGAGGGCCAGGAAGAAAAGCCTTTTTCCACAGAACCCAAGAGGCCATGTGTGCTTAGGTGGTGTTCAGGTAACCACCTGGCACCTGAGGAGACAGGGGAGGGTCTTCACCCCTGTTGAGGTGCTCAGAGTGGGGTCACACATAAGGAGAACTGAGTCACACACTGAGTCAGCACATCCTCTCATATTAGCTCCTCCTTTTTCTCCAAAACAATGCTGCCTTCAGAGGCCTGCGTTGAAATCCCACCGCTGTCACTTAGCTGAGAGTCTGGGCTAGCATCCTACTTTCTTAGCATTGCGTTTTTTAATCCAGAAATTATTTGGATGGCACTTAACCCCTACATCACCTAGATCAGTGGCCTCAAACTTCAGCAGTAGGAATGTGGTCAATTTGTATTTAAAGCATAGCTCATGGACGCCTTAAAGCCTAGATGATGGGAAATTTTAGATCAGAAATACTGTTGATACCAATGTGAATTACATACTCTACAGAGAGCAGTACTAAACAACTCCACTGCAGATGAAGTTGATGATGATGAAGTGAAGTTAACAATAACTTGCTCACAGAGTGTTTGTATGGGAAACCGCGGCCCGCCTATCCATGCCTGCGTGTGCATCTGTGCAGAGCTCTGGCACTCTGCCGGGTGCTGCCGGGTCCCCAGGCTTCTGGCAGAACCCTGAACTCTGTCTTTGGCCAACTCTAGCAACACGATGATTTTATCATATTAATACAGTTAAGAAAGAGTTCCATGTTTCACAAATACTGGGTTCTGTGGTCAAAATGTGAGGCAACACTCTTATACAGTGAAATACCCCTAAATGCCAGGCAGCTTGGCAAGGTGACTCTGCCCTCAGACACCCCCTGGAGCAGCACCAGTCACCCAGGTGCTCCATTTGGACATTTACCTAGGACTGGTCGGAGGGCAGACTGACTGTGACATCTTTTCTTTCCCTCCCTCCTCTCCTCTGGCTTCTCTTCCACTCTTTTGTCAAGCATATTAAAATTAGGTATGTGGCCAGCCTCTAGTACAGAAGGCTGCCTAACCTGGCTTAAACAAGGGAGGGTTTCGGTTTTTCAGGTGCCAGAAGTCACTGGGCCTTGAGCTGGCCCAGCTGTGCGGTGATGCCATCAGGCGTGTCCCAGGCCCCTGGGCATTCTGTTCTGGCTTCTTGTTCTGTGGGTTCGTATCTTCATGCATCTTGGCTGTTGCTGCTTCAGACATCACCTCTGCATTCAAGGCAGGAAAAAAAAGGATAGCAAGAACATCCCTAGAATCCCATCCCCCTCCAGCAGACTGCAGCTTGTGTCTTATTGGCCAGAACTGAGTCACCTGATCACCATTACCCTCTAGAGAGGCTGGGAAAGCAGAGTTTTTCTTTTACAGTTTCCAGCCCTGCAAGGGAGTAGGAGGTTGCCAGTTGGTGTTAGGGGAGTCCAATAGCACCTGCTAGTGTTCATAAGTGAAGTGGCCCCATCATGCAACTCTGGCCCAGGTTAGTAATCCTTCCTAATTTACTTTGTGGGTTACTTGTAGATGCACTTAAAAGTCCTCCCCCCAGAAAGTCTTTCTCCCTGAGAGCCGAGGAGAGGGCTTGTGCATTTGTGAGCCTGTGGGAGAGCTCTCAGGGAGCTTCAGGCCACACATCCCTCGGCATCTGGGTAGCCTTTGGAAGAATTGACTAATTTTGATGAAACTTAACCCCTTATTTGTTGGTAATGGACAGAGAGGCCTGGCATGCTGCACTTCATGGGGTGGCAAAGAGTTGGACGCGACTGAGCGACTGAACCGACTGACTGACTGACTGAGCCCCTTATTTGGGCTTCCCAGGTGGCACTAGTGGTAAAGAACCTGCCTGTCAATGCAGGAGACATACGCGACGTGGGTTCAATGCCTGGGTCAGGAAGATCCCCTGGAGGAGGGCCTGGCAACCCACTCCAGTACTCTTGCCTGGAGAATCCCACGGACAGAGGAGCCTGGCGGGCTACAGTCCATGGGGCTGCAAAGAGTTGGACATGACTGAAGCGACTTGCATGTACACATACAACCCGTTGTTTAAAGTTGGAAAGTATATATTGTTGGTTGATGTTTTACAGCACAGTCAGGAAATGAAAGAGCAATCAATACATATTTATATTGGTTGGTGACTAGCACAAGCCAGTTCCCTTTGGGAGGAAAGTGGTCATGGGGACTGTATAACCTTTGAGGCTAAAGTGTTGGAAAGAATCCAGGTACCTGCCCTGTGGCCTTCCAGCCAACCGCCCCTCCCCCAAGGTACTTGGTTGAGTTGCTGGCCAGGCCAGACCCTGCCCAGCATGTTTTCCAGAAGCTGCTGTCTCCCTCCCCCACCGCACCCATTTGCTGGTCTGAATCCCTAAGTTTCACCAGCTTCATTTGCATGCTCATTTGCATGACTTTACCCTGATACTCTCCTCTGAGGGTTGGTGGTGCAGGGCATAAACAGCAGCTTCATTGTCAAGGGCCTGCCATGCCCAGCTGCTTTCTGCCACTTGCCAAGATGCTTCCCCAGCCACGGGCCAAGGCCTGGCTAAGGCTGAAAGAAGATACGCATACATTCCTTTTCATGATTTCTTTTCCTGAGAAGAGAATCTCGAGTCAGCTTATGCAAATTACCATGCAAATTTCTACCACAGACTTTATTACTGTGTCTTGTCAGAAAGTGGATGCAAAATTACATTTCATAATAAATGCACATAGCAAAAACAATGTCAACAAGTGCCTCAGGAAACATCTCTTTCCTCGGGCATGTGCTGGGCCAATGGGAGCTTTTGTGCAGAGGGAGGCGTATAATGTGCCATCATTCTTCACTGTGTGTCTGAGCCCTGTTAACACTAGTTAACATACCTGCGGAAGAAGATAAACGTGATGCAACTATGAAATCTGCCTTGTTAAGGTCCCTCCTTTTTTGTATAAGATGAAGTGCCTGCCATTTTTCATAAGCAGTACAGTTGGCAATATTAAAGGAATAAATAAGCACTGCCAGGTTTGGGGTGATCTAACCACAACAGGATGCAGTCTGGCTTCCTTGGAAGGGCATCAGGCAGTAGAGGAGGCTCACCCAGCACAGCCAAGGAGGGGAAGGGAGGGAAGGATCGTGGGGGTCATGGAGAGTCCCCAGAGGCAGGCCTGCTGCTCTTGTTATCTTGATATCCTCTTTACATCTTTGTGGAATAGTTTCCAGCAAGAATAATTCACTGCCTACTTCATAAGAGGAAACAGAATACAGAGAATGAATGCTGTGGTTCCTTTGGAACTCATTTCTCTGAAGGCCAGCCTTTCCTGAGGCTCTGTGAACACTCATTTACTGGGATGTGAACAGCAGTTATAAGCATCAAGGTTCCTGGGACCAAGAGTTTGGGAAACATCAGATTACATGAAATCGTTCCTGATTCTTCCGTGCAGGACTTCTCAGAGCCTTTACTATGTCACTGTGCTTTATGGCCTCCCATTACAGGCTGGAACATGAAACCTTTCCTAGAAACACTTGATCACAGTTCACTTTCATCCTTGTAGATGGCCTCTCTCACGAGGCTATGTTCCACAAAACCAGCCTGAGAAACGTTATTGGAGGGTCTCCTGTAGGTTGAGTGGGTGGGTTTCTTCTACAGCTTCTTTTGGAAATCCTACCATCGGTTGGTCAGTCCTCATTTTGTTTGTACAGAGTACCTTCACATAGTCTAACTCACTTGATCCAAGAGTCCTTGAAGGAAGTTATGATTGTCCCCATTTTAGAGATGGGAAACTGAGGGTCAAAGAGGCTGTCATTATTTCAGGACAAGCCCATTAAGGTAGCGGCAGAGGTCCCTGAAAACAGACCAAGGACCCATTTGGATGAGGCACTCGGCTAGCTGCATGCCAGATCCTCCAGGGCTGGCCGTGCTCCACCCCAGGAGGCATTGACAGAGCGTCTAGGTTTGTTGTCAGAAATCTGTCCTCCTCCCCCATGGAGGCTCCTGGTCACCTCAGTCCCTTGGCCTCTGGCATCACCAGGGCTGTGTGCGTATCATTGATCTGGGCTTTACCTTCAACATAAAGGAGGCTTCCCTGGTGGCTCAGAGGTTAAAGTGTCTGCCTGCAACGCGGGAGACCTGGGTTTGATCCCTGGGTCAGGAAGATCCCCTGGAGAAGGAAATGGCAACCCACTCCAGTATTCTTGCCTGGAGAATCCCATGGACAGAGGAGCCTGGGGGGCTACAGTCCACGGGGTCGCAAAGAGTCGGACATGACTGACCGACTTCACTTTCACTTTCACTTTACCTTCAAAGCAGAAATGATTTCCTCCTCATCTCACCTCACACTCATGCCTCACAATCTTTTTACATCTTTTTCTTTCCACCTGCACATACATAGTTGCATGCACACCTGTGTGTCTCCACTCATATGTCTACTCACACATATTCATACACATGTTCCCATCAGCACACACACACTGTATGACCTCTACTGAACTTTGGAGGGAGTGGAGGCTGTGGCACGTAACAGGGAATCAGCAAGATTTCTGGGGCCTTTTTAGGAGGACGTGGCCTGCCTGTGGTGGTGGTTTAGTCACTAAGTCATGTCTGACTCTTGCGACCCCATGAACTGTGGCCTGCCAGGCTCCTCTGTTCATGGGATTCTCCAGGCAAGAATACTGGAGTGGGTTGCCATTTCCCTCTCCAGGGGATCTTCCCAACCTAGGAATTGAACCTGGGTCTCCTGCATTGCAGGCAGATTCTTTTCCAACTGAGCTATGAGGGAAGCCCATGGCCTTCCTGGGTAGCTAGTTGTTCTTTTTGTCTGGTGTTCCCATATTATCCTTTCAAACAATTCCTGTTGATCTGTTTTCAAATTCACTGACTCATCTGTCATTTGCTGTCTACTGTTAAGCATTTTGACTTCCCTGGTGGCTCAGATGGTAAAGCGTCTGCCTACGATGCAGGAGACCCGGGTTCAATCCCTGGGTTGGGAAGATCTCCTGGAGAAGGAAATGGCAACCCACTCCAGTATTCCTGCCTGGAGAATCCCATGGACGGAGGTGCCTGATAGGCTTCAGTCCATGGGGTCTCAAAGAGTTGGACACGATTTAAAACTTCAGATATTGTATTTTTTGTTCTAAATTTGTATTTTGCTTCTTTATAGTTTCTCTTTCTCTGCTGAGATTTTAAAATCTGGGTGTTTGTTATGAGCATATATTTCTTTATATGCTTGAGCATAATTAGCTATCTAAAAATGCTTGCTGCTTTCAGCATCTGGGTCACCTCAAGGTTGGTCTCCATTTATTCTTTTTTTTTTTTCTTTTTATTGAATATGGCTTTCACTTTAGAGTAGTTTTGAGTTGTATACTACACATTGTGATTAAGACTATGGATTCTGCTTGTTCCTTTGAAATAATATTCGTTGAACCCAGATTTTCAACTCTCCTCCCTGTGGTAGGCAGCAATTTAAAGTTCTGTTCAGCTTTGTTTGCCTGTCTGTTTGGTTTTTAGTCTTAAGCTGCTTATGGTCTCTTTGGGCCAGGGATTTGAGTAGCATTTTCAGGCAGAATTTGGGGTGCCCTGTCTGTGGCTTTCTCATCTCCAGGATTTTCCACATTTTCTAGCTGCTGTGATAGTTTTATGACCTGTTCTTTCATTTTTAACCAATAAGACTATGGGTTTCTTGCCAAGTGTTAGCCCCCACCCCTCAGCTCCAGTTGGGACTGCCTTCGGGTGAATAAACAATCATAAAAGCAGGAGGCTCACCCAGAGCCGTTCTCTTAAGTTTTTGACTCCCCTCTAGAGTCTCCTGTTTGTAAGTGCCTTCAGGTAGTCGTTACATTTTGCTCAGAGTTTATCATTGTAGTCTGCAGGAGGGTTGGTCTGATAGGAATTCTGCCATTGCCAAAATCAGAACCCCTCTTCCCTCTGTCTGGGATTTACTCCCCCATGCCTCCAATCCACTACTTCTCCCTCCTTATGCATGCACGCCTGCTCAGTTGCTTCAGTTGTGCCAACTCTATGGACTGTAGCCCGCCAGGCTTCTCTGTCCATGGGATTCTCCAGGCAAGAATACTATAGTGGATTGCCATGCCCTCCTCCAGGGGATCTTCCCCACCCAGGGATTGAATCTGCATCTCTTATGTCTCCTGCATTGGCAGGCGGGTTCTTTACCACTAGTGCCATCTGGGAAGCCCCCTCCTCTTGGTGCCCCTCAATTACAATAGCCCCTCCCATCTTGTCTAATCTGTGTTCTGATTAGTTCTGTGTGCTCATCTTAGCTCCTCCACAAGTTTGGAAATTCAAGGCTGAAGCCTGAACCCTGAATAGGTGTTAACCATGTGGAAGAGCATTCCAGGAGAGTGAACAGCTCCTTATACACAGGGACCAGAGTCTATTTTGGTCTGTGAATCACACATAGTAAGCACTCAAGAGTAATAAGTGAATGAGTCTTACCTGCTTACTTATACCATATGCCAGAAAGGAGCTGCCCAGGGAAGACCATTACTGCCTTCCCCCTGTAGATCTGGCCTGTCTGGGAGTGATGGGCTAGAGCTGGCAGTAGTGTAGGGCCAGCTGCTTGTGCCTTGTGTCTGGAAAAATAAATGATGCTGAGGAGCTAGAAAATTTCTGGTAATCAAGGCCATCTTAAAAGTTCTTGTTTCTGTTCTGCCCTTAGCTGGCTTTTCTTGTTGTTGAAATGCAAATGAACTTCCTCTTAGGTGGACTCTGCCTAGCTATGGCCAATGACCACAGATTTTGACACTAAGGAGCCAGACAGGGTGTGACTGCCACACACACACTCAATGAGAGCTTCAGAAATGAAGGGACTTCAGGAAGCAGAGGGAATACAGATCAAGTGTCAGGAGGAGGGGCTTTCAGATCAGATCAGATCAGTCGCTCAGTCATGTCCGACTCTTTGCGACCCCATGAATCACAGCACGCCAGGCCTCCCTGTCCATCACCAACTCCCGGAGTTCACTCAGACTCACGTCCATCGAGTCAGTGATGCCATCCAGCCATCTCATCCTCTGTCCTCCCCTTCTCCTGCCCCCAATCTCTCCCAGCATCAAAGTCTTTTCCAATGAGTCAACTCTTCGCATGAGGTGGCCAAAGTACTGGAATTTCAGCTTTAGCATCATTCCTTCCTTTGCAGTCAGGGAAACCTGGGCCCTAACCCTGCCTCTCCCACCCCACCTGGATGACCTCAAGCCTAAGTGAGCCTTGGTTTCTTCATCCATGATTAGTCCCTTCTTCTGCAGGCATGGGCATCTCCTTGTCTCTCACCTCGGGCAGGGAATCTGCCCCTCCTTCTGGGTACCATAGCCTCCTCAGACCAATTATAGCAGGAGCTCAGAGTCTGCACAGCTATTTGCAAACTTTATTCCTCAAATGAGTTATCCAAGGGCTTGTCTGGAATTCAGATTCCTAGACTGACATCCCAGAGATTATGATTCTATCTGTCTGGGCTGGATTCAGCAACCTGCATATTTAACAAGCTTCTGATGTGATTCTGAGGCAAGTGGTCCATGGACTACATGTTGAGAATTACCAAATCACTGGCCAGTGGGAGAAACTGACCAACGTGAGATCTTTCCAGTTTAGTAGAGAAACTGTTAGAAGAGGGGCTCTGAGGCCAACTTGAGGGCTTGGAAAATGACTTGCAAAGGAGTGGATCTTGATCTCTGAATAAATTTTAACCTTGTGAAAGAGCATTAGAAAAGGCAGGGAACAGCATTAGCAAATGTACAGAAACACAAAATGACATGTGTGTAAGAGTCCTGACCACAGTCTTATTGCTCAAGTGTAAAGTACAAGCTGGGCAAGCGGGGAATGAGATCAAAGAGGGGAAGCTAGGAGCAGACCCTGTGCAGGCCAAGCTCAAGCGTTTGTACGGTTTCCTGGAGGCAGTAGGGGGAGTCATGTGGTAAGATTTATGTTTTAGGAAGATAACGCTGGTGCTACATGAAAGATTAATTATCCAGGAGAGGGACTTCCCTGGTGGTCCAGTGGTTAGGAGTCTGCCTGCCAATGCAGGGGACATGGGTTTGATCCCTGGTCTGGGAAAATTCCATATGCTGTAGAACAGCTAAACCCGTGCACCACAGATACTTTAGAGACCACAAGCCACAACTACTGAAGCCTGTGCACCCAGAGCCCGTGCTCTGCAACAAGAGAAGATGCCACGGTGAGAAGCCCTCACACTGCAACTGCAGTGTAGCCCCCACTCGCCACAGCTAGCAAAAGCCTGCATGTAGCCATGAAGACCCAGAATAGCCAAAAATAAATAAATAAATTTAAAAAATTATCCAGGGGAGCACCTGGGGGCAGAGAGATGAGTTAAGAAGCTGTGCAGCTATTCAGGTAAAAGAGGTTGTGGGAATGAACTGGGGCAGTGATGGTGGGAATGGAGAGAAACGGGCAGTTGAAAACACTCGGGAGGCAAAGTGTCAGCTCAGTGATTCTCTACTGTGAGGGAGTGGACTGTGAGAATAAGGGAAGAAGATTTGAGAACAAGAGAAGAACTCAGGAGGGCTTCCGGAGGCTTGGGCACCTACAGAGGTAGAGGTGCCTTACATGGAGATGGGGAAAGTAGAAGTAAGCCAGGAGGGGAGAGTGGGCTAGTTTAGTGAGGGGTCTAGAAGACACATGGATGGACATGTTCAGTATGTGATAGGCTACCTGGATCTGGGGCTCAGGACAGAGGTGAGGCCTGGGATGTAGACTGGAATGTAAATGAGGTACCCAACACAAAACAGTTGGGAATGCCAGTGTTTTAATGAAGAGGATCCTGTAAGAGGCCAATGAGGAACAGCCGTTAGAGAGGCAGGGAGAGCCAGAAATGAGTCATGTCATGAAAGCAAAGGAAGCCAGAATGTCAAAGAAGAGGACTATTCCACTGGGTCAAGTTCATCTATTACTAGTAGAGTCTGGCCTATAGAGTGTCCTTACAATTTGGAGATGAATGGCCATGGCGACCACAGCCAGAGCAGCCTCAGTGGGCAGAGGGGCAGGAACCAGACCACCTTGACTGAGCAGTGGGTGGGAGGAGAAGAGGTGGGGATAGCTGGTTTGGGGCCCTTTCCCAAGAAGCATACCAATGGAATGGAGGTGAGAGATTGGCAGAAAGCTAGAGAGCCACTTAGTGATAGGGACCGATTTTTTTTTAAAGATGCAAGAATTTTAAGAATGTTTCTTGGATGAAAGGAAAGAGTGAGTAGAGAATGAAAGTTTGCAGACAGAGAAAAGATCCTTGATGGCTGAGAGGGCCAGAGCCAAGAGAACCCAGGGAGAGGCTTGCTTTGATAGAAGGAGCAAATGCTCAGCACCTGGAGGGATGGGAATACAGGTGGACACACATAGACATCTTTGCAAATACCTTTGAATCCTGGTTCTCCCATTTCCAGCTGTTGATGCTGGGCAAAGAATTTAATGCCTCAAATGCAGTTAACCCTTGAATAATATGAGTTTGAACTAGGCTGGTGCACTCTTATGCAATTGCTTTCAGTATTAAATACTACAGAATTTCACCATCTGCTGTTGGTTGAACAGAGGAATCGAAGTACATATACCAAGGGCCAACTATGAGTTATATGCAGATTTTCCACTGTGTGGAAATCTAACCCCCACATTGTTAAGGGATCAACTTTACTCAGTTTTCTCAGCAGAAATGTACAAGTACTAAAGAATATAACTCATAACAAGTTAACATAAGTTAATTAATACATATAAAGCACTTAGGACAATGCCTGGCACATGATAAGCACTCAGATGTTTAGTCATTATAACAACAGTAATTATTATTATTATATAAGAGGGGAAAAAGCAAGGGATGAAGTGGTTTGTACCTAATGTAAAGTAAGATTTGAGGCCATCTTCTGAGAGTAAGTCTCACTGAAGATGAAATGGGGCAAAGCAGAGGGGAGGATGTTGTGAATTATTGCTAATATGGATAGAAGTAGGAGGTGGTCAAGGACAAGTCACTTGTGTTTATATTTACCCACAGACTTACCTTTTCTGGTGCTCCTAGATTCCTTCTTTAAAGATCCGAACTTCCAT
Source organism: Bos indicus x Bos taurus (assembly GCF_003369695.1). Taxonomy (NCBI): domain Eukaryota; kingdom Metazoa; phylum Chordata; class Mammalia; order Artiodactyla; family Bovidae; genus Bos; species Bos indicus x Bos taurus. The sequence goes on from NC_040076.1 coordinate 134,937,835, forward strand.
CTGTAAAATTTCCCTTCTCACTGGTGACAAGTCATCACAGCTTTCCCTTATCTGAAAATGTTTCTGTTTTGCCCTCACTGTTGAAGGAAATCTTCACTAGCTGCAAAATTCTGGGCTGACATGATAGGGATGGTGGTGGTTGTTTCTTTTAGAATTTTAAAGATGATGTTCCATTGTCTTCTGCCTTCAATTGTTTCTGAAGGGAAATCAACCGTCATTCCTGTCATTGTTTCCTAGCTGCTGTCAAGGTTTTCTCTTTCTCTTTCTCTTTAGTTTTTAGCAATTTGACTACGACTTGGATGGGTGTGATTTTCTTTGTCTGTATCCTGTTTCAGGTTCACTGAACTTCTTGAAGTGGTGTGCTGATGTTTCTAGTCAAATTGAAAAAGTATCTGGCTACGATGCCTTTTTTGTTTTGTTTTTGCCTTTACTCTTTCTGAAACCCCAAGCGCATATGCATATATATTTATCAGGTCTTATATTGTGCTTGAACTTCTATTCATTTTTAATTTATCTTTTTAAAATCTGTGCTTCAATTTGAACAATTTCTTTTGACCTGTCTTCAAGTTTACTGCCCTTTCCTCTGAAGTGTCCTAGCTGCTATTATTCACACCCAGCGGATTTTTATTTCAGGTATTGTGTTTTTTTGTGTGTGTTAAGATTTATGGATTTGGGGACTTCCCTGGTGGTCCAGTGGCTAAGACTCCATATTCCCAGTGCAGGGGCCTGGATTCAATTCCTGGGTCAGGGAACTGGATCCCATATGCCACAACTAAAAGATCCTACAGGCCACAGCTCAGACCTGGTGCAGCCAAATAAATAAATATTTTTTAAAAAAGATTTCTGGGTTTTATTTTAGTCTCTCTATATCTCTTGAAATTCACCCATTATATTCATCTTTTTCCTCTCCATTTTTAGCACATTTATAATAATTATTTTAAAGTCCTTGTCTGTTAATCTAATGTCTGGGTCATCTGGATATGTTTCTATTGGGTTTTTTTTACCTTCAATTATTGGCTTAAATCTCCTGCTTCTTCATGTCTAATCCTTTCTCATAGTGTAGTGGACATTGTGAATAATGAGTTTTAGATTCTTGAATTCTATTACCTTCCTCTGAAAAGTATTGAATTTTATTTCAGTAGGGCATTAAATTAGCAGTAGCAGCAGGGCATTAAATTATGTGCAACTAATTTTTTTTGAAGGGTTCACTTACCACGTTTAAAGTTTTTTATAAGATAGGTCTCTCTTTGTTTTTCCCTTAGTCCTCTGATATAACCCTTATTTCTGAGATGATGTCCTTTCTCCTAAAGCTGACCCTTCTGGGGTTCTAATGAAAAGCCTGAGGTGTTACCAAGTCCTTCTAACTTGGTAGGACTAGAAAGCTACCTCAGGGGAAAAACTGGTTAAGCATAGGATCTCACTTTGTTTTCTTTGTTTCCTTTAGAGATTATAACCCCTCTATTTGTCTGCCTGTTTTGGTCACTGAATTTTCAGTGATTGCAAATTATTTCTTGTACTTGTCCAGGGTTTATAATAGTTGTCTTGGGTGGGTTCAGAAAAGGCAATGAATGGCACCCCACTCCAGTACTCTTGCCTGGAAAATCCCATGGGTGGAGGAGCCTGGTAGGCTGCAGTCCATGGGGTCGCTGAGAGTCAGACACGACTGAGCAACTTCACTTTCACTTTTCACTTTTATGCATTGGAGAAAGAAATGGCAACCCACTCCAGTGTTCTTGCCTGGAGAATCCCAGGGACGGGGGAGCCTGGTGGGCTGCCGTCTATGGGGTCGCACAGAGTTGGACACGACTGAAGCGACTTAGCAGCAGCAGCAGCAGCTTGGGTGGGTTAGTTTAAAACAAGCTATTTAATCATCATCAGAAGCAGAATTCAGGGAGACATTTTTGAGCAGAGCTGATGGCTCAGCTGTGTCCAAGGACACGTGCTTTGGCACCAGGTTGCAGGAAGGTCTTGTTGCAGTGGCTCCGCAGCCTGGTTGGGTGGAAAGTGTGGCCAGAAGAGGTCTAAGAGAGTGGGCAGTTAAGGAACCAGATATTTCTCTGATATGAAAAGAAGCATGAAAATGGGACTAAAGGTGGGAGAGAGCCAGAGAGGTAGGAAGTTGGTCCTTTTAGCCTGACTCATCATTACTGCTGACTTGGTCAGACTGTTGTTAGGGGTAGTAAAGTATGTGAGTGTTCAGTAGATGGCTTTTATGATTATGGAGGCCATTGATCAGGCTTACTAGGGCCTGACCCACATGGCACAATCCTTGTCGTGTCATCTGGTGACTTCTCTGTCCTCCATGGAAGCACATATGAGCTGAAATGGTATCGTTGTTACATTATCATCAGGAACATCACCATCACCATCACCATCCATGCTGCCAACCTTTTAGGGGCATGTTTCTCTGTGGTTCTTTGCTCTATTCGTTAGGTCAGAGCTAAGGCATGTTAAAAAGAAACCCCAAATAACTGTGGCTTAGGCAAGATAGTTCAGTTTTCTGTCACACAATAGTCTAAGAGTCTCAGGCTGCAGAGACAAGCTCTACAGGGCAGGAACTCAGGCTTCCTCTGTCTTGTTCACCAGTCATCACTACTCTGTCACTCTCATCTAGATGGGCCAGTATGACTTATTATCACCTGTCTTTATTCCAAGCAGCGGGAAAGGGCAAGGAGCAGCTATGGGTCCATCCCGCCTCCTATGAGGGACCCATCTCAGAAGGTACACGTGTCACCTTCACATCCCATTGATCAGAACTTAGCCGCCCAGCTGCAGCTATGAGTTCATTTTTATGTTTGGAGCCCTAATACTGTATAAAGGGAGACTTCATGTTGGGGACAGCCACCGGTCCCTGTCACCAATCTTGAAGTCATGAACCTGGTTTTTAGCTCAAGGGTCACTTTATGGAAGGAGCTTGGCAGGCGCTGGGGAGCCCACTGAGCACTGGAGTTGAGGGATGTCCAACTGCTCTGTCCATTTCTCTTTGTGGGCATCAGCAGACAAGGATCATTGCTCTAACATATACTAATAAAACGGACCTAATGTAGCTGTTAAGGAACAAAGCTCATTCCACAAGCAGCTCGTCAATTCCACATTCGCTAGCAGCTACACCATGCTGGAAAGGTGTACAAAGCTGGGGTTGAAAGTGCCCAAGTGATGCCAAGATTTTACGCCGATCCTCTTACCTCTGCCATTGGTTGGCAGAGTCACAGTATGCATGGGCTTTAACTTTCCTGGTCTCCAGAGTAGAGGACTGAGTTGTGTCTAAGGTATTTGTTTAGAATGAATGTTCTAGGATTGTGTGATTCCTTGACACTCCCTGTCTTTGCACTAAAGCAAGCTCTCAGGAGGACACAGTCACCTTAACTCCTTTGTGAAATGGGAGGGAGTCGGAGGTATACACACACCTGCTTGCAGTCAGCTGGGGGCCTGCAGACCTGGGGTTTTCTATTTCCTTGGGTTTCTTTGGTTGTGGTTTTTGTAGCCAGAAGTCAATTTTCCATTCAACTAAGCTTATTTTTTTAAACCTTATATTTTTAAAACAATACTTTAAATTTTGCTTTTAGAACTATTATATGTTCATTGTAGAAAATGGAGACAAGTATAATGAAGGAAACAAACAAACAGAAATCACCCATAGCGTCAGTACTTGGACTCTGCTACTGTTAAGGCCTTAGTGTGTCGTGCCTTCACTTCCGCATCTAGGAAAACAAGAAAAATGCTTCTATCTCTATTTCAGTTAATCAAGCTGATGTTTTGTAATCTGCTTTCTTTTACTTAATGACTGTTTCCTGAAATCCTTAAATACTTTTCAAGAACGTGATTTTTAATGAATGCCAAGCTTTCATCATATGGGTGGACCACACTGTACTTCACCGGTGCCCCGACATTCACGCTGTGTCTGAGTCTTCCTTGTTATTAATTGCGTGGCGGTGACTGTTCCACGTTGACAGCATCTTGGCTCCTGTCACAAACACTGAGTGCTGGTGAGACCCGTAAAGCTTGGGTGGCCTGTTTCAGGCCATACAGCAGTTGAGTGCTGGGTCCTTCCCTCTGGTCCAGTGGCCTCCCCTGATGCTAGGAGAGTGGAAGCACAGGCGTGACACAGACAGTTGACTTCCAGTGTGTTGGTTTGGGTAGAAAAGAGCCAGTGGGGTTTCCCAGCAAGATGCTGCTGTGGCTGGATGTGATGCTCCTGTGGGAAGCCAGCTGCTCTCTGTCCCCACGCCGGCAAGCTGCCCTGCTCCCGTTCCACCCCCACCCACCTGGGCAGCAGTGAGCCCAAGCCAGGCACCTGAAGTCCAGGTCTGAGGAGAGAGGCTTTTGCAGGGGAGGCTGGGAGGCAAGGAGGTGGTCAGGGCACAAGCAGGCTGGGACAGGGAGACCACGCAGCTCCTGCTCCTCCAGGCCCCCACCTGAGTGGGGCAGGAGATCCAGTGGCCTTGTTCCCAAGCAAGCTTCCTCCCCTGTTCTCTTATCCTTTTTCTGAAGCACTTTTCTCTTCCTCTCCAAAGAATGTGTCACTCTCTTAAAAAACAACCTGTCCTCATCCTTATTTATCTCATTTCCTCTGAGAGGGACGAGAGGATTCACTGTTGAGTTGGGGTGTGGGACAGCAAAATAGAACCCACCCAAGGCTTGGCCTGGGTGACGACCCCTTTTGCTGGCTGTGTCCCTGCCTGGATGACTCAGCTTTTGCCCTCCTGCCTGAGACCTTTCAGTTTTGACTGTTCTATCCTCTTCTCTAACAGGCAACTATTGGGATTGACTTCTTGTCAAAAACCATGTACTTGGAGGATCGTACGGTGAGTGCCTGACTGGAGACCTGGGAGGACAGGGAGGGCTCCCTGGGACCTATCACCTGGGGCCTGTACTGGGCACCACTAAGAGCCCATACCTGCCCAGAGCTGGCAGTGCCAGCACCGCAGAACTTCCCCCCAGCCCCCTGCTCCCACCCTGAGGACCTCACCATGCCCCGAACCTCCTGCCCACCCTGCGACAGGTGCGACTGCAGCTCTGGGACACAGCCGGCCAGGAGAGGTTCCGCAGCCTGATCCCCAGCTATATCCGGGACTCCACCGTGGCCGTGGTGGTGTACGACATCACAAGTGAGTATGGGGCCTGGGTGTTGGGCAGGGGACAGCTCACAGGGCTCCAGAGGCCAGATGCGGCCCCAGCCAGGGTGCAGCGTGTGTGTGTGTGTGTGCATATACACGTGTGTGTGCTTGTCCTCTGACTGCAGAGAGGCAGTTGTTCAGAGTGGAGAGTGAATTGCTTTTGAGCCTTCCCCCATCCTGCACCAGCCACGGCATACTGGACCAGGATGGCCCTGTTCAGAGCAGAGGCCTGTGTGTGGAGCAGAGCAGATGCTCACAGAGCTGGCCCTTCTCCTGCCCCTCAGCACCATCCTGGGCCCTGGCTGTCAGAAAGACCCCTAGGGAGCAACTTCTTTGTATGGCGTGTGTGTGTACACGTGCACGTGTGAAAAGATGCTGGTCCGTGGACCAGCCTTGACCTGGCAACCGTGGTTCTATTAGCAGCACCCCAGCTCCTTACAGGGCTCTCTGGGAGGGGAAGCCCAGTGGGTCCCTGGGGGCCGTGGGTGGGCCACGCCCTGTGGCTCTTCTGACCAAATCAGCTGTTCTAGAGAGAGACTCTCTGAGGGAGACTTGTGTGCTGGGGGTGAGGGCTAGGGCCCGGTGAGGAGCCCCACTCCCCAGGCAGGTGTCATGGCACACACCTCGCAAACCCTTGGGCAGCAGTCAAGCTTATGGTGAGAGGATGCCCCAGCCTGCTGCCTCTAGCCCTCCCCACCTCCTACTCCCACCGTCTCCCTGACCACATGCTCCTTGCACACCTGAGAGCATGGAAGCAGGGCCCTGAGGAGGCCTGGGCCCCTGATGCCTGTGGGAAGCCCAGGTTCCCAGGACAGGGAGCTTCGCCTCCCCTTGGGCCTGCAGGTTGCTGAGTGGTGGGCATCACACTATGGCTGTTCCTCTGGGAGCCTGTCTCAGCTTCTGACTGAGGAGGGGACTGCCCTGAAAACACTGGCCTCTCCTGGCTTTTGTCTGCTCCTGGGCCCACTTCGCACTCCCCTTACTTGCAGGGCCTGTGGGTGCTGTTTGGAAACCCCTGTGAGCTCCTGTCAGTGGGAGGCCACCCTGCAGGGCCCTCCTGCCCCAGGGCTGCCATGGTCTCTCCCACACGCAGCGTCACAGTGTTTCCAGCTCAGCCAAGCCTACTGCACTCATACCTCTCTGCTCTGAGCTGCACAGTCAGATCTGACTCTCAGATGGGCCCGAAAACCACTAGTTCATGGAGCGAATCATGACCCAGTGGTCTTTCAGGTGCCATGACCTCCCCCCAGTGAGTGGCTCAGCAATGTGAGGGGTTTCGGGGCCCGCAGCACAGTTCCACAAATACACCCAGACGTTAGGTCCAAGGCCTGCTGGTCTGTGCTCCCAGCTACCCTGCCCAGGTATCTGAGGGTGCACGCTCTCCCCACCCACCCTTCCCCTCTCCCACAGGGCCACCTCTCATGCCAAGCTTTATCCCTGCTTTCCACCTCCAGATCTCAACTCCTTCCAGCAGACCTCTAAGTGGATTGATGATGTCAGGACAGAGAGGGGCAGTGATGTGATCATCATGCTGGTGGGCAACAAGACGGACCTGGCCGACAAGAGGTAGGTGGTCTGGGCCACCCCCCGCCCTCCTCTGCAACACCTCCTGGATGGGGTGTCCTGGGACTTGTAGGTGGTGAGTGCCCTGTCTGACCTGGCCCCCTGCATCTGGGAAGGGCCCTGTTGGGGCCCCAAAGGCTTTGAAAGCTCACATGTTCCTGGCCAGCCCAGCAATGCATGGTCTGGGCCTGGCCTCAGCTCAGTCATGGACACAGTGGCCCTCGGGCTCCCACTGGTCCTGCCCCGGGAAACGCCTGTGCTGATGCTGGAGTGAGTGTGAAGGGCCTGGTCCCCAGGCGTGAACACACAGAGTTTCCTGGTCCAGCTCTATGTCTGGGTGTGACACTGTCCCTAAAGAGGCTGCCCTCCAGGAATAGGGCTCACCTCGGCACCCTTTCCGTATCTCCTGGGGCAGATAAAGCAACCAATCATGGACTGAGGGCCTCCTGAAATGCACTCTGACCATTTAGGGAGTATTCTGAATGAGAAGCTGCTTCATTAAAATCTTGTCCTTGAAGTGAAGAAAACAGAGCTCAAAGCCCAGCTTCTTTGCAGTAGATGACCTTGGGGCCATTACTTTTGACCTCAATGTGCTCATTTGGCAAATGGGGCTGGTGGTACCACCCAGAGAGGTGGTCTGTAGCTGGCGGAGTGTGACAAATGTGTGCTCTGGCAGTGGTGATCCTGGGAAAAGTGGGTAGGGGCCAGCAGCCCACCAGCCACAGGGCCAGCTCCTGGACTGGACAGTACTGCCAAGGAGTGGAGTGGGGATGCTGGCTTCCTGCTCTGCTCTGCACCTCATGTGCCCTGAGGGAACCCTGCGGTTCAGCCCTGGTCTCAGGCCAACCGAAGTGCCTTCATCATCTGAGGCCACTCCCTCCACCCCAACTGGGGGCTCCTTCTCTACTGAAAACTGGTTCCCCTCATCTCCCCTCCAGGCAGATAACCATAGAGGAGGGCGAGCAGCGTGCCAAAGAACTGAGCGTCATGTTCATCGAGACCAGTGCGAAGACTGGCTACAACGTGAAGCAGGTGGGAGGTGCCGCCTTGACCAGGGGCCCACACTGGGCTTCTGGTGCCAGGGGCTAGTGACCAGGTGGCCCACCTGATGGGGAGTGAGTCCCTCCAGAGCTAACTGCTTGCCCTCAGGGTATCAGGGGCTATGGGATCAGCTGCACCCAGCAGCCAGCCCCGTGGCCCCTGAGCTGCCGTGGCTGTCCAGCCCCCAGCTTCTAGGCAGCCGAGAAGCAGCACTTTCCTACCTGTTCCCTCACTTGGGATGGGCATGTAGGAGAGTCCATCCACTCAGCATTTTGGGGTTCCTGCATTGTGCTTGGCAAGCACCTGGGGCTGTGTTGGGCCAGGTAGACTTGGGGAAAAGAGCCCACTGTCAGTGAGGTTAGAGCTCACAGGAGGGGGGCCTGCAGAGTCAGACTCCTCAGAGGAGCCGTAGAAGGGCTGGGGTTAGGGCTGAGCCTCAGAGCAAGAGGCTTCTCACAGATGGCCTTCAGCAGGTCAGTGGACTTGGGTGGAAACAACTGCACCTGTCTCTGCACCACCCCTGAGAGATTGGCAGCATTTTCTGTGGCCACGAGTGTAGCAACAGGACTCCGTGTGTTAGTAGCTCCCCTGGCTTTATTGGTGTCTCGTCTCTTGAGCGTTTACCCCTCAGTATCTCAGGGGGTCCTCTGCCAGCTCCGGCTCTTTAACACATTCCTGAGGAAGCATAGGTGTTGCTGTGTCAAGAGTCTGTATCTTTAAAGAGTTTAGAAATTTATTTCAATACTACATAGTTTCCTTTACATAAAACTTGGGCTTTCCTGGTGGCTCAGATGGTAAAGAATCTGCCTGCAGTGCAGGAGACCCAGGTTCAATCCCTGGGTTGGGAAGATCCCCTGGAGAAGGGAATGGCCACCCACTCCAGTATTCGTGCCTGGAGAATTCTATGGACAGTTGACCATTCATTTCACATGCTTGAAAGGAGGCCATAGCCTTCAGTAGCCTGCCAAAGGAGTTTTGGGTTCAAAAAACGTGAGGATCCTGTGTCTTCAAGGAAAAGAGGACTTGGATAGCTGATGACGAGGGGGCTGCCTGGGCAGGGGACTGGCATGGGCACAGGTGGGGCTGGAGGGGCGCTGGGGCCTTGCCGGGGTCACTTCTGCCCGGGCACCCCCAGCAGTGTCCAAGAGCACTAGACAAGCTGCCATGCAGCAGCTGGCCACACGCAGTGAGGGTTTAAAGGTTTACCCGGCCTGGGCAGTGTTGTGCCAGTGGGAAGTAGCAGAGGAGCGGGAAGGGACAGAATGAGCTCCCAGACCCAGGGGATGCCCCCGCCCCAGCTGGAGGGCCTCAGCATTGCTCTGTTCACTCACACCCCCTTACCAGCCTCCCCTGTCCCTGGAGGCCTACAGGAGACACCAGGTTGTGGCTCTGCGCGGTCCTGATGGAAAGGCCTGGAGGGCGGGGAAGCAGAGGTCAGTGGTCCAGAGGGCAGGTGGCCTCTGCCCCCAGTGGACAGAGATGCTGATGCCCCCTTTCCATAACATTCTGGAAGCCAGGCAATGGTCTGAGCAAGAGTTGTGTATAGTCAGTTCAACCCTGGGTGGTTCAGAGGAGTCTCCATGCAGTGCAGGCTCCTGGACTCTGAATGTGAGCCTGTCTGCTCTCAGAGGCTCCCATGTGACCCTTAGAGCTTCTGTTTGACTGACAACTTGGCCACTGACAGAGGCTGTGACTATTTTGACAGCCAGACAGGCGGAGTGGGGCTGCCTGGGGCATCATGGAGGAAGGCTTGGCAAGTGACTGACTGGACTTCTGCACCCCCTCCTACCCATCTCTGCACCCCACCCACCAGCGTCTTCCCGACTTGGGCCCTCACCCTCACCACGTTGGGTCCTGTCACCCAGCCTGGGTGGTCCCACGTGACTGGGCTCTGCCATGAGACCATGAATGAGCCTCACCCTGTCTTCAGAGAGCTCAGGCAGTGACGTTTTAAGGCCAGAGCTCACCTAGTTCCTGCAGTTGGTGTTTGTCAAGAGATGGGAAGAGCATTCAGAATCTTCTGTCTTGTACTTGCTGTCATCCCCCTGGGTTCCATCCCTGTAGGTCCTGCCAGCACCCCTGACACCCTGTTGACCCCTGCCCCCCTGTTGACCCCTGCCCCAGTGAGCGCATGCGCGCAGACACACACCACACAGCTCTCCATGCACACTTACAAACACACAGGCACAGAAACCCCGCATGTGCACATACATGTCGCACACACGCACCCCCCCACGTACACACACATTTGCTGCACATCCACATCCACACCACACACACTCCTCTACACACAGGACACACAGTCACACTCGCCCACGCCCAAGCAAACCCACAATATCACACACTCCCACGTCCTTATTCCCTCTGAAAAGTCTCCTCCACTCTGACTGTGGCCCTGGCTCCTAGAAGCCAGCTGCCTCGATGCTGTGGACTCGCAAGACTCCCTGAAGAGAGGGTCATTGTCATAAGGGCACTTGAAAGCCACTTCCCCACACCTGGCCCCCAGGTGGCCAGTGGGACAGAAGCTCTCCAGGGCCTAGATCGTTTTCTGCCCGGGGGTGGATCCCTGGCCATCACCATGACCCACACTCAGGCCCCGAGACCCCGAGGCCAGCCTGCCTGGGTGAGAGGCCTGCTGGGGCCCAGTGCCGTGAGGGGTGCTAGGGGGTGGGAGGGAGAAGTTAGGTGCAGTCCCTTCCGTCAAGGGTGCAGTCTCTGCTGTCCAGGAGGCAGTCAGCAGGACAGGACAGGAGTAGAGCCTGAGGCCAGGGTGAGAAGAGGCAGAAGGTGGGCATGCCAGGAGCAGAGGGGGAAGGATGGGGCTCACGCTGCATCTCCCCTCTCCCTAGCTCTTCCGACGTGTGGCCTCGGCTCTGCCTGGAATGGAGAATGTCCAGGAGAAAAGCAAAGAAGGGAGTATCCTTTTCCTTTGACAAGTGAGTGAAAGATGTTGCAGAACTCATTTATTCATGGATTTATCACATGATATGTTAGAACAGTGGACAAACCCTTGCCTGGTCCCCAGGCCAGCCTTCCTGATGGGCAGCTGTGCTGTGGAGCCTCATATGTACAGGAATGAGGCTGAACTCCGAGGTCTTCAAGACCCCGTCCAGCTTGAACCAAACAAGCTTCCAAAACAGAGTGGGGGTGCCAGAGGGATGTGTGTGGAGTGACAGTGCGGGGCAGGGAGTGAGAAATAGTGAGTGCCCTTCTTTCTAGTGAACACAGATTTGTGTTTCATGTGGACAAGCAGAATCTCCACTTCGGTACACTCAGAGATGATCTCAGCATGGTTCAGCCTCCTCTACATGAGACAACTGCCTCCTCAACCCAGCCCGGCACAGCCTGGGGCCTCCCCACTGCCCCGGGGACAGGGTCTGCACACCACTCACCCAGTCCACTCTACCTTGGGCCACACGCAGAGGCTGAAACTGAGGCTCAGACAGGTGGTCCGATTTGCCCAGTGGAAAGGAAGTCAGTTGTTTCTTGTCTTTTTACTAGTTTATCTATACTTTGCCATGTTATAAAAAATGTATGTTTATGTATATGTAATACTACATACACATGAAACAAGATAAAAATATACAAAAGAATATTGAGGTTTAGGGACCATAAAAAGAAAAAAAAATAAGGAAAAGTCATGGACAAGGTCATACTCAGAATATATGCCATGGCCAGTGGCAAAAAAAGTGGTAAGAAGGGAAAAGGCAAGGTGTCTTTAGGGAAGCATAGTTTTTTATACTGCTTGACTCCTGAAGCACCTCTCCCATTGCCCTTACATAGGGGCCACAAAACCTCTTTGGGACGCAGGCAACTGATCCCATAGAAGGACTGTTCCACCCAACTCTGGCAGTTCCTATTGGTGCTCCTCCAACCCACACTCCCCAGGGCATCCATGGAAAGGGCTAGAGAAGGGGTGTGGCTTCTCACAGCAGCAAGCTCAGAGTCTAGGACCCCCTCTAACTGGAGCTTGAAGTGAGGTAGCCCTGAGGTTGGCGAGGTGGGCTGTACGCCCGCCGGCAGGCTCTGCACCTCCTGTGTACTTCAGGGTGCGGCTGACAGGGAACAAGGCCGAGGCTCCCCACCAGGAAGGCTTTTGAGAAAGGGTCTGTCAAGCCTGTGTTTAGGTAGTGGTCCCACAGCCCCAGGACAAGCTTTGCTTCTGGTAGACAGAGGTAATGCTGTGGGGGACGGTCCGGGAAGAGGAGGAAGGGCGGGACCTGGCGACCCTGCATCTTACCCACCCAGGCTAAGCGAAGTGCAAGCCCCTGGGTGTTTGGGGAGGGACAGAGGGGCTGTGCAGGGCAGCTGAGTGGGTACCGGGGCGGGAGTCAGGTGGGAGCTTCTCTGCGAGTCATCTTCCTTAGCCCCGCTCCTGCAGTGATTGACATCAAGCTGGACAAACCCCAGGAGCCCCCGGCCAGCGAGGGCGGCTGCTCCTGCTAATGCAGCCTGACCCCGGCTTCCTTTGACACTACTCGCTTGTTGTGTTGCTTCCTATTGGTTAGCTTCCTACGGGGGGTGGGAGATGAGCTTATCCAGATGGGAGGAGTTTTCTTTTCTCTCTGTCTCTAGGAGTCGGGTGGGTGGGGAGGGAGGCTGGGCATCAGGGATCACGTCACTCTTAACAGCTGTTACTTAAACAACTATTTTTTGGTTTGGTTGTAATATATTGTACTTTATTAAGATTGCCAAAAACTTAAAATTTAAAAAAAAAATTTAAATCATGTGTATACAACTTTTTGCCAGATAAAAATGTAGTCATTTTTATTTGAAAGATGTGCTTTTTGTTTTTGTATATTTGTAAACTTACAGAGAACCTTTTCCACACACCTCCTCCTTCCTGTCCTCTTTTAATGGTTCATCACCTCTGCCCTCCTCCCACCCTCAGACCAATAAATTTAAACAATTAACTGGGCAATTTATTTAGGCTCCAATCCCCAGGCTGTCTGGCCCAGACCAACCAGGCCTCACCAAACAGGCCCTCTGTAGTTAAATCAAACACTGATGGAAGGAAACAGGCTCTGAAGAGGCAGCTCTGACTCCGTCCTTCTGTGGCCAGAGTAGGACACGAGCCACAGCCCTGAGCTGAAGTAAGGCCTGTGAACTGCAGGGAGCCCAGGCCAGGCCCACTGGAATCACGTCTGCCTCTTTCCCCTCCCTGAAAAGCCTTGAAGGGGGTGGAGGACACTTGCCACAGGCAACCGTCTGTGCTCTGTGGTCCACCCAGTGACTGGCAGAGCAAGAGGTCATGGGCAGGAAGGAAGGACGGGGTGCTGTTGGCAACTGTGGGCTGGGCAAGGTGTAGTTTATAGATTGGGGGCACCATATGTAGTCATGAAAATGTTTTAACCAAGCCGTCCAATGATCAGCAAACGTGTCTGGTTTGAAGCTAAGGGAAAGGCAGAAGGAACCTCAGTGTGTGCCACTGAAGCCCTCCTCCTTGGATGCCAGGGAATCTGGAGCCTGTTGCACACAGGATTGGCCTGTCTGTGGTGGGGGAAGGGAGGGTCTGCAGACCTGCCACCAGGAAGATGCTTTTGCTGATCCTTGGTTGCTACTACTGCAGAGTGCTGTTTTGGAAAAGCTGACCTCTTGACGTGTTTCTGTCTCCCTGGTGCCGGGAGTTGACATTTTTGTGCACAGACCTTTGCAGATATTGTAGCAGCACTCTGGTCGCTTGAGGGTAGAGCTGAGGTGGGGTCCCCAGAAGGCTTTCCGGAGAGCCGTCCTGGCCATTTTTGACTCATTTCTGAGAAGGACTTAGTCTTGAGGACCTATCTGTAAATCTTTGAAAAGAACTCTCTTTCACTAAGTGATGCTGCCCACTTGACCAGCATTCCAAATAGATCCAGACTCACCAACTCCGAGTCTGCACAGAGCCAGGCAGAGGGTACCACTCTGGCCAAAATCAGTGAACCCTGGCTCTTCCTCCAGGCTGCTGTTAGGCTTGTCATAGACGAGCTAAATGACTATCTGGCGTATGGTAGGGAGTAAATTCCACCATCAAGCAGGATCCCAACAAGTTGTTATGTTGAGTTTGGAACTTCTCAGAAACTAATCCAGAATGGCAGCTACTAAGTGCAGCAGGGACCTGGCAGGACTCACTGATACTGTGTCCAGTGGGCCTGTCACAGACTCAGCTAAGGGGACTGTGTGTCAGAGCTGATCTTTAGAGAGAAGTTTATCTTCAGGTGAAGCAAAGAGGAAGCAGAATTCCCACTGAGCTCCTCTTCCAGAAGGTAAAGACCAACGTACGAACGTAATTCCAATGTCACATGTTGAGTTTTTATATGTGTGTACATAATTATATATAGAGATAGACTTGTGTATACACCTTCCACACACATTCTCACAAAGATACGTGTGCTCGATGTATATTCTTGTTTTTCCTGCTCTCAAGTTGGAACTTGCATTGTGATATCAGTTTTGGAAATCCAAAAGTACTGCAATGTGTCGAAATAAGAAATACTTAATATTGTCCAAAAACTTGTGATTGTCTTGCCATCAATAAAACAATGCATAGATGTGTTAACTAAAGGCAAAAATAGACCCTGGGAACATGCACACTGTTTCTGTCTGTACTTATATGCACAAGTGTGCATGCCCATGTGGGCCAGTACCCCCACCATGGCACACCCCCAAGTGGTGCTTGTTGGAAGAGTGCTTACTTACCTCGTGAGAATTCATAGGAGTCCAGGTGACAGCACCAAGCCTGGCTGGCAGTGAGGGCCATTGCTTGTGGCCCCTAGGGCAGCCCAATTTGCAGGGATCTCATTGGGTCTCAGTGAATGGATGGTGGATTTTTATTTTCTTGGTACTAAAGAGTACTTTTTCTTTAAAATTTTTGTTAAAAAGGTGAAACTCAGCCCCCTTCTCATGTTTCTTTTTCCCATCACAGCCTAGAATAAGAGTAAGAGATGAAGTAGATACAATGTGGCTTCATGTGGCCTCCATGAGCCCTCCTTTCCCAACACATACATGACATCCTCTCTCCTGAGCCCAGCTCTCCCAGCCCTGTAGGAGAGGGGAGGTGGGGAGGGCAACTGCCTCCCCTTATCCTCTTATCCTGGTGGCGCCACATTGTTCCATGAGTGCCCTCCTTGGGCCTCATCTCCACCCCTCTTCCTGGATCTGTCAGGGCAGCCAGACCTCCAGCACAGAAGGGCTTTGGCTCGTTGGCTCCCACTGGGGGCAGGTGACATCACTGTCCTCTTGCTTGTAGGTAGGATCTTGTCTCAGACTTAAGGTTCAATAATGAAATGATCAGGTTCCCTTGAAGAGAATGTCATGAAATTCCTCAGCATTCCTGGTGAGAGTATCCCATTGTTGCTGGATCCAAGTGGGCTAGCACGAGGCAGAGAGGAGGGACCCTTTTAGGAAATGATCTCAGTTTAGCCCGTGGTTCAGTCTGTCTCTCTACAGAGCACCCTTGACCTGGGAGTACAGCAGGCTCATCTTCTGTGGCCCTCTCTATTACTTTGAGGAATCTCAAAAAAAAAAAGGAAAAAATGCTGTCAGTAAAGCTCCTGTTTTGTGGTCATCTGAAAAATCGAGCATATGGTGGAGAAAGCAGAAAGCATGTTTATGAATGCAGACGTGCCAGAGCGAAGGGGTGGTCTCGGCATCTCAGGTGCTAGAGCTGCAGCCGTGTGGTCCAAGGTTAGCAAGCATGCTGACTCGGTCAGAGGCCTCCCTGCCGTCACTGTCACCGCACTCTTCCTGTCAGCATCCTCAGTTGGTCTGAGATGGCCCAGGTCTGAGGAGCAATGGCCAGATCAGTTCGAGTGTTTCAGGCAGCAGAAACGAGGATTGCTATGGTGGTAGCCGAGAGTGCGGACACATACTGGATGTGATGTTGTCGTTTTCCCGGTGGCAGCAGTGCTGGAAGCCCCTGCCCTCAAGTACCAGGTGTGACAATAATGGCACCGCTGGCTTCGGTGTCCTGCAGGCAGAGAAGCCTCATTTCTCCACGTGGCAGAAGGCAGGTGAGGGTGTCAGGATGTGAGAACAGGTAGCTGAGGGCTGTGAGGCGTGTCTGAGCCACACGAGGGGCAGCCGAGCTGAAGTGTCTGGGCATCAACCAGTGCGCACCAGTTTCCTAACTACCTCTCCCCCAAGAATGTGAGACATTGTTCCCTGGCCACAGCAGAGTGAGGCGGAAGGCTCACAACCCTTCCTGCAGGAAATGCAGGAAAACCAGGTCCGAGAAGGGTGACTCGCTTATGATTACCCAGTGAACTGCAAGCAGTCAGAATCAAGGTGTTTTCACTCATCTGTCGCTGACATGTGTGTAACAAATGTGACTGTGCACTGGCACACAGGGCTACAGGGCACGTGTGCTCCTCAGACCGGCGTATCTGAGGACATTTCAGGCTCCTCCATTGCAAAGAAGGGCCAGCCCCCAAGTCCACTCTGATTGTCACACCAGGGCACCCTTTGGATTTTTTGTTTGAAATAAACTATTTCAGTGATCCAAAACCTTGAGCTCTCAATGCATAAACTCCCTGGACACCAGACAACCCCCTGACCGCGCCCCTGCTGATGCTCATGGTGGGGTGTGGTTTATCCTTGCAGTGGGATTGGAAGCCGCCTTCTAGTGGGAAATCTCCATAGGCTGACGGCCAGCGTGTATCACAAGGTGTGTGTCACCTTCCTCCTCACCCGGCCCCATGGAAGTGATTGGCCATGAGGAGCACAGAGGATGGCATTCCCATCTCACTGGCTCAGCAGGCTTAAATGGCCACATTGACTTTACATAAAACTGTGTAAAATGTGGAAGACTCAGCATGTTGATCAAACAATAAACTGTCCTAATTCTCAACACAAAGCCTCTTGTTTCATGTTTCTCAGTGGTGTGGTTATATATTGGTGGAAGGGGTGTGGAAAAACAGATTTCTTCAAATGCATGCTCCATGAAGAAGACCCTCCTCATGTCTGGGTGGTGGTGTGTTCACCACCACCTTTTGCTTTTCCCTCCTGCTCCTCACTGGGCTCTCAACTCAGAAGGGGAAAAGGCAGGACATGCTGAACTTTAATCTCCATTCTGCCTGAAGGCTGATGGAAAGGGAAACTCCAGGCAGAACTGAGAGACTCAGGGCTCTGTGCTATCTCCTGTCATCCCTGCTCTCCACTTGCAATGGCTGAGGGTTAGGAAGGGTGGGTATAGAGGCTGGATCTCTATTGCCATGATTTCTGGAAAGTATTTAAAGGTAAGAATTTAAGATGAACCACAATCACCTTTCAGATGACATGAAGCTACCTCGTACGCCCTCCAGCAGCATCTCACACCAATTAGAGAACATCCCTAAGACAGCCCTTCAGGTCTCAGCACCTCCAGACTAAAAGGGGCCCTGAAGGCCAGGGGGCCAACCCAAAGAGAACACAGAGGCCAAGAGCCGACCCACCACTGCCCTGGACTGGGAATGCTGGGAATCCTGGGGCCGTAGGGAAAGCCAAGACCACCAGGTTTTCTTCATCAAGTTCAACTTCACTGTCTTTCTCCTTTAAAGGTTCTAAAGGTTTCTGGAACACCCTCCAATCTGCCACCTCAAGGAAGCCATCTCTGATTAGGAGGGCTAGGCAGTTAAGATTCCCTGCCCACTGAGCCTAACTTCCCTGGGTGCCAGGTGTAAACTGTGAGGTGGAGGCGTTACCAGGCAAGTCGAGGGGCTGAGGCCTGAGAGCCCAAGTGCACATGCCTGTATGGACCAGACCAAAGCCAGAGGAATGCTGTTCCAGACAGCTTTTCCCCAAGACTGGTATTCAGGGCAATGTGACTACAGACAGGAAAGGGAGTGGGTTGTCTCCCTGAGCATCCTGCTTACACGCACAACATCCAGCAGGTGAAGGAAGCATGCTGGGGCTTCCCAGACTGAGTGTTAAAACTGGAGTTGTGAATGTCCTACCTGCAGCGCCTGCAAGCCATCAAGGTATGTTGCTTGAGGTCGTCTCCTCTATCACTGTAGCTGTGTTTTGGTCACCCAATGACCAAGGGTGCAGAAAGGAGCTTTGATAATCCTATGATAACCCCCAATTTTTCTTTTAAAAAAAGCATATTTCAGTTGAAACAAAAATATCTGAAGTCAAAAGAACACCAAGTGTCTCACATATGGGGTGAGGGTGGGGAACGCCAGGATCCCAGGAGGCACTGAGGCCATGCTGGGGCTGCATGGGTGGTGCATCCAGACAAGGAAGGGCCAAAGTGAGGATGGTACTGAGGCAGCTCATCCTGGGCATGCAGCATGGTGGGAGGGATGGCCGGGGGCAGGGGAGGGGGTTGCGGACAGGTTGGTTCAGCCAAGATGGAGCCTGTGCTAATGAGAGGGGAAAGCAGGGGCTATTTCTTCACCTGAGAATGTGACTGTATGCCCACAAAAGCAGGAAGTATGTCACACTTAGAATTCCCAGATTTGGGCACAGTGCTTGTCATTTTCCGAATGAATTTTGGCATTTTCTGAACGCCATACACAGCTCGTGTCAGTAGTCAACAGGTCAGGACTTCATAGTTGAAAAAGGAAGTGGAACTACTTTCCTGTGCAAAAGTCAGGTGAGGTAACCACCTTTCTTTAAGTACTCAAAGGGCTGGAATGGAAGAGGTAAGCATTGTAACTGCTGCTAATACACCTTTAGGTGAGAACGGGCATAAACCAATTGAAGCCTTGATTTCATTCTAAATTCAAACCTTTAAAAAAAAGAAAAAGCACAATATTCTGGCTGAAATGATCTCAAACCAACAGAACACAGCCAAGTGCCTTTTCCTCACAGAAGGAGCACTGAGACAGAGAGCATAGGGAAATCTAAGGGCAGACCCCAGGTAGTCCCCAGCAACAGCAGTTAACGCTGATCAGAAATTAAACTCCAGCAAACAGGCAGGAGAGGGGCTACGAAGGCCCCAGAATGTCTGTAAAGTGTTTAAAGAGCTGGAATGAACGGGCAGCCTCGATCTGCAGGTGTGCTCTGTACCACTAGAGACTCCATTCTGGAAGTGGGTGGTGTTTACCAGGGCAGTCAGTGCACAATGCACTGCAATCTGCACCTCTGCACTCGCAGAGCACAGGTTCTTTCCCATCAGGAGGCAAAGGCCCAGAGAGCAGTCTCTGCCTCCAACATGCAGTGGCTCAGACACTGCCATGTTCCCATCTGTGACACACAGTCAGGCTGAGTCTGCTGGTCCTGTGACCTGACAGCCCTCTTTCTACTCTAGCCATACTTGGCTCCCAGCCCAAGAAGAAATGGGCCTACTTTGGCTGAATGGCTTCAGGGCCACAGGCAGATAATTTGACCTCCCATTGATAACCCAAGCTCCCAAGGACGAGTCACGGTGGCCCAGACCCACAACAATGGGATATCTGTGGCAGAGTTAGGAGGCAGAATGAGTGCGCCCAGAAGGACTATGTAACCTGCCTGCTTACTTCACCAGAGAGTAAAACTAAACAGGGCCTGAGACGTCCCTGGCAGTCCAGTGGCTAAGACCTGGTCCGTGCTCCCAATGCAAGGGGCTCGGGTTTGATCCCTGATCATGGAATTAGATGCCACGTGCTGCAACTAAGAGTTTGCATGCCACAACTAAAGACCCAGCGTGCCACAACCAAGACCTGGCACCGTAAAATAAACAAACATGGCCCGTGGCCCAGAGAACGTAACAAAGCACACTGAAGGCATATGCGATACTCCAGGAGGCCAGGTCACCTGTGAGACTGCTCCCAGGAGTCCCAGGTGCTTGGTCATGTCATGCATGCAGATTCCCGAGACCACATGAGTCCTACTGCTGAACTGAATGCTCAGAAGTGGGGTCCTCAGATGAGCTATTTAACAAGCATCACTTAATTCTGATGCATGCTAACATCTGAGAATCACTGTTTGAGATATAACTTTCCTTTTCCAAAAGATCATCTTTAAGGTCTTGAATAAAATTCAACCTTGCTCCCCTTCTTCAGTCACTTGTTTCAGGTATTTCTTCCTCTAATGAAGTGAAACACTTTCTCACCTCTAGAAAAAGCAACAGAACAGCCGACAGCACACGCATACCTCTTAATGGAAGCATCGGCCACTGATGTTTATTTAGGTGAGCACTGCCTTTGATTATGTGAACATGTCACATTTATCACATACCTGTTGAGTTTCTGGTTCATTCTTCTTACCTACTTCCTAAAACTACTTGGCTAATAAGGAAAAGGCAAGAAAGAGTCCAAAAGACAGGAAGACGTATCAGCAGAGACACGTCCCAATAAGAACCTGCCAGGGCTGGACTCATGGCATCTCTGTGTCAGCCGGGGTTTACTTCATACTCCAGCAGCAAGCTATGTGATGCAGGTCGTGGGAGCGGGGAAGGGGCAGGGGCTCTGAGGCAGAGCCAGAGTGACACACAGGAATGAAGACAGCAGGCAGAGGCCTGGGCCACAGCACATGTATGTGGGGACCACACTCACTGGGATGCCACTGGCTCCACGCCATTCTCCGTCACCTCTCCCTGACCCTCAAGGCAACGTTACGAGGGTCCCACTGCATACTCCTGGAGCATCCTGCACCTCCTCTTTTATGGCTCTTCCCTCACTGTGCTGGGATTAGCGTTTCACCTAACCACAGCCACCTTTGTCTCCTTTTTAATCTTTAGTTGGCTTATCTCTGAGTGTTTGAAGTAGGGACTGAAGTTTCTATGTACGTTACCATCATTAGGCCCCAGAAATGTGGAGATAGGCCTGAATTCTAACACGTGCGCCTACCTGTATTCACTCTACCATTCTATGTAAATGCTTTGCGCTAGACAGTTTTTATTTTGGGGGCAGGGGGCTATGATGGGTTTTGTTGCTGCACAGGCTTCTCTCCAGTTGTGGCAAGCAGGCTACTCTCTAGCTGCAGTGCGCGGGCTTCTCGCTGTGGTGGTTTCTCTTGCTGTGGAGCGCGGGCTCTAGGGCGTGTAGGCTTCAGCAGTTGCAGCTCCTGGGCTCTAGAGCACAGGCTCGATAGTTGCTCTGCAGCATGTGGTATCTTCCTGCATCAGGGAATCGAATCTGTGTCTCTTGCACTGGCAGGCGGATTCTTCACCACTGAGCCACCAAGGAAGCCCCATACACAGGCTGTTTTATTTACCAAGAAATATATTAATCATTTCTCCTGCACTCAGTGCACAGAGTCTCCTGTACACAGGTAGGTCTCCTGCATTGCAGGTGGATTCTTTATGGACTGAGCCACCAGGGAAGCCTATATATTAATCATTTATAAAAAGCCATTTATAAAGCCATACATTTAAAAAGATAGCAAAGAACATCACTTTGAAATTGCTTTTAAAAAAAAACCATCAGTGAATGTGCACTTTAACAATCTACAGACAACTTTTTTCATCTTGTATTTGTTCCACAGCATTCATGCTATGAGTACAAAATAGGAGCTCATCAAACAGCACATAAAGATATAGCCCAGGAGCACTCATGCATCAGAAAAACAGAACAGCTTCTAAATCTCCACATGTTCCGTAGTTAAGGGAAACCACTAGAATGGTCATTTCTAGTGTACATTTTAGTAGCATTTGGGGATTTAGCACTTACAGTTCCATCGTCTAGGAATGACTCCAAGAATTCGTAACGTTTCTGAAACCTAAGTGTTACAAGGCTAGAGTGTGGACAAGTAACTGAGCTGATGAAGAACAGACCACTGTCAGCATGGTCTTGCTGTTTTCAACCTGCCTTTACATGTCCGGAGACCATGTTGTAACTGTACCAACAAATCTGAAGATTCATGTACTGCCCATGAAGGGTAACTGGAACTCACCCAGACCCACACAAGACAGCTTTGTTTCCAGGATAAGGGGGCCAAAGCACAGAAGCAGAGGATAAGAAAACACATTAGATGACATCATATTCTCATGATAGTATCCTCTCTGTGTGAGGTCCACTTGTTAGACCTCGACCTTACACCAAGCATATACTAAAGGGATCTTACATACACTTTAAAAAGGGAAGACACAAAGCAAAGCAAATAACTAGCTTGAAAGCAGTATGGGAGAACTGAACTTAATAAAAAAAAAATTCCACACTGGGTTCAACAATAATTTGTTTCCAGAATAAGGAAAAGTTCCTAACTACATTTGAAATATTCCCTCCAGACTACCAAATCCTTTTCCAAAACTGTCATTCACACATACACACATTCACATCTTGTGTTTGGATCTAGTCCTCAGGCGATTTTAGCCAGCCACTTTTCCAAGTCCTGGATGTCAGCAGAGCCAGCATCCCCTCTTCCACCCTTGGCGCTGCATTCCAGGAACTCTACTTTGAGGGGCAACTGTGAGAATTCAAATTCTTTGCCTTTCTTCCCCAGCTGAGCAGGGGCAGTGCTGGAACTGTCCAGTGTGCTCGGGGCAGCAGAACGGGTAACCCGTAAAGTATTGCTGTGAGACAAAAGGAAAATGAATCAGGAAGCAAAAAGACCTTAATTCTTATATAACAATTAAAGCCCTTTAGAAAATCACATTAATTCCTAAATATTTCAACACTTACTTAAATACTGAATCATAAAAGTATCAATTATGCTATTAGGATTGTTAAATAATCCTTTGCTTTACCAGTTATAGGTCACTCTCTCAGACAGACAGGATAGCAGTCCAACCTAACACGGCCAGATGGTGGTGGTTTAGTTGCTAAGTCATGTCTCACTCTCTCTGACCCCATGGACTATAGCCCAACAGGCTCCTCTGTCCATGGGATTCCCAGGCAAGTCTACTAGAGTGTATTGCTATTTCCTTCTCCTGGAGATCTTCCTGACCCAGGGGTTGAAACAGGTCTTCTGCATTGAAAGGAGTCTCCTGCACGGCAGGCAAATTCCTTACCAAGTGAGCCGCCAGGGACGCCCACATGGCCAGAGGACAGCAATGAACCAAGGTCACACCAACCTTCTCTCAGCACAGTGTCCCCTTCCCTAGGATTGCCTGCATGATGCTTTTTTAAGATATATTTTTACATTACCTGCTGGTTTCAACCTTAAGTTTCTGAAAGTGAAGTGTGGGTAGGTGATATTTATATTTACCTTGAGTCTACCTGGATACAGAGCTTAGATATCTACAAACTGCAGGTTCTCATATTCAGTCCAATCTCTTTAGCTACTAACACCTTCCCAAGTTAAGTCACTTAGCTGCCACCTGCAGGCCTTAATAAGAAGTGCAAACGCAAGGCTCACTGGGTCTATTTCTCTCCCCAGAAGCAGAGGAACATGTGCTAACAAAATAAAGGATGACTTAGTAATGTAAGATTTCATGAAAACTAGTGCAGAATCCATACAAAAAACTAAGTACCTTGTTCAGAAAGACACACATATGGGAAAAGTATTTTAAAAACAATTAACACAAGGAAAAGCATTTGAGGAGGAGCACCCTAAAGGGCCTTCTAAGCAAGATGTTAGGTCCATGGGTCTTCATCTCACTGATTCTTTAAACTCAATACATGTGTCACATACGCTCTTTTAAATGTAAACTATTTTACAAGAAACTCAAAAGGAAAAAAAAACCCAAACATTATATTCAGCTCTTTTCATTCAGAAAACTATGAAATGCTTCAAAGCTGATAAGGCCTAATTCTCACAAACACAGGATTAAACTAAACTTAGACTCCAAATTTAACTGATATTACCTTTATAACTTTTTAACATTTTATTTCACTGCCCTTCTAATACAGCATTTCTTTCTGTATTGTTTTTCTATGGCTCTTTGGAATGAAAAGCAAATGAATCAAGGAAAACATGTTTTAAACATGGGAAGACTTGAACTATGCTGTTTTTTTTTTTTTTTTAATGGATACACATGAACTTACTTACAAAACAGAAAGAGACTCACAGAGAACAATCTTATGGTCGCTGGGGGAAAGGGTGGAGGGTAAGGGATAGTTAGGGGGTTTGGGGTGGACACAGACACCACTGTATTTAAAATGGATAACCAACAAGGACCTATTGTACAGCACACGGAACTCTGCTCAAGGTTATGTGCCAATCTGGATGGGAAGAGAGTTTGAGGGAGAATGGATATATGTATATGTATGGCTGAATCCCTGTACTATTCACCTCAAACTACCACAGCCTTGTTAGTTGGCTATATCCCAACACAAAATAAAAAAGTTAAAATGCTATACAATTTTCAAAAAATGGATATACAAATAATATTATTTTTCCCCAAAGATAATGCTCAACAACTGCAACAGAAATTTTAGAAAAAAAAATCATCTAACTCCCTTTTTTTTGATTTTAGCAGTCTCAAAAGAGTGAACATCAAGACAGGAGAATAGATGATGAACATGCGGTTTCAGAAGGGACAGAAACCATTGAGTAACACCAGCAAGACAGCAGAATAGGAGTTTTCAGTACAAGTCCTCTCACAGAAACATCAATTTAAATAATCATCCACACAGAGTACTTTCATGGGAGCTAAGGAATCCAGGTCAGAGATTACAGCATATGGGTGTAACACAGAAGTGAGAAAAGACGCACTGAAGAGGGCAGAAGGGAGTTTCAAATCACTATGTTACTGCTCCTGCAAGCCTGCACAGTGTAGCGTGGAGACCTATGATTTACACAGGAGAGGGAGAGTGAAACGAGCACCCCTTTGTCATGGAACCCAGCACCCACCAGGCCAGCCCCAGCAGACACAGGCACCTGTCCAGCCAAGACAGGTTCAGTTTCCAGGCTAGCTTCCATGGACCCAGGCAGCAGGCCCATCTACCCACAAGCCCAACTTGCCCAAGAAATCCAGCAGCAAGCCCATCCAGATCTCTGGCTGGACTGACTAGGGAAGTACTTTCTCTGACAAAGCTAGTCTATAAAGACTAGAAGGGGTGATTATTCTTTCAAATGTGCAGCACCAAAGTAAGGACATAAGGCTCAAGTGATCAGGGAGACATGACACCACTAAAGGAACATGATAAAGCACCAATAACTGGCCCTAAAGAAATGGAGATCTACAGACTGCCTGACATGTAATTCAAAATAATCATCTGAGAGTCCTGTGAGCTATAAAAGAACATAGACAACTCCACAAGATGAGGGAAAGAATAAACGAAAAAATAAAAAAGCCAATGAAGATACAGAAATCATGAAAAACAAAAATTCTGGAGCTGAAGAACACAATGACTGGATGTGAAAAATTCAGAGAGCTTCAACAGCAGACTCAACCAAGCAGGACAAAAAAACCAGACAGCTTGAACACAGGTAATTTGAAATTACTCTGTAATAAAACCAAAAAGAAACTGTAAAAAAAGAAAGAAGAAAGTCTTGTGGGACATCATAAAAGGAACCAATGTATGCATTATGGGGCTCTCAGAAAGAGCAGATAAAGACAAAGAATCAGACAGCTTATTTAAAAAAAAAAATGACAGCATATCCCCAAATATGGGGAGGGAAATGAACGTCCAGATCCACTAAGCTGCTACAACCCAAATGGATTAAACATAAAGAGAGCTTTAATGAAACACATTATAATCAAACTGACAAAAGTCAAACACAGAAACTGCTCAAAGCATTACGAGAAAAGTCAACTGTCACAAACAAGGGAAACTCCACAAGACTAAAAGTGGATCTGATGGCAGAAACCTTGCCGGTCAGTAGAAAGTGGGATGATATTTTCAAAATGCTGGGGGAAAAAAAACAGCCATCCAATAGTACTATACCCAGAAAAGCTGTCCTTCAGCTATGAAAGATGGATAAAAGCTTTCCGAAACAAAAGCTGCAGGAGTTCATCACCACTAGTCCTACCTCATAACAAATGCTAAAGCGAGTGAATCTTCAAGGTGAAGTAGCTATGACTACAAGAACTTATTAATGGATACACAATGTTTACAATTTCTGTATACACTCCAAGCCAGGCTTCAGCAATACGTGAACCGTGAAATTCCAGATGTTCAAACTGGTTTTAGAAAAGGCAGAGGAACCAGAGATCAAATTGCCAACATCCGCTGGATCATAGAAAAAGCAAGAGGGTTCCAGAAAAACATCTCTTTGACTGTGTGGATCACAATAAACTGTGGAAAATTCTGAAAGAGATGGGAATACCAGACAACCTGATCTGCCTCTTGAGAAACCTGTACGCAGGTCAGGAAGCAACAGTTAGAACTGGACATGGAACAACAGACTGGT
Source organism: Bos indicus x Bos taurus (assembly GCF_003369695.1). NCBI lineage: Eukaryota > Metazoa > Chordata > Mammalia > Artiodactyla > Bovidae > Bos > Bos indicus x Bos taurus. The sequence continues at coordinate 134,963,670 of NC_040076.1, forward strand.
TCCAAATTGGAAAAGGAGTACATCAAGGCTGTACATTGTCACCCTGCTTATTTAACTTACATGCAGAGTACATCATGAGAAACGCTGGGCTGGAAGAAGCACAAGCTGGAATCAAGACCGCCGGGAGAAATATCAATAACCTCAGATATGCAGATGACACCACCCTTATGGCAGAAAGTGAAGAGGAACTCAAAAGCCTCTTGAAGAAAGTGAAAGAGGAGAGTGGAAAAGTTGGCTTAAAGCTCAACATTCAGAAAACGAAGATCATGGCATCTGGTCCTACCACTTCATGGGAAATAGATGGGAAAACAGTGGAAACAGTGTCAGACTTTATTTTTTTGGGCTCCAAAATCACTGCAGATGGTGACTTCAGCCATGAAATTAAAAGATGCTTACTCCTTGGAAGGAAAGTTATGACCAACCTAGATAGCATATTCAAAAGCAGAGACATTACTTTGCCAACAAAGGTCTGTCTAGTCAAGGCTATGGTTTTTCCAGTGGTCATGTATGGATGTGAGAGTTGGACTGTGAAGAAGGCTGAGCACCGAAGAATTGATGCTTTTGAACTGTGGTGTTGAAGAAGACTCTTGAGAGTCCCTTGTACTGCAAGGAGATCCAACCAGTCCATCCTAAAGGAGATCAGTCCTGGGTGTTCATTGGAAGGATTGATGCTGAAGGTGAAACTCCAGTACTTTGGCCACCTCATGCGAAGAGCTGACTCATTGGAAAAGACCCTGATGCTGGGAGGGATTGGGGGCAGGAGGAGAAGGGGACGACAGAGGATGAGACGGCTGGATGGCATCATGGACTCGATGGACGTAAGTTTGGGTAAACTCCGGGAGTTGGTGATGGACAGGGAGGCCTGGTGTGCTGCAATTCATGGGGTTGCAAAGAGTTGGACATAACTAAGTGACTGAACTGAACTGATCCCTGTGAACATACGTGCAAAAATCCTCAACAAAATATAAGCAAACCAAATTCAACAGTATATTAAAAGGATCATGCATCATAATCAAGTGGGATTTGCCCAAAATGCAAAGATGGCTCAACATTTGTAAATACCGAGATACACCACATTAACAGTCTGAAGGATAAAAATCTTATGATTATCTCAATAGATGCAGAATAGCATGTGACAAAATTTGACATCCTTTCATGATAAAAACTCAACAGTTATAGAACGTATATACTTCAAAATAAAAATGCCATATATGACAAGTCCACAGATAACATCATACTCAGTGGTCAGAAGCTAAAAGCTTTTCCTCTAAAACTAGGAACAAAATAAGGATGTCTACTCTTGCCACTTCTATTCAACACAGTACTGGAAGTCCTAGACAGAGCAATTAGGCAAAAAAGAAATAAAAGACATCAAAATCAAAAAGGAAGAAGCAAAATTATCTCTGACTTCAGCTGACATGATCTTAAATATAGAAAACCCTAAAGACTCCACCAAAAAACAGAACTAATAAACTCAGTAAAATTGCAGGATACAAAAATCAACATCCAAAACCAGTTCTGTTTCAATGCACTACTAATGAAGTATCAGAAAAAGAAATTAAGAAAACAAGTCCACTTATAACAGCATCAAAAACAATAAAATACTTAGGCATAACACAAAGCAGGTCAAAGAGCTGTACACTGTAAACTGTAAAACAGTGACGAAAGAAACTGAAGACACAAATAAATGGAAAGACATCCCTTCTTCATTTACATTGTTAAAATGTCCACCTACAGATTCAATAAGCTCCGGGAGTTGGTGATGGACAGGGAACCTGGAGTGCTGCAGTACACGGGGTCGCAAAGAGTTGGACACACCTAAGGAATTGAACTGATAGATTCAATGGAATCTCAATCAGTATTTCAATGGAATTTTCCACAGAAATAGAAGAAACAATGCTAGAATTCATATGGGACCACAAAAGAACTATAATGCTCAAAGTGACCAAGTAAAAACAATAAATCTGGAGGCATCACACTCCCAGATTTCAAATTATATTGCAAACCTATAGTAATCAAAACCATATGGTACTTTAAAAAGACATACAGAATAATGGAATAGACAACCCAAGACATACCCACACATACACAGTCAACTAATCTTCCACAAAGATGACAAGAGTATATAATGGGAAAAGGACAGTCTCTTCAATAAACAGCTCTGGGAAAACTGGGTATCCACATGCAAAACAATGCAACTGAACCCTCATGTTATACTATATACTAAGTCAACTCAAAATGGATTAAAGGCTTTAATAATAAGATCTGAAACCATAAAAATCCAAAAAGAAAACACTGACACTGTGGCAGTTATTTTAAGATATGAGACTAAAAGCAAACAAAAGCAAAATAAACAAGTGTGATTACATCAAACTAAAAAGCTCCTGCGAAGCAAAAGTAACTATCTACAAAATGGAAAGATAACCTATGGAATGAGGGAAATATTTGCAAACATGTATCTTATAAGGGTTAATATTCAAAATATATAAGGAATTCATACAACCCAGTAAAAAAACAAACAAATAATTCAATTTAAAAAATGGGCAAAAGGTCTTCCCTGATGGTCCAGTGGTTGGGAGTCTGCCTTGCAATGCAGGGGCCATCAGTTTGACCCCTGGTCCAGGAGGATTCCACACGCCACAGAACACTAGGCCCACGTGCCACAATTACTGAGCCCACATGCAGCAACTACGGAGCCCTTGAGTCCTAAAGCCCATGCTCCACAAGAGAAGCCACTGCAGGGAGAACCTGCATACCACAACAAAGAGCAGCCCCGATCGTCACAACTGCAGAAAGCCCACATCCAACAACGAAGACTCAGCACAGCCAAAAGTAACTAAATAAATAAATTTTTTTTTTAATGGGCAAAGGATCTGAACAGACATAGAGGACATACAAACAGTCAACAAGTACATGAAAAAAATGCTAACCATCACTAACCATCAGGGAAATGTAGATCAAAACCATAATGAGACAGAATTACTAACATTAAGGGAAAAAAAAAAAAAAGATAAATGTTGGCAAAGATATGCAGAAAAGGTAACCCTGGTACATTGTTGGTGGGTGTAAATCGGTACTGCTGTAATAAAAAAAGCACCGAGATTTCTCAAAAAATCACAAACAGAACTACTACCACATGATCTAGCAATTCCACTTCTGGACGTTTATCTAAAGGAATTGAAATCAGGCTCTCAGAGAGATGTACGTACGTGCACTCCTACGTTCACTGCCCCATTACTAACAACAGCCAATACAGGGAGCAACCTAAATGTCCACTGAAGGATGAACAAAGAAAACGTGGAACATATATACAAGAGTATTACTGGGCCCTACAAAAGCAATTTCTGCCGTTTGTGACAACGTGGATGAACCTAGGACATTATGCTAAGTGAAATAACATAAACAGAATAAGACAAATATCGTATGATTACACTTATGTGTGGAATCAAAAACCTGTCAAACACAAGCCAAATGATACTGTCACACATCTTGAAAACAAAAAAAAATTGTTACAAAATAGTATCACAGATTTTTGTATGTTTCTGAAGTGTTCCTTTCTTATTCTGTCAACAAAAATTTCCATGGCTTTCAAAGTTTTTGTTTTTGAAACCTTTCATATCTACCATAAGCTATAGCTAGAACTAGTGGGAAAACAAATTGAGCTTACAGTTTCAATAAACCTGAGATTTTCTTTCCATGAAAATGTTAAATATCTATAAACATCCCATTAATACTTTTTATAATTCCATTAATTCTGTTGTCAATTTTTAAACAAATATATTTCACACTAATCTTCAGGTTAATCGTGGTAATCACACAAAACCAAAGACCTTAAGCAATATATACATATTTCCAAAGTGATAAGATATACAATTAACCAGCAGGACTTATTTTTACTTACATTTCTTTTTCAAGCTGCTGCTGAATTAACTTTGCTGATTTTGCCATTGTAATGTCTGTAAAGAAACAAAAGACATTGTTTAAAACAGGGTCTTTTCCCAAGACTTCCTGCACATATGGAAAATCCCCATTTAAATTTAGGTTTCTTTGCCGCACCATTTTTTTAAAAAAATTATTTTATATTAGATTATAGTTGATTTATGGGCTTCCCTGGTGGCTCAGGTGATAAAGAATTCGCCTGCAATGCAGGAGACCCAGGTTCGATCCCTGGGTCGGTGAGATCCCCTGGAGAAGGAAATGGCAACCTACTCTAGTATTCTTGCCTGGGAAACCCCACAGACAGAAGCCTGGAGGGCTATAGTCCCTGGGGTCGCAAAGAGTTGGGACATCACTGAGCAACTTTCACTTTCATAGTTGATTTGTAATGTGTTAAGTTTCAGGTGTGCAACAAAGTGTTTCATTTACACATATACATATATCTATTCTTTCTCGAATTATTTCCCATTTAGGTTATTACAGAATACTAAGCAGTTCCCTGTGCCTGACAATAGATCCTTGTTGGTTATTTATTTTAAATATAGTAGTGTGCTTGTGTTTAGTTGCTTAGTCACGTCTGACTCTTTGTGACCCCATGGACTGTAGCCCAACAGGCTCCTCTGTCCATGAGGATTCTCCAGGCAAGAATACTGGAGTGGGTTGCCATGACCTTACCCAGGGACAGAACCCAACCCAATGACTGAACCCATGTCTCCACATTGCAGGTTAATTCTTTACCATCTGAGTCACCACGGAAGTCCATAGTAGTAAGTATATATATCAATCCCAAACTCCCAACTTATCCTTCCCTCCCTTTATTAAAGTAAGCACAAATATTTATATTATAATAATGCTTATAAATATATTAAGCTGGTGATCCTAAAATTGACTAGTCTTTCATAAAAGTTTTCTACATCTTACAGACATTTTAAATCAACACATATAAGTCCAGCCAATGTTGCAAAAAGAATAGCTACCTGCTTTGTGATTTTAACAAAAGCTTTCACTCCAACAGAAATACTCCACCTGTAATAAGAAACTAAACTAACATTTCCAGCTGATACTAAAATAGTATGTTACAGCATCAAGTGCACTCTGGTAATAAAAGGCACTGGTGTGGCACCAGCAAAAGCCAAATATTACTTCCTCTTTTTATACCGAATAAAAGAAACAAAGAAGTCAGTTAATGACCTTAACACTGTTCCTGATTAGTCACTGGTAGGGTTATTACTAGCTCCCCTTTAAGAAATGCATTGGGCTCTTCATAGAATGAGAATAGGTATGAAAAAGGCCAACAGAGATCAGCTAGTCTATCTCATTTTAACTTTTTTTTAGCAAAGAAGTTTATCTTATTATTGAGGTCACACTGGTTTACAACATTATATGTTTCACATGAAACATTATGATTCAATTTTTATATACACTATTCTGTGCTTACTACCAAAAGTTTAGTTTCCATCTATATTTTCAAGTGTTTTTGTTATCTTTGGATAAATACCCAGAAGCAGACTGACTGGATCACATGGTAGTTCTATTCTTAACTTTTTGAGGAATATCCACTGTTTTTTACAGTGGCTACACCAATTTACATTCCCATCAACACTGCACAGCAAGGGTTCCCTTTTCTCCATATCCTCACTACCGCATTTCCTTTAGACAACAATGACTCTAACGGGTGGGAGGTAATGTCTAACTGTTGCTTTGATTTGCATTTCCCTAATAATTAATGATACTCATCTTCACTAGTGATGAACATCTTCATATGTGCCTGATGACCATCTGTTTATCTTTTTTGGAAAAACATCTATTCTGATCTCTGCCCATTTTTAAATCAGGCTGTTCATTTTTGTTGTTGTTGAGTTATATGTGCTCTCCCTTATCAGATATACTTGACTATCTTCTCCCATTGAGTACACTCTCTCTTTCATTTTGTTAATGGTTTCCTTTGCTGTGCAGAGCTTTTTAGTTTGATATAGTACCACTTGTTTATTTTTGCTTTTGTTTGCCTTGACTGAGGAGATACACCCAAAAACAAATTGCTAAACCCAATGTCACAGTCTGAATTTCCTGTTTTCTAAGAGTTTTATGCTTTCAGATCTTCTGTTCAAGTCTTTAATCCATTTTGAGTTAATCTTTGTGTATGGTGTAAGGAACTGGCTTAGTTTCATTCTTTTGCATGTGGCCGTACAGTTTTTCCACCAGTATTTACTGAAGAGACTGTCCTTTCTCCATTGTATGTTCTTTGCTCCTATGTTGTAAATTAATCGTCCCTATATGTGTGGGTTTATTTCTGGGCTCTCAATTCTGTTCCATTAACCTTTTTTTCTGTCAAATACCATGTTGTTTCGATTACTATGGCTTTGCAGTATATGAAATCAGGGTATGTGACACTTCTTCCAGCTTTGTTCTTTTTTCTCAGAATTGCTTTGGCTATTCATAGTTTTTTATGGTTCTATATAAATGTAAGGAACTTTTGTTCTATTTATGTGAAAAATGTCATCAAGGATTTTGATAGGGATTTTTACAATGAATTTATAGATTGCTATAGAAAAAAATGGACATTTTTAACCATGTTAATTCTTACAGTCCATAAGCATGAAACATCCTTTATCTTTCCATTTCTTTAAACCAAGTTTTATAGCATATTGCGGAATCCTAGCTCCCCAGCCAGGGATTGAACCTGCGCCCTCAAGCAGTGAAAACACAGAGGCCTAATCACTGGCAGGAAATTCCCATCCTTGATTAAATTTATTCTTGGGTATTTTTTCATTCTTTTTGCTGCAATTTTAAATGATAGGGTTTTCTTAATTTCTCTTTCTGCTTGTTTTTTGTTGGTGTACAGAAACACAACAGATCTTGCATTTTGATTTTGCATCGTGCAACTTTACCATACTCATTTATTATTTTTAACAGGCTTTTGGTGGAGTCTTCAGGTATGAGACTGGTAAGAGTGGGCACACTTGTCTTGTTCCTGATCTTAGAGGGACAGCTTTCAGTTTTTCACAGTTGAGTATGTCAGCTGTGGGTCTGACATGCATAGCCTTTATTATGTTGACATACATTCTTTCTATACCAATTTCATTGAGTTTTTATCACACATGGATGTTGAATTTTGTCAAATGCTTTCTCTGCATTTATTGAGTTGATCACTATTTTAAAAATGTTGTAGCATGTTGATTTGCAGATGTTGAATCATCCCTGCAACCCTGAAATAAATTCTACTAGATTATATTGTATGATCCATTTAATGTATTATTTTGTTTGCTAATACTTTGTTGAGAGTTTCTGCATCTACGTACATCAAAGATACTCACCTGTAATTTTCTTTTTTTGTATTATCCTTGTCTGGCTTTGATATCACGGTACTGTTGACCTTAAAAAATGAGTTGGGAAGTGTTCCCTCCTCTTCAACCTTTTGGAAGAGTTTGACTCAGATGGTAAAGAGTCTGCCTTGCAGTGTGGGAGACCCAGGTTCGATTCCTGGGTTGGAAAGATCCCCTGGAGAAGAAAATGGCAAACCTCTCCAGTATTCTTGCCTGGAAAATCCCATGGATGGAGACGCCTGGCAGTCTACAGCCCACGGGGTCCCGAAAAATCCGACATGACTGAGTGACTTCACTTTCACTTTCAAGAATAGATATTAGGTCATCTTTGAACATCTGGTAGAGTGAAGCTGTCTGGTCCTGGACTCTCGTTTTTTGGAAGGTTTTTGATGACTGTTTTAACCTCCTTACTAGTGATCCATCTATTCAGATTTTCTACTTCTTTAAGATTCCATCTTGGAGGGCTGATTGTTAAGAATGTATTCATTTATTCTATGTTGTCTAATTTGTTCGCACATAGCTACTCACGGTATTCTCTTATGACTCTCTGCATTTCTGTGGGACCTCTTGCAATTTCTATTTTTTCATTTCTAATTTTATTTATCTGAGTCTTCTCATTTTTTCTTAGTGAATTTAGCTAAAGGTTTATTGATTTTGTTTATCTTTTCAAAGAACCAGCTCTTAGTTTCATTCATCTTTACTATTGTTTGACTTTTAGTATTTCCTTCCTTCTACTTACTGACTCTGGACTTAATTTGAAGTTCTTTTTATAGTTCCTTTAGGTGTAAGGACTGTTGGGGCTTTTTCATTTCTCTTGTTTCTTGAGGTAGGCAAGTATTGCTATAAACTTGTTCTGCTTTTGATGTATCCCACTGATTTTGGTATTCCATATTTTCATTTATCTTCAGGTGTACTTTTTCCTTCTTTGATTTCCTCATTAACCTAGTATTAGGTTGGTGAAAAAGTAACTGCGGTTTCAGACAGTGAACTTTAAATCACTATCAGTTCAGTTAAGTCGCTCAGTCGTGTTGACTCTTTGCGACCCCATGAATTGCAGCACGCCAGGCATCCCTGTCCATCACCAAGTCCCGGAGTTCACTCAGACTCACATCCATCCAGTCAGTGATACCATCCAGCCATCTCATCCTCTGTCGTCCCCTTCTCTTCCTGCCCCCAATCCCTCCCAGCATCAGAGTCTTTTCCAATGAGTCAACTCTTCGCATGAGGTGCCCAAAGTACTGGAGTTTCAGCTTCAGCATCATTCCTTCCAAAGAAATCCCAGGGCTGATCTCCTTCAGAATGGACTGGTTGGATCTCCTTGCAGTCCAAGGGACTCTCAAGAGTCTTCTTCAACACCACAATTCAAAAGCATCAATTCTTCGGCACTCAGTCTTCTTCACAGTCCAACTCTCACATCCATACATGACCACTGGAAAAACCATAGCCTTGACTAGACAGACCTTTGTTGGCAAAGTAATGTCTCTGCTTTTGAATATGCTATCTAGGTTGGTCATAACTTTCCTTCCAAGGAGTAAGCGTCTTTTAATTTCATGGCTGAAGTCACCATCTGCAGTGATTTTGGAGCCCAAAAAAATAAAGTCTGACACTGTTTCCACTGTTTTCCCATCTATTTCCCATGCAGTGATGGGACTGGATGCCATGATCTTCATTTTCTGAATGTTGAGCTTTAAGCCAACTTTTTCACTCTCCACTTTCACTTTCATCAAGAGGCTTTTTAGTTCCTCTTCACTTTCTGCCATAAGGGTGGTGTCATCTGCATATCTGAGGTTATTGATATTTCTCCTGGCAATCTTGATTCCAGCTTGTGCTTCTTCCAGTCCAACGTTTCTCATGATGTACTCTGCATATAAGTTAAATAAGCAGGGTGACAATATACAGCCTTGACGTACACCTTTTCCTATTTGGAACCAGTTTGTTGTTCCATGTCCAGTTCTAACTGTTACTTCCTGACCTGCATACAAATTTCTCAAGAGGCAGGTCAGGTGGTCTACTATTCCCACATCTTTCAGAATTTTCCAGTTTATTGTGATCCACACAGTCAAAGGTTTTGGCATAGTCAATAAAGCAGAAATAGATGTTTTTCTGCAACTCTCTTGCTTTTTCCATGATCCAGCGGATGTTGGCAATTTGATCTCTGGTTCCTCTGCCTTTTCTAAAACAAGCTTGAACATCAGGAAGTTCATGGTTCACGTATTGCTGAAGCCTGGCTTGGAGAATTTTGAGCATGACTTTACTAGTGTGTGAGATGAGTGCAATTGTGTGCTAGTTTGAGCATTCTTTGGCATTGCCTTTCTTTGGGACTGGAATGAAAACTGACCTTTTCCAGTCCTGTGGCCACTGCTGAGTTTTCCAAATTTGCTGGCATATTGAGTGCAGCACTTTCACAGCATCATCTTCCAGGATTTGAAATAGCTCAACTGGAATTCCATCACCTCCACTAGCTTTGTTCGTAGTGATGCTTTCTAAGGCCCACTTGACTTCACATTCCAGGATGTCTGGCTCTAGGTCAGTGATCACACCGTCGTGATTATCTGGGTTGTGAAGATCTTTTTTGTATAGTTCTTCGTGTATTCTTGCCATCTCTTCTTAATATCTTCTGCTTCTGTTAGGTCCATACCATTTCTGTCCTTTATCGAGCCCATCTTTGCATGAAATGTGCTCTTGGTATCTCTAATTTTCTTGAAGAGATCTCTAGTCTTTCCATTCTAAAGCTAGGTTCAAACACATCTTTATTAATCAAAATAGGAACCATTACAGTCAATGCATTTTTGCCAACAAGAAATGTTTATTTCTGTAGCATAAAAATCTGTGCTTTGAGATTCAACAAACTCTTGGAAAGCATTTTCTGCCTCCTGCTGGTTGTGGAAGCATCTCCCCTGCAAAAAGTTCTCGAGATGCTCAAAGAAGTTGTAGTCAGTTGGCAAGAGGTCAGGTGAACATGGTGGATGAGGCAAAACTTTGTAGCCCAATTCATTCAACTTTTGAAGTGTTGCGCAACATGTGCTTGGTGTTGTGAAGAACTGGGCCCATTCTGTTGACCCATATACTGGCTGCAGGCGTTGCAGTTTCCAGTGCTTCACATCAACTTGCTGAGCATACTTCTCAGATTCAATGCTTTCACCAGGCTGTAGTGGATAACCAAACAGTGACCATAAATTTTTTTGGTGCAAGTTTGCTTTGGGAAGTGTTTTGGAGTTTCTTCTCCGTCCAACCACTGATTTGGTCATCACTGGTTGTCATGTAAAATCCACTTTTTATCGCACATCACAATCTGATTGAGAAATGGTTTGTTGTTGCTGCATAGAATAAAAGATGACACTTCAAAACGATGATTTTTTTGATTTTCAGTCGGCTCATGGGGCATCCACTTATCAAGCTTTTTCACCTTTCCAATTTGCGCCAGACACCAAATAACTGTAGAATGGTTGACAATGAATTCTTCTGTAACTCCCTGTGTAGTTGTTGTAAGAGGATCACCTTCAATGATCTTCTCTACTAGTTGCTGTCAATTTCCAATGGCTGACCACTGCATTTCTCATCTTCAAGGCTCTTGTCTCCTTTGCAAAACTTCTTGAACCACCACAGCACTGTACGTTTGCTAGCAGTTCATGGGCCAAATGTGTTGTCGATGTTGCAAGTTATCTATGCTGCTTTACAACCCATTTTGAACTCAAATAAGAAAACAGCCTGAATATGCTTTTTGTCTAACACTCACTTCCCTAGTTTAAACTAAATATAAACAGCAAGTAATGTCATTAGTAAAAAATAATAATAAAGTGAGAAATGCAGATTAAAATGATGTATAAGATAACCACATATAAAGAATGTATTCCAATATCAAACAGCAAAGTTCAACAATGCATAACAGTTATTCTTCACATATTTGTGATTTTATCAGCTTTCTTTTTGTAGTTGATTTCTAGTCTCATATCTTTGTGGTTCAAAAAGATGCTTGATATGATTTCACTCTTAAATTTATTGAAGCTTGTTTTGTATCCCAACATATTGTCTCTTCTTGAGAATGTTCCATACGCACTTGAGAACAATGTATATTCTGCTGCTTTGGAAAGGAATGTTTCGTGTTCTGCTCTAATGTTTCACTTAAAGGCCAATGGTACTTTGTTAATTTTTTGTCTAGATGATCAATTTATTGATGTCAGTCGGTAGTAAAGCTCCCTACTGTTATTGCTGTTGACTTCTTCATTTATATCTGTTAATAATTCCTTTTATACTCTGGTGCTTCTGCTTACATGCTTAAATATTAATAAAAATTACATCCTGATGGACTGTCCCCTTCATCATTATATAAGTTCATCCTGTTCTCTTGTTTGACTTGAAGTCAATTTGATCTGATCTGAGATGGCTACACCTGCTTTGTTTTGCCTGCTATTTCTTGGAGTATCATTTCCCATCCATTCACTTTGAGCCTATGTTTCTTCTTCAGAGCAGAGAGCCTGGGAGGCAGGATGTAGTTGGATCTTGTTTCTCAATACATCCAGCCTGTATCTTTTGATTGGTAAATTCAATCCACTTATATTTAGTATGATTACTGATGAATGGGGCTCCCCTGGTGGCTCAGTAGGTAAAGAGTTCACCTGCAATGGAGGAAACCCAAGTTCATCTCTGGGTCAGGAAGATACCCTGGAGGAGGATATGGCAATCCATTCCAGTACTCTTGCCCGGAGAGTTCCATAGACTGAGTCTGGCAGGCTACAGTCCATGGGGTCGCAACAAGTTGGGACATGAATGAGTGACCTAACACTTTCACTTTTTCACCGGTAAATGAGGACTTAGTACTGCCATTTTATCTTTAGTTTTCTGGTTGTTCTATATCTCCACTGTTCCTGCCTGATATCTTAGTTGATGGTTTACTATCATGTTTTTCTTAGCTTCCTCCTCTATTATACTCTTGCCTGGAAAATCCCATGGACAGAGGAGCCCCTTAGGCTGCAGTCCCTGGGGTCGTGAAGAGTTGGACACGACCGGGCAACTTCACTTTCACTTTTCACTTTCATGCATTGGAGAAGGAAATGGCAACCCACTCCAGTGTTCTTGCCTGGAGAATCCCAGGGACGGGGGAGCCTGGTGGGCTGCCATCTCTGGGGTCGCACAGAATTGGACACGACTGAAGCGACTTAGCAGCAGCAGCAGCAGACTTATATTTCGTGGTTACCATTAGATTTGTATAAAACATCTCATAGATAACTTAGTCCTTTTTCTGTTGATAGCATCTAATATTCATTTGCCATTTATGAGTTCCTTTTCTCTTCCCCTTTTATATTTTGTCATCTCAAATTATCTCTTTTTATACTGTGAGTTCATTACCAAATTCCAGTAGCTGTGGGTATTTTTACTGCTTTTTCTCCATTAATCTTTATGCAATAATTGTTTAGCAGCCTATTCTGATGTAAAGTTGCAGTTTTCTGAATCTACCTACCTATCATCTTACTCTTAAGTTTTATTTACTTTTGCCTCTTCATTTCAGGTAGAAAAGCTCCTTCCAATATTTCTTGTAAGACAAGCCTAGTGGTAATGAACTACTTCAGCTTTTGTCTCAGAAAAGCTTTATTTCTCCTTTATATCTGAAGGGCAACTTTGCTACAAGGATTTTCAGCAGTTTTTATCTTTTAATATTTTGCATAGGTCATTCCATTCTCTCCTGCCTATAGAGTTTCTGCTGAAAAATCTGATGGCCTAATAGGGGTTCCTTTGTAGGTTACTGTTTTTTTCCCTGGATGCCTTTAAAATTCTTTATCATTGAATTTTGACAATTTTAACACAATGTGCCCTCGAGAAGGTCTTTTACCATTGAGATATTAAGTGTTGTATTAACTTTATGGACTTGTATATACAGTTCCTTCCCCAGGTTTGTGAAATTCTATTATTTCTTTAAGTAAACTCTCTGCTCCATTCTCTCTTCTTCCTCTGGGATAACCATTATTCTTATGAAGGATAATGAAGTAGGAGAATTAACGTAAGATTCTAGATCTATCTTCAAGCTCACTAATTCACACTTCCATAGGTCTGCTCTAGTTTCCAGTGCTTACTAATGCATCTTCATCTCATTTATCGACACAGTCAGCTCCAGAACTTCTGTGTGGTTTTTTTTTAGACTTTTAATATCTTTGTCAAAGTATTTCATCTTTTCATTAATTGTATTTCTAAGCTCACTGAACTGCCTTCCTGAGTTTTCTTGTAGCTTGGTAAGTTTTTTCATAACAACTATTTTGAATTCTCTATCAGTTAAGAGTGCAATCTTCCATGACTTAAGTTTGGTTTCTGAAGAACTTTCATAACTTTTTGTGGCACTGTGTACGTGGTTTCACATGGTACTTGACAAGTTATTCCTCTGCCAGTGCATTTAAAGTAGCAAATACCTTTCTTATGTAGGTAAAGGGTTTTTGTTTTTATCACCTCTAAGTTGGAAATTAGAGGCTTTTCTTTTATTTTTCTTGCTATAACACAAGTTTTTCCCTTTTCATACTTGAGCTGCCTCTGGCTATATTTGAGAATTGACACTTTCCACCCTCTACTACCTCTGCCTGATTGTACCATCACTGTCACTGCTTGTGCTCCAGGGTGGCCTGGACGGCCACTGCTGCTACAGGGAGGGGTTGGCGAAGGTGGAGGAGGCAGGGTCATGGGCACCTTCTCCACATCTAGGGTTGTCAGGTTTACAACCTACCACTGCTGTGACCCAAGGGATTATGGTCACAGGACCCACCATCACTGCTGCTACTAGGTTCCCTGTGGTCAAAGGAGCCACTGCAGCCAGGAGGCTGGAGTCATGTGTGCTGTCTTCCCTGTTGCTACAGGGATCTCTAGGGCTTCCGGCTCAGCCACTGTGGCCAAGAGCCAAGACTGCCAGCACTTGCCTCACTGTTCCCTGAGTTCTACCTCCTTTATGTATTCCAGTCCATCCACCTTCAGAAGTAGACTTCTGGATCTCTCCGGTCCTAGTGTGCTAGGCAGAGGAACCTTTGTTGAGTTATCAAATGTTTTACAAGTTGTAGAATGAAGGGGAGAGGCAAAGAGGGTGTCTAATACCTCATGATGCTGACATCACTTCTAATCTGGTTTTAAAAGTAATGAAACTAAAGCCTAGTTTTATTGGCTGAGACTAAATAGTTTTTCATTCTTATGAAGCTAAAGAAAAACACTTCTGCAAACTCTCCTTGACGAAATGTGCTACATGGCAAACTTATTTAAAAGGAGAGACTCTACCCTGTCCTTCCTCGATTGTGTATCTGATAAGACATACTGCTGATCTGATGAACTTGATAAATTAAAATTATTTATGATTAAAAAAAAGAAAACACTGTATAAATGAATGGTAATAATTATTCCTTTGTCATTCTTTAGAATAGCCTGGTAAAGGAGACTAAAGAAAATGTTGGAGTATAAGCAAATTTTAAGATTTAAAATCCTGAATTTATAGTTTATTAGCAATTGTCTCTCATCCTCAGTAATAACAACTGTAGATAACTATTAATTCACAGTAGGAATCCCAGAAAAAAATCTCAATTATTATTGCCAGAAAACATGACAGTACCTTGCTTATTACAAGCGATTAAGAATGACGGTGTGTTCTTCAGACCTATACTGTCAAGGAGGACTTGATACAGAAACTCAGCCACGTCTTTCACCTCTCGCTGGAAGGCTGCACTATCCACAACAAACACAATAGCCCTGGAGGGGAAAAAGAGAAAAACTGGCATGTGAGCATGCAATAGTGCAGCACTATGTTGAAAAAACGATATCCTTAATTTTGTTCAATTCAATCCTAATGAATAACACAAAATAAGCTCACATACAAGTATGTGCACAAGTAATCATAAAACATATGTATTTAACAAAGGACTAGTCAGAGCTACCACATATCGATATTTAAAATCCTAGAAGATGATCCTGTTAAAGTGCTACATTCAATATGTCAGCAAATTTGGAAAACTCTACAGCGGCCACAGAACTAGAAAAATCAGCTTTCATTTCAATCCCAAAGAAGGACAATGCCAAAGAATGTTCCAACTACCATACAACTGCATTCATTTCACATGCTCAAAATCCTTCAAGCTAGGCTTCAGCAGTACATGAACTGAGAATTTCCAGATGTACAAGCTGGGTTTAGAAAAGGTAAAGGAACCAGACAGCAAACTGTCAACATTCACTGGATCATAGAGAAAGCAAGGGAGTTCCAGAAAAACATCTACTTCTGCTTTACTGACTACGTTGAAGCCTTTGACTGTGTGGATCACAGCAAACTGTGGAAAATTCTGAAAGAGATGGGAATAGCAGACCACCTTACCTGCCTCATGTAAAACCTGTATGTAGGTCAAGAAGCAACAGTTAGAACAGGACATAGAAAAATGGATTGGTTCAAAATTGGAAAGCAGTACATCAAGGCTGTATATTGTCACCCTGCTTGTTTAATTTATATGCAGAAATGACTGACTGAATGAACACAAGCTGGAATCAAGATTGCCAGGAAAAATATCAACAACCTCAGATACACAGATGACACTATTCTAACGGCAGAAAGTGAAGAGGAACTGAAGAGCCTCATGATAAGGGTGAAAGAGGAGCATGAAAAAGCTGGCTTAAAACTCAACATTCAAAAAATGATCATGGCATCTGGTCCCATCACTTCATGGCAAACAGAAGGGGAAAAAAGTGGAAGCAGTGACAGATTCTATTTTCTTGGGTTCCAAAATCACTGCAGATGGTAACAGCAGCCATGAAATTAAAAGGTACTTGTTACTTTGAAGAAAAGCTATGAGAAACCTAGACTGTGTATTAAAAAGTAGAAACATCATTTTACTGACAAAGGTCCATGTAATTAAAGCTATGGTTTTTCCAGTAGTCATGTACAGAGTTGGACCATAAAGAATGCTGAGTGCTGAAAAATCGATGCTTTCAAATTGTGGTGCTGGAGAAGACTCTTGAGAGTCCCTTGAACTACAAGATCAAACCAGTCAATCCTAAAGGAAATCAAATCTGAATATTCTTTGGAAGGACAGATGCCAAAGCTAAAGTTCCAAAACTCTGGCTACCTGATGCAAAGAGACGACTTACTGGAAAAGACCCTGATGCTGGGAAAGATTGAAGGCAAAAGGAGAAGGGGTGGCAGAGGATGAGATGGTTAGATACCATCAATGACTCAGTGGACATGAATATGAGCAAACTCCAGGAGACAGTGAACAACAGAGGAGCCTGGCATGCTGTAGTCCATGGGGTTGCAAAGTTGGACCTGACTCAACGACTGAATAACAAAAATGAATCAATGACTGTATCTAAAAAGACAATAGGAAATGATGCATCCTCTCAAGTCCAGGAAATTGTCATATACAAAATCATGTGGTAAGACACTAGGACAGACATTGTATCTGCTAGGAAACAGAGAAGAAAATCATTTACATAAAACTAGATCAAGATGACTTAAAGGAGAGTGTAATAGTTGAGTGAATTTTAGCCAGACAAAATATCACTGTGGCACAGGTTGTCTAGAAAGTAGTTTGTGCAAGGCACAAATGCTCTGGAGAACTCAATGTAAGCTAATATGCAGATAGGTGGGGAAATGAAGGAAAGTCAGGTCAGAGAGAAGAGGGATGTGACATACTGACCTACAGAGTTTATGTTTTTCTGTCTTACAAAGAATGTTGTTGTTTAGTTGTTAAGTCATGTCCAACTCTTTGGTGACCCCATGGATTGTAGCCCCTCATGTTCTTCTGTCCATGGATTTACCTGACAAGAATACTTGAGTGGGTTGCCATTTCCTTCCCATGGTATCTTCCCGACCTAGGGATTGAACCTGTGTCTCCCACTTTGGCAGGTGGATCTTTACTGCCTCTTACAAAGAATATTGGTGCCTAAATGAAAGATAAAACTAAGAGGATAATCAAACTAGAAGCAGAGTGATCAGGCAGGGCCTAACCTAAGGCAGCAACATGAGAATCCTCATTTGCCAGAAATAAAGAGGCATCAGAGCTAAAGCAAAGCAACCCAGGAAAAGAGCAGACAAGAGACTTTAGGGACAAGTATTTGAATGCCTAGGAGATGTGCAATGACCAACACATGAATGCTCTGTGTAAAGCCTAGAACTTAAAAGCAGTCTAACAGAGGGTGGTGTGGGAAAATAATCCAAGAACTGAATCACTAGGCCTCTTGTGCCACACACAGAAACACAGTATGAATTTACATTTTCTCACAGTGTAAGATCCTGAGGCAGGAAGACTGGGCCAGCCTCAATGAACCCCCATGGCCTCCAATAGAAGGAAATATGAATCCTTTCTGGAGAGAGGCTTTTATAACCTAAAGCAAAAAAAAAAAGAACAAAACTAACCCAGCAACCACAATATCAACAACAAAATCTCATCCCCTTGAACAGGGGTTCTGGATCTAAACTACAAAGACAATAATAAGTAGTAAATAAAATATTTTAAACTATTTAATAGAATACTAGATACCATAAGAAAAGAATAAACATAGTACTAAAAAAAATACTAGACTAATTTTAAAAGATAGGTTTTTAGAAGCAAAGAACAAAATAACAACTTAATAGAAAAGATTAAGTGGCTTAATGGCAAAGCCTTTGACTGTGTCGACCACAACAAATTGTGGAAAATTCTTAAAGAGATGGGAATACCAGACCACCTAACCTGCCTCTTGAGAAATCTGTATGCAGGTCAGGAAACAACAGTTAGAACTGGACACGGAACAAGAGACTGGTTCCAAACTGGAAAAGGAGTACGTCAAAGCTGTATATTGTCACCCTGTTTATTTATGTTATATGCAGAATACATCATATGAAATGCCGGGCTGGATGCAGCACAAGCTAAAATCAAGATTGCCAAGAATAATATGAATAACCTCAGATAGGCAGATGACACCACCCTTATGGCAGAAAGTGAAGAACTAAAGAGCCTCTTGATGAAAGTGAAACAGGAGAGTGAAAAAGCTGGCTTAAAACTCAACATTCAAAAAACAAAGATCATGGTATCCAGTCCCATCACTTCATGGCAAATAAATGGGGAAAGAATGGAAACCGTAACAGACTTTATTTTTGGGGGCTCCAAAATCACTGCAGATGGTGACTGCAGCCATGAAATTAAAAAACACTTGCTCCTTGGAAGAAAAGCTATGACCAACCTAGACAGCATATTAAAAAGCAGAGACATTACTTTGCCAACAAAGGTCCAACTAGTCAAAGCCATGATTTTTCCAGTAGCCATGTATGGATGTGAGAGTTGGATCATAAAGAAAGCTGAGCACTGAAGAATTGATGCTTTTGAACTGTGGTGTTGGAGAAGATTCTTGAGAGGCCCTTGGACTATAAAGAGATCAGATCAGTCAATCCTAAAGAAATCAGTCCCGAATATTCACTGGAAGGACTGATGCTAAACCTGAAACTCCAATACTCTGGCCACCTGATGCAAAGAACGGACTCCTTGGAAAAGACCCTGATGCTGGGGAAGATTGAAGGCATGAGGAGAAGGGGATGACAGAGGAAGAGATGGTTGGATGGGCATCACCGACTCAATGGACATGAGTTTGAGCAAGCTCCAGGAGTTGGTGATGGACAGGTAAGCCTGGCTTGCTGCAGTCCATGGGGTTGCAAAGAGTCAGACACGAATGAGCAACTGAATTGAACTGAACTAATGGATGGAGGTGGCAACCCACTCCAGTGTTCTTGCCTGGAGAATCCCAGGGACAGGGGAGCCTGGTCGGCTGCCGTCTATGGGGTCGCACAGAGTCGGATACGACTGAAGCGACTTAGCAGCAGCAGCAATGGAACAGATAAGCAGAGACTTCTACAGCTAAAAAGGATATAGTAAACTACAAAATAAAGGTAAAAATATCTTAATATATGCAAGGTGAAAAGACCTGGAAGGTATGACAGAAAAGAGATAAGAAGAGCAGAAAAGATGTGGCTTAATGATGCTAATGAGAGTTCTAGAAGAAACTGAGTAGAAACAGAACTACCTGAAAAGATACTGCTGAGAATTTTCCAGAACTGAAGATGCAAATATTTCAACTGAAATAGTACACTTGAATTCCTACCTCAATAAAGCTAAATCATCCCTGAACAGAAGAAGAATCTACCCCTCAACACAGGATAAAAATAAGATTCTATATTATGAAATGACAAGTAGATTGAGCAGTGCTTTCTAATCTACAACAATAGATACTTGAAGTCAGGAGTAATGTCTTCAGTGTGAAAACAGAGCTAAGAAAATTATTCAAAAATGAAGGCCAATGAAAAAAGTTTCAAATGAACAAAAATGAGAAATTTTATCTCTTGTTCACCATTCTGCAAACATATCTAAAAGAAATATGTGAAAGAAAATTGAATCAAAAGGAAAGAGTAAGAGGCAAAATGCAATGGACTGAAAAAAAATCCATAAACATCCTAGTAATTCTAGGCAGTCACTGAATGGAGGAGAAAAAAAATCACTGTTGGGGGCTAAAAAAAAAGGAAAGAAAATTAAAATGAAAGATGTAAGGAAGATCAAAGTAAGGTATTTTAAGATTCAGTTAAAGAAACTAGTATTATTGATTTTTAACTTTTGTTAAGCGGTCAGTGTTTAAAAAAAGAAGTGTAGAGGATAACAATGAAAAATAACAACATAGTTTCAAATCAGTTGAGGGAGAAAAATGAGATGATTAGGGAAACCTGATCATCAGGTATGATTAAAAACTCAGAAGGTACAATTAAAAAACAAGAAATCACAGATCAATATATGATACCTATCCTTGAACAGCATGGGGTTTAGGAGCCTGACCTTCTAATCAAAAATCTGTGTATAACTTCAGCTGGCCCTCCATATCTGAGGTTTGACACTGGTTGATTCAAAGCAACCACAGATTGGGTGGTACATTTTAAGTGAAAAAATTCCTCCTATAAGCAGATGCACATAATTAAAACCCATTTTGTTCAAGGGTTCATTGCAGTATCTTTTGAATTTGTATTTATTGTGATTATGATTTGAGCTCATTTGTATCTTCATACTTTGAATGTTTTAGTAACCCAAAATACTTGGATCAAAGAGTAATTATAATTACACTGTGAAATGTAAAAAATTTGTAGCTGAAAGTGAGAAAAGAATTTTTAATTAGAAATTAAAACCCAATTACAGTAAAATTTACCAGTTCTAGATTTGTATCAATTGTTTGAGGAATAAAAAAAAATGTATCACACACCTTCCAGTTTCCAGTCTGGGATGAAAGAAGCTGAAAGTCACCACTGCACTCTAAGAAGTAAAGAGCTAACCAGACTGGAAAATCCACAGCACTTAAGTTCATCAGAGAAGTGAGGTTACAGGGCAAAGCACTGCCCCCTCAAACTGGAGAAAACAACATATATACACGGAAAAGTACAACTTACTGGAGTATACACTCATGAGCACAAATCTCTGTGGCACCTAGTGTGAAAACCTGATCTGTAACTGATGAATTGCTAGAAGGTCAGCATGAACAAGTCGGAGTTATAAAACCCCAGGGAGACCCACACTTTTGTAAATTTTACCTCCAGAAGCTTGACTAGGTTCTTGTGGTATATAGTAGAGAAAAATCCCCTCATGCTTCTGGCAGGGGGAAGGGAAAAGAAATCATTTTGAAATATGCCAGACCTTGATGAGGTCTTGGAGAAGGAAATGGCAATGCACTCCAGTATTCCCGCCTGGGAAATCCCATGGACAGAGGAGCTTGGTGGGCTACAATCCATGGGGTCACAGAGAGTAGGATAAGACGACTAAACAACAACTACAAATGAAGTCTACTCTCAGGAGAAACTATTTAACCAGAGCCTAATTTGCTGGGATTTTATAAGAGCCTAACTGACCTGCAGAAAGGGAAACATCCAACTCCACACAGCTCTAGCATTCCAAGTGGGAGAAGAAAAATACCCATCTCCCGCCTACACTACCAATCCTATCCCATTTAAGGGGGCTGCTGCTAAGTCACTTCAGTCGTGTCCCCATAGACGGCAGCCCACCAGGCTCCGCCGTCCCTGGGATTCTCCAGGCAGGAACACTGGAGTGGGTTGCCATTTCCTTCTCCAATGCATGAAAGTGAAAAGTGAAAGTGAAGTCGCTCAGTCGTGTCCAACTCTTAGCGACCACATGGACTGCAGCCTACCAGGCTCCTCCATCCACGGGATTTTCCAGGCAAGAGTACTGGAGTGGGCTGCCATTGCCTTCTCTGATTTAAGGGGGCAATGGGAATCAATTGAGAATCAAGTGTAAAGCTCACAGTCCAGATACAGGCCCATTAAGACTAAGATCTAGTCAAAGGACGCTTTCTTTACTCTCACACCTCACCACGTTACTAATGGCAGTTCTTACCCAGTTTACTGCATGTCTATCAAGAAAAATTACATGACACACTAAAAAGTAAAAAAGTTTGAAGAGAAGGGGCAAGCAACAGAACTTGACTCAGATATGGAAGACACGTTGGAATTGTCAGACCAGGAATTTAAAATAATTGTGACTGTGGTGCTAAGTGTTCTAGAAGATAAAGAAGACAACATGCAAAAACAGATGGGAAACGTAAGGAGAGAGATGAAATTCAAAAAAATAACTAAAAAGAAATGCTACACAGCGTCCCTAGTGGCTCAGTGGTAAAGAATCCACCTGCCATGCAGGAGTCATGGGTTCAAACCCTAGTCTGGGAAGATCCCATGTGCAGCAGAGCAATTGAGCTGGCCCAAAACAACTACCAAGCCTGTGCAGAATAGGGGAGCTGCACCTATTGAGCCCACATGCCACAACCACTGAGCCCACAGGACGTAACTACTGAAGCCCATGTGCCTAGAGCCTGTGCTCTGCAACAAGAGAAACCACCAAAGGCCCGTGCATCACAGCTAGAGAGGAGCCCTGCTCGCCGCAACTAGCGAAAAACCTGTGCAGCAATAAAGACCCAGCACAGCCGTAAAAAAATAAAATTATATATAAAAACAGAAATGATACAGATCAAAAGTAAACTAACAAATGAAGAACACCTCTGATGAAACTGTTAGTAGACTGCATACAACTGAAGGAAAGAACCTCTAGCTTCAGATATCTCAATAGAAGCCTCCAAAACTGAAAAGCAGAGAAGACAAAGACTTAAAAAACCAGAAGAGAATACCTGAGAACTGTGGGAGAACTACAAAAAGTGTAACATATATGTACAGGGAATTTCAGAAAGAGAGGAAAGAGAAAAAAGAAGAAATATATAAAACAATATTGGCTGAAAACTTCCCCAAATTAACGTCAGACACCAAACCACAGATCGACAGAAACCACAGGAAGCTCCGGAAACACCAAGCAGGATTAATACCAAAGGACTATAGCTAGCCGTATCATTTTTAAACTACAGAAAATGAAAGATAAAGGAAAAAAATCTCAAAATAAGCCAGAAGGGAAAAGACATTATGTATAGATGAGCAATATAAGAATTATATCCAATTTCTCAGATACCATGCAAGCAAGAAGCAAGTGAAGAGAAATATTTAAGTGTTAAAAGAAAAATCCCCAAACCTACAATTGTATACCCTGTGATGTTGAGAACACTGAATGCATTTATTAGAAGAGAAGAAAGACCTAAAATCAATAATCTAAGCTTCCATTTTAGGAAGCTAGAAAAAGTAGAGCAATTTAAAGTAAATAGAAAAAAGAATAAAAGAGCAGAAATCAATGAAATTGAAAATAGGACATAAATGGAGAACGTCAACAAAACCAAAAGCTGGTCCTTGAAAAGATCAATAAAATTTATAAACTTGTAGAGTGAAGAGGAACTAAAAAGCCTCTTGATGAAAGTGAAAGTGGAGAGTGAAAAAGTTGGCTTAAAGCTCAACATTCAGAAAACGAAGATCATGGCATCTGGTCCCATCACTTCATGGGAAATAGATGGGGAAACAGTGGAAACTGTGTCAGACTTTATTTTTCTGGGCTCCAAAATCACTGCAGATGGTTACTGCAGCCATGAAATTAAAAGACACTTACTCCTTGGAAGGAAAGTTATGACCAACCTAGATAGCATATTCAAAAGCAGAGACATTACTTTGCCAACAAAGGTTCGTCTAGTCAAGGCTATGGTTTTTCCTGTGGTCATGTATGGATGTGAGAGTTGGACTGTGAAGAAGGCTGAGTGGCGAAGAATTGATGCTTTTGAACTGTGGTGTTGGAGAAGACTCTTGAGAGTCCCTTGGACTGCAAGGAGATCCAACCAGTCCATTCTGAAGGAGATCAGCCCTGGGATTTCTTTGGAAGGAATGATGCTAAAGCTGAAACTCCACTACTTTGGCCACCTCATGTGAACAGTTGACTCATTGGAAAAGACTCTGATGCTGGGAGGGGTTGGGGGCAGGAGGAGAAAGGGACGACAGAGGATGAGATGGCTGGATGGCATCACTGACTCGATGGACGTGAGTCTGAGTGAACTCCAGGAGTTGGTGATGGACAGGGAGGCCTGGCGTGCTGCGATTCATGGGGTCGCAAAGAGCTGGACACGACTGAGCAAATAATCTGATCTGATCTGAGCCAGTCTAACTAAGAAAAAGAGAGGACACAAAATGGACGTGAAAAGAATAATCAAGGAATATTATAAATAACTCTATGCCTACAAATTTGATAAGCTAGGTGAAATGGTCCAATGCCTTGAAAGATACAATCTGCCAAAACTCATATAAGAAACAGACAATCTGAATAGCCCTGTATCTATTAATGAAACTGAATCAAAAATTAAAAACCTTCCAAAACAGAAAGCACTAGGCACAAGCGGGATCACTAGTGAATTCTACCAAATATTTAAGGACATTTATACAATGTTATTGTGTCAAATATATTCAATTTAAAAAATTAAGGAAGAAAACACACCAATTCTTTACAATTTCTTTCAGAAAATAGAAACAAGGAATATTTTCTTGTTTATTCTATGAGGTCAGAATTACTTTAAAATACAAACCAAGACATTACGAGAAAACTATATACAAATATCTTTCATGAAAGTGAAAGTGAGAGTTGCTCAGTCATGTCCAACTCTTTGCAACCCCATGGACTATACAGTCCATGATTCTCCAGGCCAGAATACTGGAGTGGGTAGCCTTTTCCTTCTCCAGGGGACCTTTCCAACCCAGGGATTGAACCCAGGTCTCCCACATTGCAGGTGGATTCTTTATCAGCTGAGCCACAAGGGAAGTCCAAGAATACTGGAGTGGGTAGCCTATCCCTTCTCCAGCAGATCTTCCCGACCCAGCAATCGAATCACGGTCTCCTGCATTGTAGGCGGATTCTTTATGAACTGAGCTATGAGGGAAGCCCATCTTTCATGAACATATATGTAAAAATCCTCAAGAAAATACTGGCAAATCAAATCCAACAATTTATAAGAATTATACACCATGATAAACAGGTTTTGGACCCAATATCAATGTGGTGGATGGAGATTTCCCCTACCACCAAGCAATTCTCTTGACACCAGCTGGGTGTCCTACAACTCAACTCAATTCTGATACCTGGAGATAGCATCAGGTTCCACAGCCTAAGGGCTCAGTGCCACAAGACTGACTCCACTACAGATGCCAATCACAAGTCCAGGTTTTTACCTGTGCTTCTGAGTAACGGGCTACAGATTGGAAGGTCTCACAATTCCTTCCTTTGGTTTGGTTAGTCTGGTAGAAAGGACCTAAGAAGCCAGTCAAAAGTCAATGTTGTTAACCTGTACTTCTGACTAACTGGCTATAAATCAGAGGTTCCCATGACCCCCTTCTTAGATTCAATTAATTTGTTAGAGCAGCTCACAGATGGAGAAGGAAATGGCAACCCACTCCAGTATTCTTGCCTAGAGAATCCGGTGGACAGAGGAGCCCGGTGGGCTGCTGTCCATCAGGTCGCCCAGAGTCAGACACAACTGAAAGGACTCTGCATGCATGCATGCATTGGAGAAGGAAATGGCAACCCACTCCAGTGTTCTTGCCTGGAGAACCTCAGGGACAGAGGAGCCTGGTGGGCTGCTGTCTATGTGGTCACACAGAGTCAGACACGACTGAAGCAACGCAGCAGCAGCAGCTCACAGAACTCAGGAAGCTCATTTACTCACTAAATTACCAGTTAATTGCAAAATTATTAAAGGATATCAATCAACAGCCAGATGAAGAGACACATATGGCAAGTTCCTGAACAAAGGA
Source organism: Bos indicus x Bos taurus (assembly GCF_003369695.1). Classification (NCBI taxonomy): domain Eukaryota; kingdom Metazoa; phylum Chordata; class Mammalia; order Artiodactyla; family Bovidae; genus Bos; species Bos indicus x Bos taurus. Next base: position 134,989,113 of record NC_040076.1, read on the forward strand.
GCTTCTATCCCCATGGAGTTTGGGCCTTGCAGGGTGGCACGTGGAAGCATTCTGATTCCCCAACACAGAAGCCCTACAAATCTCATCCTTTGGTGATTTTACAGAGGGCATAATAAATACAGGCATGACTGACTGAAAAACTGACCACAATTCAACCTCCAGTCTCTCTCCTCTCCCTTCCCTGGATGGGAATGAAAAGTTCTCACTCACATGGTTGGTTTTCTTGGCACCCAGCCCCCATCCAAAACTCACCTCAATAACATAACAAAAGACAACTTTATCATTCTCATCACTTAGGAAATTTCAAGGATTTTAGGAGCTCTGCTCCAGAAATAGGGACAAAGATCAAATACATACTTCTCATTATAAATCACAGTATCAAAACAACCAAGTGGTATGCAAGGCTGATTCAACATTCAAAAATCAATTCACATAATCACATCAATAAACTAAAAGAGAAAACTCACATGATCATATCAACAGATCCAAAAAAGCATTTGACAAAATTTAACAAACATTCATGATATAAAAACTCCTAGTAAACTTAAAAGGGAAGTTCCCCAACATGATACAGAATATCTACAAAAATCATAGCGCTAATATATTTAATGGTAGAAAAAATTGAAGATTTCCTGCTAACACTAGGAACACAGCAAAGATGTCCCAATCTCACTATTGGTTTTGCAGCATCATACTAAAATTTCAAGCTAATTCATTAGGACAAGAAAAGGTATATGAGAAAGGAAGAAATAAAATGTCTGTGTTCTCACATGAACTGGCTGTCTATGTAGAAGATCTGAAAATGATCAACCAAAAAGCTTAGGAACTAATACACACAATTATAGCAGAATTGCAGAATACAAGGTTGATACACAAGTGAATTGCTTACCCAAATATCAGGAATGAACAAATGAAATTTAATACTAAAAACACAATATCACTTACATTAGCATCCTACAACATGAAAGAGATACAAATACATACGAGATCTACATGAGAACTATAAAACTCTGATCCACAAAACTGAAGTAGAACTAAGAAAATGGATAGGGAAGCTAAATAGTGTCAAGAGGTCAGTTCTCCCCAACTTGATTTATAGATTCAATGCAACCCCAATCAAAATCTCAGCAACTAAGCTTGTGGATACTAACAAAATGATTCTAAAGTTTATATGGAGAGGCAAAAGATCCAGAATAGCCAAGAGAATCCTGAAGAAGAACAAAGTTGGAGAGCTGACATTACCAACTTACTCTGAAACCATAGTAATGAAGACAGCACGGTACTGATGAGAGAATAGATCAACAGGACAGAACAGAGTCCAGAAAGAAACCCTCATCTATACAGTCAAGTGATCTTTGACAGAGGAACAAAGGCAACAAATGAAGAAAAGATAGTGTTTCCAACACACAGTGCTGGAAGAGACAGCTACTCACACACACAAAATGAATTTAGATACAGAACTTATACTTTTCACAAAAATTAGCTTGAAATGGCGGAGAAGGCAATGGCACCCCACCCCAGTACTCTTGCCTGGAAAATCCCATGGATGGAGGAGCCTGGAAGGCTGCAGTCCATGGGGTCGCTAAGAGTCAGACACGACTGAATGACTTCACTTTGACTTTTCACTTTCATGCATTGGAGAAGGAAACGTCAACCCACTCCAGTGTTCTTGCCTGGAGAATCCCAGGGACTGGGGAGCCTGATGGGCTGCCGTCTATGGGGTCGCACAGAGTCGGACACGACTGAAGCGACTTAGCAGTAGCAGTAGCAACAGCTTAAAATGGATCACATACTTAAATGTAAACCAAAACTATAAAACTCCACACTGGAGAAAACCAGTGTTGAAACACCAGTGTAAAAAGCATTAGATGATCAGAATTTCTGGAACTCAACAGTAAGAAAACAAACAACCCAATTTAAAAAGTGGGTCAAAGATCTTTACAGACACCTCACCAAACAAGATTTAAAACAGCAAATTTATTTGTAAACAGCAAATCAGTATACGAAAAGATGCTCCATATCCTATGTCATTGCTGCTGCTAAGTCACTTCAGTCATGTCGGACTCTATGCGACCCCATGGACGGCAGCCCACCAGGCTCCCCCGTCCCTGGGATTCTCCAGGCAAGAACACTGGAGTGGGTTACCATTTCCTTCTCCGGTGCATGAAAATGAAAAGTGAAAGGGCAGTCGCTCAGTCGTGCCCAACTCTTAGCGACCTCATGGACTGCAGCCTACCAGGCTCCTCCGTCCATGGGATTTTCCAGGCAAGAGTACTGGAGTGAGGTGCCATTGCCTTCTCCGATCCTGTGTCATTAGGGAAATGCAAATTTAAACAACAATTAGGTACAACTGAACTCTGGGAGTTTGTGATGGACAGGGAGGCCTGGCGTGCTGCAATTCATGGGGTTGCAAAGAGTCGGACACGACTGAGTGACTGAACTGAACTGAACTGACTGATATACCCATTTAGAATAGTCAAAATCCAGAACACTGACACCACTAAATCCTGGTGAGGATGCACATCAGCTGGAACACTCATTCATCACTGGTGGGAATGCAAAATGGCACGGCCACTTTGGAAGACAGTGTGGGAATTTCTCACAAAACTAAACATATTCTTACCATATGATTCTGCAATTGTGCTCCTTGATATTTACCCAGAAATGTATATTCACACAAAATCAGCTTTATTCACTGTCAAAGCTTGGAAACAACCACAGTGCCCTTCAATAGATGAATGAATAAACTGTGGTAAACCCAGACAATACATGTTATTCTGCACCACAAAGAAATAAGCTATCAAACAGTGAAAAGACATGGAAGAGACTTGATCACATTTTACTAAGTGAAAGAAGCCAACATGAAAAGGCAACATACTGTATGTTTCCAACTATTTGAAATTCTAAAGAAAGCAAAACTATGGAAACAGTAAAAAGATGAGTGGTTGTCAGGGGTTAGGGGAGACAGGGATGAACTGGCAGAGGACAGAGGATTTCCAGGGCAGTGACACTACTCTCTGATACTATAATGGAGAATACGTATCACTCTACATTTGTTCAAACTCCTAGAACATATAACACCAACAGTGAACCCTAATGTAAAATACAGACGGTGTGGTTTTGATATGTCAGTGTAGGTACATCATTTGTAACAAATGGGTGAACATTTGTAATTTCACTAGGTGAAGGATGCTGATAATAGGCGAAGGATGCTAGGTGTAGGGGTTGGGTTATATGGGAAATCTCTGTACCTTCTGCTCAATTTTGCTGTGAACCTGAAATTCTCTAAAAAATAGGTTTAAAAAAAAAAAAAATCGAGTAACAATCTCAATTTTGACAGACTGCTCATCATCACCACCTTGTGGGCAAGGAAGCAACAACAAAATATATGACATTTTCAAAAATAAGGAAATTTTCACTTATTCCATCAAAACAAAGCTTCCATCAATTAAAAGACATTATTTCAGGTTTGACTAAGAAAGAAAATACTGCCAACTGAACTATGATACCATCAACTGTTAGTGGCATTCCAATGTCATAGATTTTAAAAATCAATGAAATGTAGTATTCTGATTTTCTTCAAGTTTCTATCAGTGTTGGAGACTAAATAAGAACAAAGCATTTAAACTGAAACAAAAGAAATTTAGGAAATAAGAGACAGTAACATTAGGACAATACTAAAAGAAATATGAAAATATTCTTCCATACTTTTCAACCATCGATTTTAGGTAATTTAAGGATAGAAATATATAATGTTGATTTTAATATCTTCTAGGATTCCATCTAGCTTTTAAATTCTTTTTCAGATTTTAATAGTTCTACACATTATTAAATTTGTCCTCAGAGTAAATGAAAAATTTACTGACACGATAAAAGGGGTAAATACTTTCTGAACCTCCTGAGAAATACTTTCAAACATTAATATAATCCAAGTGAAGGCAGGCTTGCAGCCCAGAAATGCTGACCCCAGGGTGCATGCTCTTCGTACTCCAGGACACCAGGCTGCTGCCTCCAGCATACCACAAGGGCAAACTACATGGCTGGCCTTGAGACACAGATTTCAGACAAGCCCATCCCACTTCCAACATACCTGGCTGAAGCCTTAAATCGCTCCAAGAACTGAAGTCTCAGGCTCTCATGTCCAGGGAGGTCAATCAAGGTCAGGTTAGTGCCCTAAGGACAGCAGCAGTAATATTAATGTTTTGGTACTGATTCACATTCACAACATAAATTTTTCACAACATATCTCAGGTATGTGAATGGTACCGAATTAATTAATCAAAAATGTCAATGCAATTGATTAATGAATCAAATGTTCACAGAGCATCCTCTATAAACCACAGAAGGCTGTGGAAAATGTAAAATTACAACTCTGATAAATGTTCTAAGGGTATGTGAGAGACTTGACCCTGTATGGGGAAGTCAGGAAAGTCCATCTGGAGCTGGGGAAATATACCAGTATGAATAAAAGCAAAAACATGTGAAAAACAGTAACAAATACTCACAAGCTAAAGAATGTGATAGAAGAACCTATACTTTATCAGATAGCATGTTACAGGACATCCAACCTTTATAAAAACAAAACACCTTTTTATATTTCTACTGCAATCTAATTTTAAAATATATGTCCACCAGACACACCATTTTTTTGTTCTGTTAATACTTTGTGTCAATTGTTGATTCAGGTGACAATCACTGAACAAGGCAGAGTTGTGCCCCACTGAGCAGACTGACTATTGCCCACTTACATGCTACTCATTCTAAGCTTTCATTCTTGAGCTCAAGTTCAAGGCAGATGAGGCCATGCTCAATGCTAAGATTTGAGTATAGCCCTGGTACATGTATCAGACCAATGGATCATTTCTCAGATGTTCCTACTTTCTCTACAGCGAGCCTCAACCACTATTTAGGAGGAAGGAGTCAGCATTATGCATAGATTTGACATAATTACTGCTAAATACATTGTGACTTGTAATTTAGCCTGTGTGATCTTTTATAGGTAATATACAAAGTATGTAAGACTTTTTTTTGTTTTTTTTTAATACCAGTAAGTCTAGGGACCTCGGGTTGGACCCACTATCACACTGCATAATCAGTATCACATCACATACTTTCAATATAAACAATCCATAAGATATATTACTCAGTTATAAAAAAAGAACAAAATAATGTCATTTGCAGCAACATGGATGGACCTAGAGATTGTCATACTAAGTGAAGTAAGTCAGATACAGAAAGACAAATATCATGATATTGCTTATATATGAAATCTAAAAAGAGGGTAGAAATAAACTTATTTAAAATACTGAAGTAGAATCACGACGTAGAAAGCAAACTTATGGTTACCAGGGGATAATGGGGGGATAGGAAAAAACTGGGAGACTGGGATTGACATACACACACTACTATATGTAAAATTGATAACTAGTCAGAACCTGTTGTATAGCACAGGGAATCCTACTCAATACTCTGTAATGACCTATATGGGAAAATAATCTAAAAATAAAAACAAGAAGAGTGGCTATATGTATATGTACAACTGATTCACTTTACTACACCTGAAATAACACAACATTATAAATCAAGTATAAAAGTGAAAGTGAAAGTCGCTCAGTTGTGCCCGACTCTGCGACCCCATGGACTATAGTCCATGGAATTCCCTAGGCCAGAATACTGGAGTGAGTAGCCTTTCCCTTTTCCAGGGGATCTTCCCAACTTCACCTGGAGTGAACCCAGGTGTCCCACATGGCAGGTGGATTCTTTACCAGCTGAGCCACGAGGGAAACCCAAGAATACTGGAGTGGGTAGCTGATCCCTTCTCCAGGTATCTTCCCAACCCAGGAATCGAACCAGGGTCTCCTCCACTGCAGGCGGATTCTTTATGAACTGAGCTAACAGGGAAGTCCTGATATCAAGTGTACTCCAATAAAAATTTTCTTAACAATCTCCCAATATTGGAGACTAGGGAAATCAGAGGTAGCAATTAACAAAAATATCAGTTAAGAATTCTCAATGGGTAACTGAAAACATTTTTATTGTGTAATAATAAATATAGAAATGTCCAAAAAAAAGTCAGAAAATAGTCAAACGCATTGTCTATGTTCATGTCAAGTTCCCATCAACAGTAATTTCATTTGTATTTGTGTAATAGAGACTCTTGAGAGTCCCCTGGACTGCAAGGAGATCCAACCAGTCCATTCTGAAGGAGATCAGCCCTGGGATTTCTTTGGAAGGAATGATGCTAAAGCTGAAACTCCAGTACTTTGGCCACCTCATGCGAAGAGTTGACTCATTGGAAAAGACTCTGATGCTGGGAGGGATTGGGGGCAGGAGGAGAAGGGGACAACAGAGGATGAAATGGCTGGATGGCATCACTGACTCGATGGACGTGAGTCTGAGTGATAGAGTTGGTGATGGACAGGGAGGCCTGGCGTGCTGCGATTCATGGGGTCGCAAAGAGTCAGACACGACTGAGCGACTGAACTGAATAGAGCATCAAACAATTCTGACTATTTAAAAAAATAAAAAGTGTGAATTCAAAAGGTTAAAAAAAAAAGACATACATTACTATTTTGAGAGACAAGATCTAAAACTGGGAACCCTGGGTACAGGGATACAGTACCAGTGCGTGGAAAAACTGTCTTCCACGGAACCGGTCCCTGGTACCAAAAAGGTTGGGGACTGCTGATCTAAAACATAAAAGGGGTGGGAAAAGAAGTTAAAAAGAAGAATGCTTTACATATTCAATAGAAACATGCAACTCTCATATGTAATGTTAAGTTTTCTGATAGTCATATTAAAAAAAGTAAAAAGAAACAGGTAAAATTTTAATAATATATATTATATAATCTAATATATCTAAATTATCTTTTTAAACATATAATAAAAAAATCAAAAAATTGATATTTTACATTCTTTCTTTCATCCCAAGTCTTCAAGATTGGGTGTATATTTTATACTTAACAGCAGCCCTCAATTTGGACTAGTCACATTTCAGATGTTCATTAGTCACAAACAGCCAATGGCTACTGCGTTGGAAAGCACAGGTCTAAACCATACCCTGGAATACTCTACTTAAAATATCTAGTACATGTGTCCTAAGAATTAAAGTTCTCTCAGATCTTAAATTTCAAAATCTGAATCCTTGAGAATTTAAAAAGGTCTGAGTTAGAAACACTGTCATTACTGAAAAAAGAAAAAATATCCGTAAGACATTTAAAAGGATGTCTCTTTATCTTTGATCCCTCACTAAATACTTATTAAGCAGTAAAATCAGCTTGGCAGTCACTGTCTACATTCTAGAGACATACAGGTACATAAAAAGTCCTCCTCATGATTTCTTCTTGGTATTTCTTAAATATACTCATATACACTCTTTAAGATTTCTACTGCAACTCCATTTGTAAAAGCAAGACTGTAATAACAAAAAACCTAAATGTGTATTAATAGGGCTCTTATTAAATAAAAACTCAACATGAACTGAAATTAAAAAGTAAGTTTTCCGATCAATCTGCTTTCACTTTCAACTATGATTATGATTTACTTTTCCATGTGTACCTACAAGATTTTTCTGTCATGTCTCATAAGTAAAGGCTTTAAGAAAGAAAAAAAAAAGTGTATGGTAGTCACATAACGGAATACTCAGAATATTCAGCTCCTAAATTAACCAGGTAGTACTATGTATGGAAACGAGAAAGAAAAAAATGAAAACAAACCCAAGCTGTATCAATTATACTGTTCAATTTTTAAAAAGGGAGGGGTGGAACAGAGTGTTATAAAAGAAAAAAGTAAAGAGGACAGATTTGTTTGGATAGCACTGACCATCTGGAAGACTACACAGGAAAATGGTAAGTTACTAAAGACTTTTAAGGAGGGACAGGAAAAGCAAAACTACTTTTCACCAAATATCCTTTTAACCTTTTGAATTCTGTCCCATATACATGTACTACAGAAAAAGGCTTAATGCTCACTCTTAAGAACTCAAGGTAAAGCTGGAAAGAAGACACAGAAATATAAGCTAATAAAATGTGATATAACATCAATATGCATACGGTACAACAAAGAAGGGGAGAGCATGATTAAGTTCACTGCTTGGATGATCAAGAGAAGAATCTGTCACATGTACATTATTTATCCATAAGAACAAGCTATGAATGGTACCTATGCCCTCAGACTAATTCACCCTAGAAATGTCTTTTCCTGACACACCAAAGTAAAATAAAACTGTCAGACTTCCCACATTCTAGGAACCTCTTACCCTGTTGTTATTGACTTTGTAGGCAGCAGAGCTGTCAGTGATGGAAGTCTGAGTGTCTCTGTAAAGGCCTGTTAACAACTGTAAAACAAAACAAAACACAATATGTGGGGAGATCCGAGCAAACATATAAATAGCAAACCTAAAGAGTGTAACTCTGCTCTAACTCTCCTAGGCGTAAAGTCAAACAAACAAATGTTGCTTACAATAGCTAAAAAGGACCATACTGATTTTTTTTCCCCTTTGCTTGTAGAAAAATCTAATTAACTGCAAACTTCATTCCCTTCTCCTTAATGAGAGGAGGGGGGAAACTATTATTTTTAAACTATTATTTTCAAATAATAGTTTCAAATGCTTAGTGGCCAAATTTACCAACCTTCTCAACATTTACAATCATCAGAAATGATTAGAGATTATATTTCTTTAGTGGAAAGGAAAATAACTTATACTCTCAAAAAGAATAATAATAAAGAGAAAGCCTCTGCTACTCTTTGTAGCAAAAACCAAACATTTAAAAATACTACATAGACTAGAAATAAATATTAGTGAAGCGAAGCCTAAGTAGCCAAGAAAAGTTTCTTTGACAAATTCTCAGAAGAATTACACATTGCATACAGATTAATGTCTTCTATCTATCTCTTCAGCTGTTCTGGTATCCTTAACTATGGCATGAAAGTAGTTAGTATATAAAACCCTTAAATGGGATAAAGGCTAAATATGTCGGTATCTGGTACGAGAGAAAAAAATGGCCAAGAAGTTCCAGTTTAAGAGTCTTTTCGTTCTCCCAAGTGAGTCAAAAATTAATTCTCCAATTTGTCAGCAACAGCTTTTTTCCCAAAGTAAACCTAACAGGAATAATACGGTGCCCTAAAATTTCCTATCAAGTGTTAAGAGAGGTATAAATCAAAGCATTTACTCTGACAAAAAGCAATGTTTTCCCGGAATCACAAAGGCCCACAAGAAGAACAGCTCTCTGACTGCTCCTTCTGCTCCGGATGAACTTCCAGAACACTGTGGAATAGAGAAAAACAACCAAAATGACGCCTTGATTATCAACAATACGCATATATGGTTGGGCTGGAAGAAATTAAGAGGTCTACCATAGCATGCCTCATTCATTTGGAACTTACTTTCACTGTTATTACCACCATTATAATCGTTGTTCTTGAGGACTCCGCTGAATGCCAGCCACCATCAACTGTCAACTTTTCTGCATCCCCTACCCCGCCAGTATACTCAAGTGCAACCTTGCCTTACTAACTCTATATCCCCCGCGCCCAGCTCGCAAACACAGGGTGCTCACGCAAACACAGGATGCTCAAACTTGGAGTGAAAACCACTTGAGTATTGGTAGCAAGAGCACTGGAAGGGGAGAACGGGGCGCTCAGGCAGTACAGGAGCTAGCAACCCGTGCCCAAGGACCAGGACGTCACTCTGGGGGTCGCGGGAAATCCCCTCTAACGCTGTGCTGTTTCTGCTGCTTCAGGCAGGAGGGCAGGAGTATATAAGCTGTTAGTCTCCCATTCTAGACGCCCCTTAGGTGCCACCTCTGCTCCGCGGTCTACAGAAGCCCAGTCCGAGCTCGGATCCCCTCCCGCCCCGCACCCGCCATATCCGCCGGCCACCTCTTTACCTAGCGTCAGCAGCACCGCAAGGAGCGCCACCACGACTGACAGCAGCGTTGGGTCCCTCTGCTGCAACTCCTGCCGCAAAGAGTCCAGGTATGGCTGGAAGGCTCCGCCAACACCGCCACCATTGCCCATCCGCCGGGAGTCCGCGGACGCCATGGCTGAGATCACGCTACCCGGCACCGCAAAAGCAACGTGGCCCTGGGCTCTGCGCAGGCCTGCGAAGCGGAGCATCACGGAAGTGGTAGTTTCTAAGCTGTATTTCCTCCTTCGTAGGCCGGTATACCGAAGGTCCTGATGGGAGTTGTAGTTCTCTTGGACACTGTACTCCCAGCGAAAGACTGACTAAGCAGCCAGCCAGAAGGATGAGCGACACACTCATCCTTTAGAATATGAGTCAAATGTCCCTCTCTCTTCATGGTTGTTGACAGAATGGTGGATGAATAAAATGAATGGCTCAAGAAACCTCCCCTGAGGATTTCCAGTCGCTCCCTTCGTGAGGTGAAGTGAATCTTGTGAGGAACTCAAGCATTACACAAACTCAAGCATTACATTCATCGGAATATAAGGTGTGGCACAAGGTGTGACAGAGGGTGTAAGGTGAGGTATGGGGGATGAATAAAGGGGCGCTTAAGCCACATGGGTTCAGAGAAAAGCTACTGGAGGAAAATGACAGGAAGTGAGACTTGAAGGACAAGTTAGCCTCTGCAGGCGTAATAGGAGAAAGGGTGCTCTGTGCAGAAACGAATGGGCAATTCAGTGTACCTGAGTCAGGAAGATCCCCTGGAAAATGAAATGGCAACCCACTCCAATATTCTTGCCTGGGAAATCCCATAGACGTAGGAGCCTGGAGAGCGACAGTCCATGGGGTCTCAAGAGTTAGACACGACTTAGCAACTAAACCACCACCACCACCACCACTAAATTGTAAATCCTGGCTACTTCCCTTAATGTAGAGCTGCCCCTGAGATGAAATACATTAAGGGAAGCAGCCAGGAAAATCAAAGAGAAGGGCTGAGGCTGTTGAAAATTGTCACTCTGCCCTAAGTGACAGCCACTACTTTGCCAGGCAGGTATGTGGGACCAAGATGGCCAGTTCTTCAGTTTTTTAAGAGAAGCCAGAAAAATAGGTTTTTAAGGGAAATTTTCCACTTTTAAAATTTCAGCAAGGAATGAAAACTTGTGGCCTAAATAAAACACCTCGTAGAGTTAGAAGTGGCTGGTCTGGAAGCTGCCAGTTTGCAGTCTGTCATTAAGCAGTTGTCATTTCAGCAGAATTGGCAGGAGATGAGCAGGAAATGTTGGCAAAAGCTAGACATGAAGGGACTGGGAGATATACTGAGGAACCTAGATTTTACCTAGATGCAATAAGAAGTTTCAGTTGAGAGTGAAATAGTTTGTTGGCTGATAAGGGAGTACTACGGTTTGAGAGAGAAAAGACAGGCAGGGAGACCAGGTGAAGGCTGTTGCAGTGTTTTGGCAAACAATGCACAGCGTCTGAACCAGGGAAGTGTGGAAAGTGTGGAAAGGAGGGCACAGTTATGAGAGACACTTAGAAGGAAAATATATAGGATTTGGCGATTAATTGTACAAGCTGAATTAAGGAGAAGAAGAGCTAGCAAGACTGCATCTGAAACACTTTGTGTGGTATTGCTGGGAAGATCAAAGTGTTCAGCATGAATGAGAGAACTCAGTTGAAGTTCCTTGAAGCCAGGGACAGAGCCAGAATGAAAACTGCCTGTATTTTGGGTACATGGAATTTCCAGTGCCTCTGGGAAGTCTAAAATCATATATCATGCAGGCAATACAGTAAACAAATGTGAAGTGTCAGCAGTAGGTGCCAGATTTTTATTTGGGAGTCATATGTAAACAAGTGGTCATGCAAACTAGTACAACCACTATGGAGAACAGTGTGGAGATTCCTTAAAAAACTGGAAATAGAACTGCCATACGATTCAGCAATCCCACTGCTGGGCGTACACATCGGAGGAAACCAGAACTGAAAGAAACACGTGTACCCCGATGTTCATCACAGCACTGTTTACAATAGCCAGGACGTGGAAGCAACCTAGATGTCCATTGGCAGACGAATAGATAAGAAAGCTGTGGAACATATACACAGTGGAATATTGCTCAACTATTAAAAAGAATGCATTTGAATCGGTTCTAATGAGGTGGATGAAACTGGAGCCTATTATACAGAGCGAAGTAAGTCAGAAAGAAAAACACCAATACAGTATATTAACGCATATATACGGAATTTAGAAAGATGGTAATGATGACCCTATATGCAAGACAGCAAAAGAGACACAGATGTGAAGAACAGACTTTTGGACTCTTTGGGAGAAGGTGAGGGTGGGATGATTTGAGAGAATAGCATTGAAATATCTAGATTATCATATGTGAAATAGATTGCCAGTCCAGGTTCGATGCATGAGACAGCGTGCTCAGGGCTGCTGCACTGGAATGACCCTGAGGAATGGGATGGGGAGGGAGGTGGGAGAGAGGGTCAGGGTGGGGAACACATGTACACCCATGGCTGATTCATGTGAATGTATGACAAAAACCACCACAATATTGTAATTAGCCTTCAATTAAAATAAATTAAAAAAATTTTTTTAAATAGAAGGAAAAAAAATCGTGGAGAGTGTGAAGAGTGAGGAGGAAAGGGGACACTACAAAGAAGCCTGAGAAGAGAGAGTCAGTGACACAGAAGTAAATCATGTCCTAGAAGTGATCAGCAGCATTCCTGTAACAGATGGTGAGGGCTTGAATGAAAAGTGAGCTCGGGGGAACAAGGAGGGGATGGTAAGGAGGTAAAGATCCTCTTTAACTGCGCACAGTGAGTGCTTGCTTCAGTTCAGTTCAGTCACTCAGTCTGTCTGACTCTTTGCAACCCCATGGACTGCAGCACACCAGGCTTCCTGTCCATCACCAACTCCCGGAGTTTACTTAAACTCATGTCCATTGAGTCAGTGATGCCATCCAACCATCTCATCCTCTGTCTTCATCCCTCCTTCAGTCTTTCTCAGCATCAAGGTCTTTTCCAATGAGTCGCATCAGGTGGCCAAAGTATTGGAGTTTCAGCTTCACCATCAGTCCTTCCAATGAATATTCAGGACTGATTTCCTTTAGGATGGACTGGTTGGATCTCCCTGCAGTCCAAGGGACTCTCAAGAGTCTTCTCCAACACCACAGTTCAAAAGCATCAATTCTTGGATACTCAGCTTTCTTTATAGTCCAACTCTCACATCCATATACGACTACTGGAAAAACTATAGCCTTGACTAGACGGACCTTTGTTGGCAAAGTAATGTCTCTGCTTCTTAATATGCTGTCTAGGTTGGTCATAACTTTCCTTCCAAGGAGTAAGCATCTTTTAATTTCATGGCTGCAGTCACCATCTGCAGTGATTTTGAAGCCCCCCAAAATAAAGCCTGTCACTGTTTCCACTGTTTCCCCAGTAAAGAGGATAACTGCTCACAATGAGTGCTTGCTAGAGCCAGGCATTTTTCTAAATCCTTTATATTTGTTAATTTGTTTAATGCTCAAAATGGCCCACCATCCCAATTTTCCAGAGGGCAAACTGAGACGGGTTGAGTAACTTATCCATTGATCCCAGGTTGTTGGGCTCCTTTATGTTTCACTATATGCTTTAACACAGTAAAATTCATTTTCCAGGCACATTTCATCAATACAGGGAGGCAATAAGGACTCCAGATTGAGAGAAAATGTTTAGGATGTGAAGTTAAAGTAAGTAATCCAACTAATGTACACACACACACACACACACACACACACACACACACATATATATATATATATATATATACACACACACACAGTGCTTGGTCGCTCAGTCGTGTCCAGCTCTATGCATCCCCATGGACTGTAGCCCGCCAGGCTCCAGGCAAGAATAATGGAGTGGGTTGCCATGCCCTCCTCCAGTGGATCTTCCCAACCCAGGGATTGAACCCGGGTCTCGCACATTGCAGGCAGATTCTTTACCGGCTGAGCCTCTAGGGAAGCCCAAGAATATTGGAGTGGGTAGCCTATCCCTTCTCCAAGGGATCTTCCTGACCCAGGAATCAAACTAGGGTTTCCTGCATTGCAGGCAGATTCTTAACCTGCTGAGTTACCAGGGAATTTTTTTTGGACTCACTAAAGATGTTGGATCTTAGTTCCCTAACCAGGGATGGAACCCATGCCCCCTGCACTGGAAGTGCAGAGTCCTAACCACTGGACTGCCAGAGAAATCCCCAACTATTTTATTTTAAATTAACATTATGAATTAAAACGATCAGAACCAACAGCAATCTTACTGCATTCTATTTCTTTTCTTTCTTGTGGTCCTGGTCCCTGCTCTGTATTCACCACCCAACACCCAATACACACACACACACCTCCTTTTATTAATAATAACTTCTGTTAGTGACTAAAAATACAGTGAAGGAGGAAGGGCCAGACACAGAGAACACCTACCAGAACTGTCCTCAATGTATAAGGATTTTCAGTCAGAGCATGTGAGTGAACAAGTACCATTTTGGTGGTGCAGTTTGGGAATGAGGAGGCAAGGGTTTGATAACACATGGTCATACTCTTTTTTTCCATTTGTTTTCTGGGTATAATGAAGGCGGAAGAGATGTGCACACCTTCCACACTTGAGTTAGAAGGTGGGGCTGTCAGTCTCAGTAATGAGAGCAGGAGAGGATGGCATCAGTGGCTCCTTGTCCTGTCACCTCGGGGACTCCAAAGGCTCCTGGGAGCTCTGTGGAGATGGATGTAGAAGGAGGACGTACCGACACTGACTGTCGCTGGCTGAAAGTGTTCTGCTCCCTGATTCTATCAGCAGATGGAGAGTTACAGCAAAACCAGCGGAGACTATTTTTCTTCTCTTTCATCAGTTAAAATGTCTCATTCACTGAATGCATTTTTCCCTCTCCTGTTCCCAGCAGTTCCAAATCACAACGGAACCTATCTCAGACTCAGGACACCAATCATGTGATTCCCCTACTCTGGCTTATCTCCTTAACTCTGTTTCTTTGAAAAAAATAGAGGATTTTTTAAAAGAAAATAATTAAAATGGGACATGTTTTTACATTAAAAACTCAATATAATAATGAAATAATGAAAGATCAAAGAAGAAAACCAGGAATCACCTTAATTGTTATATCAATAGTATCTGGTGAACATGATTTCAGACATTTCTCTGTACAGATAAACTGACAAGAAGGCAATCTAGAGTAAATAATAAACAACAGAACAAAGTTATTTTTAGAGACTATAATATACATTACTGTGTTCACAGTCTCTAGAACAGTGCCTGGTACATGGTAGGTACTCAGTGCGTTGTTGATAAAATTAGATTTGTTGATTCACTGGAGTAAGACAGACTACATGCCAGAGAAATGGTTGGGACATCTCAACAAACAAAGGATAAGAAAGAATTATTATAGGATTTGGGGTGAGGGTGGAGCTTAGGTGAATATTACATAAGGCAGTGTTGTTAGGCTCAAAGCAAAGCACGGCTGTGTATAAAAAGGTGAACCTCAGGTCTGGACTGCAAAGTAGACCCAAGGTCTGTTTCTTTGGATACCAGAAAGTTGAGAACTGTGGACCATTGTGTTTAGAAACCCCCTACCTGTAGCTCTGTCCCTGACTGTAAAGTGAAACTGTGGTAGGAGTTAGGAAACAAAGGGGCAAACTTGGAGAGTTGTTTAGGAGGCAAAATCAACAGAACTTGCTGACATTAGATGTAGAATGAAGTAGAATACTGAATTGAAATTTGACTCCTCAGTTTATGACTCCTGTGAGTGGGTAGCAGACCCTGTCTTTATGAAGTGTATGGGAACAAGAGCTGGCTTAGGGAAGTAGGGGAGGGAAGGAGTAAAATGATCACCTCCCTTTTTATTTGTTGGGCTTCTGGTTGCTGTGAGAACTTTACAGTACAGATCCACAGGCAGGAGGAGGTGTGCATGTGAGATGCTGCAGGCAGGGGTCAGAACTACAGATATAGATGCCTGGGAGTCATTCTTGCTGCTTAGAGAGGGCCTAGAAAGTGGAAAGAGCACTGGATGAAGAGAAGAGCCCCAGGAAGATGACCCTACATTTCAGAACTGGTAGGATAAGCCCCCAATAAGACCACAAAAGGACAGAGAGGTGGGAACCAAAGTTGAGGGCTCCCATATCAGAGAAGCTAGGAAAGGGTTCCAAGGAAGAATGAGTGGTCATCTGTATCAAGTTAGTAAACAGACTCAAGGATAGAAGAACTAATTGGCTTTCACAGCTGGCAGGTGGGCAGTGACCTTGACCAGAGTAGCTTCAGGCACATGGGTGGAACAGAAGACTGATTTCTCTGTGTTCAGTCATTAATAAGAATCCACCTTTCAGGAGCTCCACTAAGAGTGGGAGGAGACAGGGCAGTGACTGCCATGAGAGTTGGGGTCAAGGGACGATTTTTAGCAAGATGAGGTTCCAGTGATTCACTTTTGCAAGCAGTAAGACTTGGAACCTCAAGCATACCTGATGAAATGTATTAAAAATATTTTAAACTATGTAAATCATCTATATTATTTTTCTGTACTGCCTTGAGCACTCTATGTCAATATTTACTCTGCATCCTCCTTCCTGCCCTTTCCCCACCAACACACACACACACACACACACACACACACACACACGTACACACCTGATTCAATCAAGCCTTGTACACTTGATTTTATTAAAATGACCATGCAGACCCCTTTTAGAAAGAATTCCTACTTGGACTGTACCCAGGAACTGTGGCTGTGGGAAAGAGCAAATGAATCTTGAGCTCTGAAGGAAGGGCTAGTTGCAGACCAAGCATTAAGGGGGGAAAATGAAGTTTTTTTAACAGATAAAACCAATAATAATGTTTATTTTTATTTTGTCCTGCAGAGGCGCCACCACCAAATTGTGAGGGCAACCAAATCACTCAGACCAGCGAAACCAGATGAAGCTTATGGGTCCCATGAGCTCCCATCTCCATCAGGTGTTGGCTCCACTCTTGGATTTTAAGGTTTGTGGAAAGTGCATGCTTCCAGGAGTTCTGTGTGGGCAGAGCAGAGGGGTTGGACAGTTAAAAATCTACCTATATTTAGTTCCTGTTAAGTGAATCAACAATTAAGCCCAATACAAAAGTACTCAGACCAGTTGCCCTGCTCCTCTGATAGGTGAACCTGACCCTCCTCCCAATGCCTCCTCCTCCTGCCTGCACAGCTCCTGTGTCTGCACTGGGCAGTGCCCCACACCAAGGACAGTAACAGGATTTCCCTGCCCTGCACCATCTCCTGCCTTATGTCCTATGGGCAGGGCTCCCACACCTGAGTCCATGTGGCTGGAATGAGCCTAAGAGAACTATCCTCTCAGATCCAGGCAAGGAACTAACATAATAAGATCCACTAAGCACCAGGCCTGTGCTAGTTCCCCTGCCGGGGGCTAGTCTCCACCCCCTCAGCAGAACAGTAGCCGAGGATCCTTAAACCAGAATTATGTGGGCAGCTGTTAAAATACAGAAATCCCAAACCTGGCACAGACTTGTTGAATCAGTATCCCAGGGCCTGGGAATCAGTATCTTAAGGACTGTGGCTCATGGACCTGTACTCTGCAGTTGAAGAATAACCTCCCTTGAGCTACATGGTATTCTCCCAAATCTTCCAAATGATCCCAAGTCATTAAATGATGTCCAACATAGCTATAGCACAAACTGGTATTCTAGATAAGTATAAGCATACCTTCTTTTATTGTGCTGTGCTTTATTGCACTTTGGAGATACTGTTTTTTCCAAATTGAAGGTTTGTGGCAACCCTGTGTCAAGCAAGTCTCCTGGTGCTAATTTTTCAGTAGCGTTTGCTCACTTCATGTCTCTGCATCACAGTTTAGTAACTCTTGAAATATTTCAGACTTCTTCATTACTATTATTGTCTTTGTCATGGTGATCTGTGTTTAGTGATCTTTGATGTTACTATTGTTAATTGTTTTGGGGCACCACAAACCATGCCCATTACTATGGCAAACTTAATTGATAAATATTATGTGTGTTCCTGCTGCTCCACTAGCACAACAATGTTGAAATTAGGCCAATTAATAGCCCTACATTGACTCTAAATGTTCATGTGGAAGGAAGAATTGCACATCTCTCTCTTTAAAACAAAAGCTAAATGTGATTAAGCTTAGTGAGGAAGGCATGTCAAAAGCAAAGATGGGCCTCTTGTGCCAAAGAGTTAGCCAAACTGTGAATGAAAAGGGAAAGTTATTGAAAGAAATTAAAAGTGCTACTTCAGTGAACACAGAAATGATAAGCAACAGCCTTATTCCTGTTACAGAGAAAGTTTTAGTGGCCTAGATAAAAGATCAAACCAGTCACAACATTCCCTTAAGCCAGAGCCTCAGCTGCAGCAAGACCCTAACTCTCTTCAGTTCTGTGAAGGCTGACAGAGGTGAGGACGCTTCAGGAGAAATGCTTCAAGTGAGTACGGGTTGGTTCATGAGGAGGAAAGAAGTTGTCTCCATAACATTAAAGTCAAGGCGGAGGCTTCCCTGGTGGCTCAGTGGTAAAGAATCTGCCTGCCAATGCAGGAGACACAGGTTCAATCCCTGGTCCAGGAAGATCCCACATGCTGTGGGGCAACTAAACCTGTGCACTGCAACTCCTGAAGCCTGTGCATCTAGAGCCCATGCTCTGCAACAAAAGAAGCCACCACAGTGAGAAGTCAGAGCACCATAGCAGAGGAGCCCCTGCTCACCACAGCTAAGGAAAGCCCACACACAGCAACAAAGACCCAGTGAAGCCAGTAATAAAATAAATAAATAAGATTTCTAAAAAATAAAAGTGCAAGGTGAAGCGGCAAGTGCTGGTATAGAAGCTATAGTAAGTTACACTGAAGACCTACCCAAGATAGTTCATAAAGGTGGCTACACTAAACGAGATTTCCAATGCAGATGAAACAGCTTTCACTTGGAAGAAGATGCTATCTAGGACTTTCTAGCTGGAGGGGAGAAGTCAGTGCCTGTCTTCATGATCAAATGACAGACTGACTCCCCTGTTAGGGGCTAATGCAGCTGGTGACTTGAAGCTGAAGCTAGTGCTCATTTATCATTCTTAAAAAACTTAGGGCCCTTAAGAATCATTCTCAGTCTGCTCTGCATGTGCTCTGTAAATGGAACAGCAAAGCCTGGATGACAGCACATCTATTTATGAGAGGGTTTACTGGATATTTTAAGCCTGCTATTGAAACCTACTGCTCAGAAAGAAACATTCCTTTTAAAATATGACTGTTCATTGAGAGCATACCTTGTTACCCAAGAGCTTGGATGGTGATGTACAAGATTAAAGTTGCTTTCATGCTTGCTTCCTGGTAGCTCAGATGGTAAAACATCTGCCTACAATGCGGGAGACCAGGGTTCAATCCCTGGGTCTGGAAGATCCTCTGGAGAAGGAAATGGCAACCCACTCCAGTATTCTTGCCTGGGAAATCCCAAGGACCGAGGAACCTGGTAGGCTACAGTCCTTGGGGTCGCAAAGAGTCAGACACGACTGAGCAACTTCACTTCATGCTTGCTAACACAACATCCATTCTACAGCCCATGGATCAAGGAGTCATTCCAACTCTCAAGTTTTATTATTAAAGAAATACGTTTCATAACTGCTATAGACAGTGAGTCTTCTGCTGGATCTGGGCAAAGTCAACCGAAAACCTGGAAAATATTCCTCATTCTAGATGCCATTAAGAACATTTGTGATTCATGGAGTAAGGTCAAAATATCAGCATGAACAAGAATTTGAAAGAAGTGTATTCCAACCCTCATAAGTGACTATAAGGGGTTCAAGATTTCAGTGGAGGAAGTAACTGCAGATGTGATGGAAATATTAAAAGAACTAAAATTAGAAGTGAAGCCTGAAGATATGACTGAATTGCTGCAAATTTCATGATAAAATTTTAACAGATGAGGAGCTGCTTCTTATGCATGAACAAAGAGAGTGGTTTCTTGGGATGAAATCTACTCCTAGTGAAGATGCTGTGAAGATTGTTGAAATGACAAAAGGATTTAGAATATTATGTAAACTTAGTTGATAAAGCAATGTCAGGACTTGAGACGGTTGATTCCTATTTTGAAAGAAGTTCTACTGTCGGTAAAATGCTATCAAATAGCGTTGGATGCTACAGAAGAATCAGTCATGAAAGAAGAGTTGATCCATCAATTTCAGGCTTCCAGTTGAAGATGGCAGACTAGAAGGATGTGTACTCATCTCCTCCTGTGACAGTACCAAGATCACAAATAGCTGTTGAACAACCATCAACAGGAGAATGCTGGAATCCACCAAAAAAAGATACCCTACAGCCAAAGACACAGAAGAAGCTACAGAAAGATGGTAGGAGGGGCACAATCATGTTAAAATCAAGTCCCATACCCTCCAGGTGGGTGATCCACAAACTGGAGAACAATAATCCCAAAGAAATTCTCCCACTGTTGTGAAGGTTCTAAACCCCATGTTAGGTTTCTTGGCCTGGGGATCTGACAAAGGCACTGGGAATCCCCAGGGAATCTGATCTTGAAGGCCAGCAGGATTTGATTATAGAATTTCCACAGGACTGAGGGAAACAGAGACTCTAGTCTTAGAGGGCACAAACAAAATCTTGTGCACACCAAGACCCAGAAGAAAGAATGACCCCACAGAAGACTGAACCCAAACTACCTGCTAGTGTTGGAGGGTCTCCTGTGGAGGTGTGGGAGGGCAGGGGCTCATAACAGGGACAGGGGCACCGGCAGCAGTCCTGGAAAGTCCCCCTTGGTGTAAGCCCTCTTGGAGGTCACCATTAACTCTACCATAGAGCCCATAGACCCCTAGGCTGGGTCACCTCAGGCCAAAAAATCAGGGAGGGAGTGCATCCCACCCATCAGCAGATAATTGGATTAAAGCTTTACTGAGCAAAACCCTGCCCACCACAGCAGGACCCAGTTTTTCCTATTGCCAGCCCCTCCCATCAGGAAGCTTACTCAAGCCTCTTAGCCTCCTCCATCAGAGGGCAGACAGAAAAAGCAAGCAGAACCACAATCCCACAACAGCTAGAACAAAAACCACATTACAGAAAGTAAATCAGTATGAAAAAGCAGAAAGTTATGTCCCAGATGAAGGGACAAGATAAAACCCCAGAAAAACAACTAAATTAAGTGGAGGTAGGCCACCTTCCACAAAAAGAATTCAGAATAATGATAGTGAAGATGATCCAGGATCTTGGGAAAACAATGGAGAAGATGCAAGAAATGTTTACCAAAGACCTAGAAGAACTAAAGAACAAACAAAGCAAGGTGAATAATACACTAGAAGGAATCAATAGCAGAATAACTGAGGCAAAAGAATGGATAAATGACCTGGAGGACAGAATGGTGGACATCACTGCCAAAGAACAGAATATAGAAAAAAGAATGAAAAAAGAAGACAGCTTAAGAGACCTCTGAGACAACATTAAATGCACCAACATTTGCATTATAGGGGTCCCAGAAGGATAAGAGAGAAAGGACCTGAGAAAATATTTGAAGAGATAATACCTGAAAACTTCCCAAATGTGGGAAAGGAAATAGTTAACCAAGACCAGGAAGCACAGAGAGTCCCAGGCAGGATAAACCCAAGGAGGAACACACTGAGACACATAGCAATCAAACTGACAAAAATTAAAGACAGAGATAAAATATTAAAAGCAACAAGGGAAAAATGACAAATAACATGCAAGGGAACTCTCATCAAGCTATCAGCTGATTTCTCAACAGAAACTCTACAAGCCAGAAGGGAATGGCATGATATATTTAAAGTGATGAAAGGGAAGAACCTACCACTAAGATATTCTGCCCAGTAAGACTCTTCTTCAGATCGGATAGAGAGATCAAAAGCTTTCCAAACAAGCAAAAGTTAAGAGAATTCAGCACCACCAAACCAGCTTTATAATGAATGCTAAAGGAACTTCTCTAGGCAGGAAACACAAGACAAGGAAAAGACCCACACAAAATAAATCCCGAACAATTAAGAAAATGTTAATAGAATCATACATATCGAAAATTACCTTAATTTTAAGTAGATTAAACCAACCCAAAGACATAAATTGGCTGGGCAGATGAAAACTTGTGCATGTATGCACTTCCATTTACCACATGACTCTGCTTGACCCATCAAATTATGTGTAATTATTATATATTGTTAGGCTAATCATGTTCCCATTATGACTTGAAATTGTAATTATCTTTTTATTTTTTGGGGGGGTCTGGCTATTCATTGTGAAAACTAGTAAACATCTTTTACTATTGTGATAATGAACTTTTGGCCTATTTAAAAAATTTATGACATTTTGATTCTACTTGCTTGATTTAGTATGAAAAGCATGTTAGAATTCTAATTTTAAAAAATAGATATGCAGCAAGCAAAATAAATAAGTAAATAGGTTGTGTTTAGGATAAAAAATAAATAAATAATACAAATATCTCAATAATAGTAGCCTTTAAAATTTTTCCAATGGTATTTATAATATCTAAATTAAACTGTACAATTTTTTAACATATCTCTGATTCTCTGAAGAATCAAGAGAAAGTTTTTATCATTTGTGAAAATAAAGTTTAAAACCCAGTCATCAAGGATTAAAAAAAAAAAAAGAGTTGACTGATGGGGCAAACTTAATTGTTGTCTTATTTTAAGGAACTGGCACAGTTGATCTGTCAGCAGTCATAAATATTGAGGTAAGACCCTCCACCAGCAGAGAGATTATGAAGGCTCAGAGGATAGTTAGGGTTTTTTAGCAATAAAGTATCTTTAATTAAGATACGTACATTGTTAGTTTAGACAATGCTATTGCACACTTTATAGTGTAGTATAAATGTAACTTTTATATGCACTGGGAAACCAAAAACTTCATATGAGTTGCTTTGTTGCAATATTCTTTTATTGCAATGGTCTGAAACTGAACCTGCAGTATCTCCAAGGTATGCCTGTTTTATGTATAGCAACTTTAGAGTTGCTGGTACTTATCACCATTCAAGCTCTCAAGAACAGCACCATGTAAAAGAACTCTCTGCAGTGCTGGAAATGTTCTCTTTTTTCATCTATGTGGAGACACAGGTTATCTACTGAGCACTTGAATTATGGCTGGTGTGACTGATTTAAATTTTGTTTAATAATATAAATTTAAATATCCACAGGTAGCTAGAGGCTACCATTTTGAACAAGACAGCACAGTATAAAAAAGGTGTTCAGAGCAGAGCAGTGGGCACGTAGCTCTCTTCCTTTTCTAAGCAATAGCATGCAATTCTGCATGTCCAGTGTCATCAGCCCATGTCCCCTTACCATCTGCCCGTACAAGTAGCTGAGAAGGCAATGGCACCCCACTCCAGTACTCTTGCCTGGAAAATCCCATGGACGGAGGAGCCTGGTAGGCTGCAGTCCATGAGGTCGCTAAGAGTCGGACACGACTGAGCGACTTTACTTTCACTTTTCACTTTCATGCATTGGAGAAGGAAATGGCAACCCACTCCAGTGTTCTTGCCTGGAGAATCCCAGGGACAGAGGAGCCTGGTAGGAGGCTGTCTATGGGGTCGCACAGAGTTGGACACAACTGAAGCGACTTAGCAGCAGCAAATATCCACAGGTAGCTAGAGGCTACCATTTTGAACAAGACAGCACAGTATAAAAAAGGTATTCAGAGCAGAGCAGTGGGCACGGGCATGTAGCTCTCGTCCTTTTCTAAGCAATAGCATGGAATTCTGCATGTCCAGTGCCGTCAGCCCATGTCCCCTTACCATCTGCCCATACAAGTAGCCTTTCATCCATGCTAGGTTGCATTGTTCCCTCCTCATTTCATCTAGTCAGCTGATCATCTCCTGGTGACTACAGTCTGCCCCTCCTTTTGAATCCAGCACCCAGAACCCCAGCCATATTCACTTTGCAGGTTCCCCATGCTGTTCCTCCTACTCACTTGAGGTTGAGCATTGTCTCAGGTTGGTCATAGCTCTGACGTAGTCATCCCCTAAGTAGGAGTCATATGTTTTTTTCGCAATTGAAGCCAAACATTTAGTGTCATCCCTGAACAGAAGGTCCTTGGAATTTGATTGGAATAAACAAAAATTGCTCGTGCAGTCGGTTACAGATTTTCCAAAATCATCCTGTCAAATAGACAGAAAGTACATGAGGACCTGTGGAAAAGAGCCCCTGGGAACACATGGATGGGATGGAGGAAACTGGAAGCTGGGAACCAGCCCCGGGAAGAAAGGGAAGCTGCAGGGGATGCCTCGGGATCTTTCCACATCCTTCCCTTGGCATTAACACGAATATGGGCCCCAAATCTAGGCTTCCCTGAGGCCCCAAAATCCTTTGTAGGGTCCAGCCTAGTCCCATCTCCTTGGGGAATTCCCTCCCTCCCACCCACCCACTGCTAACTTCTCTGATCTCTCTTCCCCACTTCATTGGCCATGGCCTTGGGGATGACTTCCAGGAAATGAGAGGACATAAACATTTCCCTTTTAAGTAGTATTATCAAGAAGGTATTAAATAAGAGCCACCCAATGAGGGGTTGGTACAGGTAGTTGTCAGCTGCATCTTTGATCCTAAATTGATAAAAGCCTGGACTTGTCCACATCTTCTAAGATTATAAATGAAATAATGATTACAGAAAGTTTAGCATTCTATCTAGCACTTAGGAAATGTTCATTAAATGCTCATTATTAGTGTCATTTACCTTAAGAGGACTCACAAAGGTATGCTATCTTCATTTTTAAAAGGAGAAAACTAATGATGCATCAACAGGCAGGAAGCTGTCACTGAGGGGAGGTTGGTCTTTAGGGGTGGAAGGGTCTTTAGGATTAAAATATTCAGACAGCCCCTCTCCCCACAGGGCCAGCCCTGGGTTGGTTGTTTTCACCAGAGGACAATCTCCCTGAGGGTAGGGTTCCTGGGTTTCTCTTCCTTTTGGAATGGTTCTCAGTCTGTCTAAGCAAAAGAAACACAGTCCACATTTGATGACTTGTATCCAAAAAGAGTTGGGAAACAGGATTAGTTGCCTTCATTTAAAAAAAAAAAAGGCAGAAGTGGGTAAAATGAGGGTACCACAGAACAAGGTCAGGGTCGAGCTAGAAGGCAGATGCTTGGACCCTGGAACACATGTGTCAGTTGAGGTCTGATTTCCAGCAAGCAGAAGATATGAGTAGAGCAGGTCTGGGAGATCCAGTCCACCATCCATACCTTCCCAGTTCTAACTTCCAGGAAAAGAATACAGGAGTGTGGGCTTCTCCTCGCCTGCGAAATCCCTCAGCAATCCATACCCACACAATAAAAACAGTTTGGAGTCCCTGGCTGGTCCATACCTGCTGTTTGTTTAATATTTTCTCCACACAAGTTGCCTTATCTTTCCGTGAGACCACAGCATGATTCGGGCCTCGGGCCAGGTGGCAGGTCTCAGCATCTGTCACAGGTTTCCTGGTGCCATCTTTGCATAGTACTTCAAAATTTTCCTTCTTCAGATTTTTTGCCCATGCTTCATTATTATTTCCTAGGTTCAGAAAAGGTGCATCAGCCAAAGATCAAAACATCCTCACTGGGAGATGTGACCACCCTCCACTAGCATGTAGGGGGGCTGGACCCAGTGGCCAGCAGAGGTTTCACTAATATGGAGAGGAAGAGAGTTATCAGGAGTTCCCTGGGGCCATTCCTTTCCGTCTTCCCAGCCAGACAAGGGACAGTGAACCACGTTCTGTGGATGATGTATGTTCAAAAGGATCTTCATTTCTGCTAAGTTCCAAATTCCATTTAGACTCCACTGTAGGAAGCACATGACCCTCTAAGCAGATTGACAATATCTGTGCTATACCATCTGGCTATGTGTGTGTATAGTCGCTCAGTCGTGTCCAACTCTTTGCAACCCCACGGACTGTAGCCCACCAGGCTCCTCTCTCTGTAGGATTTCCCAGGTAAGAATGCTGGAGTGGGTTGCCATTTCCTTCTCCAGGCGATCTTCCTGACCCAGGGATCAAACTCGGGTGTGCTGCATTGCGGGTGGATTCTTCATTGCTGAGCAACTACGGGAAGCTCTAGTGTGGCACTTGGGTAATAAGAAAGGTTGGTCTATGAGAAGTTAATGAATGGAAATCAATGTTAACGTGTGAGCTCCAAATAGGACAATTAGGAAAAATGAGAAGGGAGGTGATTTGGTCTGGGTTAGGGGTAGTGGGCATCTAGTAGGGCATGATAAAAAATTTTCTTTCCAGTAAAAATAATGCTTGTTTACTGTGGCTAATTTGTAAAACACCACATAGTTTTAAGGAATAAGACTTTGAAACCCAGTATAATTCTACAGCATTCACTTTCAACATTGATTAATCTAGGCTTGACTAACGGGACCTATAACAAAGTCCTCCATAGGGACGAGGCTGTGTAAAGAAAGAAGTGTAAGGAGTTTGGATTTATTCTGGTTCAGGTTGCAGTATCAGCGTACTTCGTACATAAACATGACCACAGGGCAAACAGAGATCCTAGGATGGTGTTTAGGTAGGGAGTGTATAGGGAGGTAGGCCTCCTCTATAAATTCCCCTCAGAAGGTTAAGGCTTTGGGAGTCTTTGCAAAGAGAACTGAGGTCTAGAGAGGGGAGCCCTATTGGAAGGATACAAAGAGAAATCAAGGAGTGGCAAAGAACCAGCCTAGGGTAACACTCAGGCAGCAGGAAAAGGACAGCTCTTAAAGGGAAAAGCAAAAGTTACAGGAGGAGTGAAAGAAAATTAGCCAAACCAATATTCCCTCAAGTAAGTACTTAGTAACTTCTGCGTACCTTATACTGTGATTGGTGTTGAGATGTAAGAAAAAAGTAGAGCTCCCTGTGACCATATTTTATTACAGAATGTGATGAACTCAATAATGATAGCAACGGGGACAGAGGATTCTGTTGTAGGATGGAGGTATGCCATTGGGGAAGGCTTCTTAGAGGAGTTGGTCCTGCACTAGAGGAAAAATTTGAGGTTGGGTAAAGGGAGGAGGGCTTCCCAGGTGGGTTAGTGGTAAAAAATCAACCTGCCAATGCAGGAGATATAAGTGACACAGGTTCAATTCCTAGGTCAAGAAGATTCGCTGGAGGAGGGCATGGCAACCCACTCCAGTATTCTTTCCCAGAGAATCCCAAGGACAGAGGAGCCTGATGGTCTACAGTCCAAAGGGTCGCAAAAAATTGGACATAACTGAGTGACTACACACACACACACACACACACACACACACACATACACACACACACAGGGTTATGAGGGAAGTAATACTGCCTGGACTCTAGGGGGTGGTGTAAGCTGTTAGTGATAGAGCATAGGCAGCTGGAATGCTCATTCTTACCAACATTTAAAAAACAGCTGTCTTGTTTTTAATGTCATGGCCATCTAATATCCACCCACTAGTTTTAGTACCCATTGATTGATGGTCCTTGCTAGAATCGATTATTGCTATATTGGTTGCCAAACGATAGTTGTTTAACTTCATGACTTTTTCTATGTCTGTAATTAGCATTCTGCAATAAAGAAGATATTTCCCTTATACTCATTCGTTTAATCAGGATGGACTCATGTGTTCTTATTCTATTCAATGGGTTATTCAATCTTACTGTTATTATTTCTTGTAATGCTCAAAATGTCAGATCTGGCCAGTGGAGGGCTTTCACAACAGTTCCAGTGTGCTCTGACACATTCCATCTCTCTGAGCACTTCAGCACGATGCTCTTTGGTTCACCTTACACTTTTCCTGCCCCAGCCCCAGAATCAGCTGTTTTTCTGAGGGGCCATGCTTCCTCCTCTTGGAGAATGGTTATAGAAGCCATTGGTTATAAGCACCAGGAATAAGCCCAGTGCTTATTCTTACAGGGGTGCTACTGTTTGTATGTTTTTCTGAGTGGATTTATAATATGGTTAAATATATATTGGACCTAGAAATATGAGAAATAGTTATAAAGGGCCTTTGGGTGATAAGTTCACTAATTTTGAATAGGGACTGTGGATGTGATGAGTATTAAACCACGTTAGTATAAATTTCCTGATCCTGCTGATTATAATGTAAGTATGTAAAAGTCTTTGTTCTTAGGAGTTTTTAGGGGAAAGAAGGCACAGTGCCTACACCTGTGGGAAGGCTTCTAGGAGCGATTTCAGAGCCACTGGGAAGCTCACCGTCCTCACCATTCCGCCTACGCAAGTGGATGCGTCTCTCATCGGGGAACAAACAGGTTGAGAATCACAGCTCTGGACCCTGACAAGAGCCCCTACCACTTCCACAAAGATATCCTGAACACAAGGGAGCCAACGACCCTGATTTATGGGGCCAAAGGGTTGTGCACATACCGTCAGTGTTCTGTATGACAGTCTGGTCCTTCACAAAGGCCACGTCTCCCTTCTCCACCAGACACCTGTGGAGTCCCAGACAGGGAGAGAGAAGGAAAGAGGTCAGAGCTACATCTGTCATTCAGAAGGGCCATCTTATAATCTGAAGTTGTTTTTTTTTGTTTAATTTTTAATTAGATGATAATTGCTCTACAATGTTGCACTAGTTTCTGCTGTACAATGATGTGAGTCAGCTATACATATTCATATATCTCCTCCCTCTTGAGCCTCCTTCCCACCCCCCATCTCACTCCTCTAGGTCATCACCGAGCACCAAGCTGAGCTCCTGTGTTATACAGCAACTTCCCACTAGTTATCTATTTTTATATATGGTAATATATATATATATATGTCAATAATACTATCCCAGTTCGTCTCACCCTCTCCTTACCCCCTGTGCCCACAAGTCTGTTCCCTATGTTTGCATCTCTATTCTTCTCCTGCAAATAGGTTCATCAGTACTCTTTTTCTGGATTCCATATATATGCATTAATATACAATATACAATTTTTACAATATTGTTAAAAAACAATATGTTTTTCTCATTGTGACTTACTTCACTCTGTATAACAGACTAGGTTCATTCACATCACTACAGATGACCCAATTCGTTCCTTTTTATGGCTGAGTATTATGCCACTTTAGAGATCCAGGGCTGGCCATGATATCAGCAATTGTGACTCCCATTTGATCACTAATCTCATATATTACTAATATAAGTAATAAAAAGAAAACAAAACCTCTGATACACTTTGTAGTTACACAGTTGCAGTTCTATATATTAAATTCTAAACTCTAGCACATTTTCTCTAACAGGTCTACATCCTTTCCCAAGCATCAATACAGATATTAGAGGAGCAGTTTTCCACCAAGGTGATTCCTTATGTACAGTCTACTTATTAAATTCGAAACTTGTGGACTGTGAATTGTTCTTATTCTAACTCACAAGGTGGTTCTAACTAGAAAATTGAGATAATCTTTGTTTTTCCTTTGCTAGTGAGCAGTTTAGTTATGAATACCACCATCATTGTGAAGTTGATGGATTCATGAACTACCAGGGTAGCAAAGGCCCAAGTCAGAGGATAGTTAAAAACTAATAAGGTCATAAAGTGCACAGGTGTCTCTTTAAAAATGATTAAAATTCCATGAAACAGAGATGTAACCAAAGATGTAGAAATCATGGACTTTACTTTTGTATATTTCCGTGGTCATAGGTCCCCCCAGAGATGATTGGAAGAGTGTTAGCCTAATGCTTGACTCCTGTGTTTATTCAATTACGGTAGGGCTTCCTCACCTGGCACTAGTGGCATTAGGGGCCAGATAATTCTTGTTGCAGGGTGCTGCCCTGTGCATGTAGGATGTTTATAAGCCTCTCCCAATTAGCTGCCAGTTGTACCCCCTCAACCCTACTGATAATCAAAAACGTCTCCAGACACTGCCAAATGTCCCCTGAAGGGCAAATCCCTCCCCCGCTACCTGCTGCCATTGAGAACTCCTGACCTGCACCATACCACCAGTCTTTGCTGTCTATGACAGCCAGTTCCGGAAACGGTGTCCTGGAGGGACCTGGATGCCTCTTCACACAGGCTTCTACATACGTTTGTAAACATGCCACCCTAACATGCAGGACTAATGGGCTAGGAATGTAAGAATCTCACCTGAGCTTCTAAAAGGAACTCTTGTCAGGGCTGGGGTTATTATTGTTTTTGTATGAGGATTATAAGACTCACCTGAAAGCCCCTGTATAGCCATAGTATCTTTCATTGCTGTTGGGAACACACTCCTTTCCTGTACCCTTCTCTGAGCCAATGCACAGAGCACAGAGACTGGAATTTCGCGGAGATCCAGGTGCACAACCTGCGCTGAAAAATTCATCTGTGCAGAAGGACAAGAGAAAGTCAGCTCTTCCTGAGTCAGTATGAGTGGACTTTATCTAACACAAGACAGGTGTGTATGGCCCAGGTTAGGTAGAACATGCTTATTATGTGACCTGCCATCAACTCAAGACTTGCCAGCCTTAGGCTCTGAAAGCAGAGGAGGCAATGGCAACCCACTCCAGTGTTCTTGCCTGGAGAATCCCAGGGACAGCAGAGCCTGGTGGGCTGCCGTCTACGGGGTCGCACAGAGTCGGACACGACTGAAGCGACTTAGCAGCAGCAGCAGCAGGCTCTGAAAGAAAACTTCACTGAGGCTGGAAATGGTAAGTAACCATTACAATTCAGGTGGAGGAGACTCCATCAGCCTCCCAATAGTGTCATTACTTAAAGAGAGATGAGATGGAAATTATGTGGAAGGTGACTGAAGCAGGTGTAAAATTGAAGGTCTCACTCCCTGAGTTGTGCCATTTGTTTTCAGGTATTTCTTTCCTCTGATATTTATTAGCAGAGCTTTTAACAGAACTTAGAGCTCCAAACTCAAGAAAATTCTGGGGAAATCTCACTCACAGCTCAGCTGCTCTCCCATGGCTGTATAACTGCCAGGAGGCTCAGGAGAGCAGATGTGTGCCCTTGCTGGTGGGGCACAGAACTCCTGAAAGTCGCCTCAGCCACCTTCCTGGCAAACTGATGTCACAGCGCATGTTAATGCAAAAGTGTGATTGCATCTCTGAATCTGAACCTCCTCTCCAATACACACAGGACTTGCCTGGCTCTGTCTTTAGAGGCCTCTCCTTTTAAAGTTGCTACACATATTTGGAGATGGCAGGGGGAAAGTACTCAGGAAGTTAAAGTAAATAAGAACCACGAGGAAACATATCCATGGTGAACTTATGCACAGATTTTAGGAGGTAGAACTAAGGCCACACCTGAAGATATTCAGAGGACACAGAGAACAAACTGATTTCCACCCCTTCAAAGGGGCCTAAGAGCTGAAGCTGCCAAGATCTTAAAGAGACCTGAGAATCCCTTACACCATATTGCCTAGAAAGCTCTGTAGCACGGCTTGTAGCCATCCGCCAAATGGCCATTTCCTCTTGTTTCTCTGTAACAAAGATCAAGTTGGGTTTTTTCTCTTAATTTTTTTCTCCATTAATTTTATATTGAGATATAATTGACATGTGTGTGTGTGTTAGTTGCTCAGTCGTGTCCAACTCTTTGCGACCCCTGGACTGCAGTGTGCCAAGCACATTATATTAATTTCAGGTGTACAACATGATTCACTATTGTGACTATATTGTGAAATGATCACCACAATAGGTCTAGTTAATATCTATCAGCATACAGGGTCAGAAGGCAATGGCACCCCACTCCAGTACTCTTGCCTGGAAAATCCCATGGACAGAGGAGCCTGGTGGGCTGCAGTCCATGGGGTCACTAAGAGTCAGACACGACTGAGCAACTTCACTTTCACTTTCCACTTTCATGCATTGGAGAAGGAAATGGCAACCCACTCCAGTGTTCTTGACTGGAGAATCCCATGGACGGGGGAGCCTGGTGGGCTGCCATCTATGGGGTCACATAGAGTTGGACACGACTGAAGCGACTTAGCAGCAGCAGCATACTGCTGCTGGGTTACATTTCTTTTCCTTTCGTCTAGGACTTCCAAAACTATGTTGAATAAAAGTGGTAAGAGTAGACATCCTTGTCTTGGGGAATGCTTTTAGCTTTTCATTGTTGAGTATGATTTTAGCTGTATGTTTTGTCATATATGGTCTTTATTATGTTGAGGTACATTCCCTTCATGCCCACTTTCTGGAGAGTCTTTATCTTAAATAGATGATTGTTGTTGTTGTTCGTTGTTTGGTCACTCATTTGTGTCCGAATTTTTGCAACCTTGTGGACTATCAGCACTCCAGGCTTCCCTGTCCTTCACCATCTCCTGGAGCTTACTCAAACTCATGTCCATTGAGTCAGTGATGTCATCCAACCATCCCATCCTCTGTCGTCTCCTTTTTCTTCTGCCTTCAGTCTTTCCCAGCATCAGGGTCTTTTTTAATGAATTGACTCTTCACATCAGGTGCCCGAAGTATTGGAGATTCAGCTTCAGCTTCAGCACTGGTCCTTCTAAGGAATATTCAGGACTGATTTCCTTTAGGATTGACTGTTTTGATTCTCCTTGCAGTCCAAGGGACTCTCCAAAGTGTTTTCCAATACCACAGCTCAAAAGCATCAATTTTTCAGTGTTCAGCCTTCTTTATGGTTCAATTCTCATATCCATACATGACTACTAGAAAAACCATATCTTTGACTATATGAACCCTTATTGGCAAAATATGTCTCTGCTTTTTAATACACTGTCTAGGTTTGTTATAACTTTTCTTCCAAGGAGCAAGCATCTTTTGATTTTGTGGCTGCAGTCACCATCTGCAGTGATTTTACAGCCTCCCAAAATAAAATCTTTCACTGTTTCCATTGTTTCCCCATTTATTTGCCATGAAGTGATGGGACTGGATGCCATGATCTTTGTTTTTTGAATGTTGAGCTTTACACCAACTTTTTCACTCTCCCCTTTCACCTTCATCAAGAAGCTCTTTAGTTCCTCTTCGCTTTCTGGCATTAGGGTGGTGTCACCTGCATATCTGAGGTTATTGATATTTCTCCCGGCAATCTGGATTCCAGCTTGTGCTTCATCCAGCCTGGCATTTC
This sequence comes from Bos indicus x Bos taurus, assembly GCF_003369695.1. Lineage (NCBI taxonomy): Eukaryota > Metazoa > Chordata > Mammalia > Artiodactyla > Bovidae > Bos > Bos indicus x Bos taurus. The sequence continues at coordinate 135,021,981 of NC_040076.1, forward strand.
CCATGATGTACTCTGCATATAATTTAGATAAGCAAAGTGACTATATACAGCCTTGACATATTCCTTTCCCGATTTGGAACCACTCCATTGTTGCATGTCCAGTTCTAACTGTTGCTTCTTGACCTGCATACAGGTTTTCCAGGAGGCAGGTCAGGTGGTCTGGTATTCCTATCTCTTTAAGAATTTTCAACAGTTTGTCATGATCTACACAGTTAAAGGCCTTAGCATAGTCAATAAAGCAGAAGTAGATGTTTTTCTGGAATTCTCTTGCTTTTTCTATGGTACAGCAGATGGCCATTTGATCTCTGGCTCCTCTGCCTTTTCTAAATCCAGCATGAACATCTGGAAGTTTTTCGTTCATGTACTGTTGAAGCCTTACTTGGAGAATTTTGAGCATTATCTTGTTAGCATGTGAAATGAGTGCAATTGTGCAGTTGTTTGAACATTCTTTGGCATTGCCTTTCTTTGGGATTGGAATGAAAACTGACCTTTTCCAGTCCTGTGGCCACTGCTGAGCTTTCCATATTTGCTGGCATATTGAGTGCAGTACTTTAACAGCATCACCTTTTAGGATTTGAAATAGCTCAGATGGAATTCCTTTACCTCCACTGACTTTGTTCATAGTGATGCTTCCTAAGGCCCACTTGACTTCACACTCCAAGATGTTTGGCTCTTGGTGATAGATCACACCATCGTGGTTATTTGGGTCATGAAGATCTTTTTTGTATAGTTCTTCTGTGTATTCTTGCCACCTCTTCTTAATATCTTCTGCTTCTGTTAGGTCCATACTGTTTCAGTCCTTTATTGTGCCCATCTTTGCATAAAATGTTCCCTTAGTGTGTCTAATTTTCTTGAAGAGATCTTTAGTCTTTCCCATTCTATTGTTTTCCTCTATTTCTTTGCATTGTTCACTTAAGAAGGCTTTCTCATCTTTCCTTGCTATTCTTTGGAATTCTGCATTAAGTTGGGTATATCTTTCCTTTTCTTCTTTGCCTTTTGCTTCTCTTCTTTTCTCAGTTATTTGTAAGGCCTCCTCAGACAACCATTTTGCCTTTTTGCATTTATGCATAGATGATGAATTTTATCAAAAGCTTTTTCTGCATCTATTGAGATGCTCATATGATTTTTATTATTCAATTTTTTAATATGGTACATCACATTAAAATTTTTTTTCTTGTGATGAGAACTTTTAACAGCTACTCTCCTAGCAACTTTCAAATACGCAATATGGCATTAACTATAGTCACCAGGATATGCATTATATCCCTATGACTTATTTTACAACCAAAGTTCATACCTTTTGACTACCTTCACTCAATTTGCCCATCCCCAACCCCTGCCTCTGGCAACCACCAATCTGCTCTCTGCGTCTGTGAGCTCAGGTTGTTTTGTTTAGATTCCACGTATAAATTAGAGCAAATGGCATTTGTCTTTCTCTGCCTGTTTTATTTCACTTATTTCACATAGTATTCCCAAGGTCCACCCATGTTGTTGCAAGTGGCAAGATTTCTTTCTCTTTTATGGCTGAATGATATTCTATCTATACATATAAACCACAGTTGCTTTGTTCATTCATTCATGATGGACACAGGTTCTTCACATATTATGTGTTGTTATGTAAATAATGCTGCAGTGAGCATATGGGTGCATATATCTTTTTGAGCTAGTATTTTTGTTTTTTTCTAGTAAATACCCAGAAGTGAAACTGTTGGATCATACAGTAGTTCTATTTTTAATTTTTGAATAAAAATCTAAATAAAAGATGGCATTTTCCAGCCCCTTTTACAGCTAATTGTGACTATGTACCTAAGTTAGGGGCAATGAGAAGTTAGCTGGAGTAATTGGGTTAGACCTCCTAATTGGCTCCTTTACCTCCTAACAAGGCTCCTTGTTCCTTAAGGTTGCCTGGATCATGGATGTAATGGCAACCATGGGTAACCTTGAAGATGGAGGCCTCATGCTGAGAATAGGGAAGCAGGAAGACAGAGAAGCCTGGGTTTCTAATGACAATACCAACATGGACTTCTGTCTCTGGTCTTTTTCATGAGAGAGAATAGTAAACATATGTTCACTTAAGCCATTATGTGCAACTGAGAAGAGCCGTTCTGATCCACCTCCCAGTCCTGCTGTTCCTTTTATTTCCTTGAAGTTCACTAAACCAAATTGTATTATCATAGAACAAGGGCCTCTTGTACCATACTACTCTTGCCAGTGCGCCTCTTTCCACCCAACTCTGACAACAGCACACTCCCAGAACTCACTCACCAAATTTACAGTTATTAATCTTGCTGTAGAGCAAACCCATGGGGATGTTCCAGCCAGCGGTTCTGTCTACTGCAGTGTGGCAGGACTTCTTGTCTTTCAGATTGTTCCAGTTGATATTAGCATCTGATGTTTTAACCACAGCTACAGCAAGATACCCTACAAGAAAGACACCCCAAAAGGGAGTATTAACACCTCTGGACCCTCCAGAGTGTCTGTCTACAGTCAAACCCAGCCATCATCCTATGGAATAAAATTATCCCTAATCATTCCTTCTCTCTTTGAAAGGGTCTTCCTAATAACTGACTGAAGGGAGATACAAGTCATTCTACGAGGCGGAGATTAATCTGAACTTAAAAAAACAAAACAGTAAGAATACTTAATGATTGGAGCAATGGATGATGATGGACACACTTCCCCAAATGCCTGAAGCTACTGACATAAACCGGCAACTCACCCTCCACTGTGGAATAGCAGAGGAATGGATACTGAAGGATACATGTAACTCCAACATTCTAAACATTAACAATTTTATTAGAAAAGAGTAGTAAATGTGCAATAAACTGTAAGTTTATTATTCTGGTCAGATGTTTTACGATAAGGAGAATAAAGGTTTGCACCAAAATAAATATGCAAAGTGAAACTATCATAATCAAGTTAGCTGCAATCAGTGGCAGTAAATACATGCTGATCTTTAAAACTGGGAATAGAATATAAACTCGTGATTTCAGTTCTCCAATTTAATTAATTCAGGAAATTGTTTCCAATAGAAAAGATACAAATCTTTTTGCTCATTGACTAAGAATGGTTCTATTTTTGGCTAAAGAGCTTGCTTCCTAGTATGATGGGAAGAGGCTGGGATGCTGTAACTGGAAAAAGTGATGAGAACAGATTTGTACACTAATGGCTGGAAATGACCTGCAGGGACTTCAGCATGGGACCCAGAGCCCAAATCTTTGATAAGATTTCCTGTCTTGCTCTTGCCACATCTTTCCAGATCCATCCCAAGCCAGAGTCCTGGGTGACAGCCAGGTTGGCCTGGGTTTCTAGGCTTAGCCCTGGATGGGAGGCTGGGCAATTTCATGTCTCTAGATACCTTCCTTTGTGAGCCTCTCCCCTCAGGCCTACCAGGCACATGTCAGCAAGGTTTCTGGGCTGGTGCTAACTCTTGTTTATAACTTTGCAGTCCTCATGCAATGCAAAGCAGTAGTGGGAGGGTCTGTATTTTCTTGTTGGATGTCAGAGTCTAGACAACTTGTAATCTCTCTAAGCTGTTGTTCCTGTATGCATTCTTAGAAGACGACAAGTCACATCTTATAGGATTAAAAGAGAATTCCCATGGGTGTGGCAAGTGTAATTATCTTGCCAACTATTTTCCTCCTGTGGTTCTTTTGATTCTGAAAATTGGTCTCTTATCTACTTTTGATTTGAATTTAAACTTGCCTATGCTTTCCCAAAAGCAATGGGAATTTATCTTAAACTCATGAAATTACTGATACCAACTCACCTTTTTCTGGTGTGTTCTTGCAACTTTCACCCTCAGTTTCTGCACAGGAAAAAACAAAGTCATTAAACACTCATGTATAGAGTGAAAATTGTCTTCCCCATATGCAGCTCAGAATTATAAGAGCCAGGAAAACTATCCACATATACCAGTTCCCAAAAGGTCCAGGCTCTCTGGATTATGCAAACTCACTTTAGCTCCCTGGCCTCTGGAATTTAGTCCAAAATTTTAAATTTCAACTTTTGCACTCTTATCTATCCTGTGACCATAGTGTAACTCTGCTAACTGTACTTGAATCCCTGCACCAGGGCAACAGAAGTGCGGACTTTGGAAGCAAGAAGATCTGCCAGGAATCCCAGCTGAGAACCTAGCTGTCCTCTGCAGAGGGGTCACTTTCAGCTAGAACTTCCCAGTGCAGTCTCCAACTCCCTTGTTGGAGTACAGTAGAAGGTACGGTAGAAGATTCTCATCCTTCAAGGTAATGAAAGGGACTAGAGATGAGGGAGCCCAGAGCTTAGCAAGTAGGAGGTGCTCAATAAGCAAGAGCTTTATGCTCCCTGTGGCTGAATCAGGCTGTGATTTTGTCTCCTGTCTCAGGTTGTTTTCTTTACCAGAGGAAATGAACCATTGCCCCTCCCACTTACTGTAGTTCTCTGCCAGGACAGGCACCAGGCCACATTTGCCTGCTATGTAGAGGTAGCCTCCGTCCAAGCTCATGGCATCAGCTTCTCCTTTCTGCAAAGACACAACACATCACAGCAGGTAAAAAGAGATCCTCTCCAGTCCCACGTGCCCATCTGGTTGTTTCCTTGAAGCAACCTTGCCAGCACAGGTTGTGAAGAGACAGAAGGCGCTGGTAATGGACCCCCAAAGGATCAGTCAGGCAGACCTGACATGGAAAATAAAAGGCACTCCCATTTTCACCCAAACCATGATGAACTGATGATCAACTCTGGATGATTTGCTTTGTTTCTTCAGGAGCAAAGACCCACATTCAGTCCCCTTGGCCTCTCATAGGCCACGCTGTTCCAGATACACTCACAATACCTTTCTGACATCAAGAATTCTCATTTGTAAGACAAACAAATGGAGTCAGAGACATAGGGCTGTGTCTGTGGCGTGGAGTGCTTTGCCCTGAATCTTGACCTCATTAGCTGAGTGCTATTTCAGTGCTTGGTCAATAAAAGGTCTTTAATGAATGAGTAAAATAAGGTCAAAGGAGTCAAACTGAACTGAACTGCAGTATTGGAAAAGACTCTTGAGAGTCCCATGGACTGCAAGGAGATCCAACCAGTCCATCCTAAAGGAAATCAGTTCTGAATATTCATTAGAAGAACTGAGGCTGAAGCTGAAACTCCGATCCTTTGGCCATCTGAGGTGAAGAACTGTCTCATTTGAAAAGACCCTGATGCTGGGAAAGATTGAAGGCAAGAGGAGAAGAGGACAACAGAGGATGAGATGGTTGGACTTGATGGACATGAGTTTGAGCAAGCTCCAAGGGTTGGTGATAGACTAGGAATTCCGCCTGGCGTGCTGCAGTCCATGGGGTCTCAAAGAATTGGACACAACTGAGCGACTGAACTGAACTGAACTGAATAGAGCTAATAAGCCCCAAATTTCAGAGATGCTTAATTCAATAAGACTGCCACGCTTCCCATTAGGCCTAGAAATATACTTTTCAGGAATATACCCTAAAGGAACAATCAGATATGTGGGAAACTATTTGGGCAAAATGTGTAAGTAGGCAAAATCATGCATGTATGATTCATAATAGCAATGAGACAGGACCAGACTTAATGCTCAATAGCAAGGAAATGGCTCAATAAATTACAGCACACCCACACTCTGGAATAATTATCAACGTTAGAACATCATGTTTTCATGGAAGCAACCTAAATGTCCATCAAAAGATGAATGGATGAAGAAGATGTGGTGCATATATACAATGGAATACTACTCAGCCATAAAAAGAATAAAATAATGCCATTTACAGCAACACGGATGGATTGAGACATTATCATACTACATGAAGTCACTCAGAGAAGGACAAATACCATATGATATCACTTATATGTGGAATCTAAAATATGACACAAATGAATTTATCTACAAGACAGAGACAGACTCACAGACGTAGAGGACAGACTGTGGTTGCCAAGGGGGAGGGGCTGGAGGAGGGATGGATTGGGAGTTTGGGATTAGCAGATGCAAACTATTGTATTAATACATAGACTAGAGAAGCAGCAAGTCCCATTGTATAGCACAGAAAACTGTATTCAGTATCCTATAATAAACCATAATAGAAAAGAAAAATAAAATTTGAATTAAAAAAAAGAGAAAAAAAGAAATGAAAGAGATAGTTCCTCATAAACTTGGTCCCCAGACAAACCACTGTAAACAGGATAGTGTATATTCTTTAAAAAATAAAATACATTTTAAAAGGTCATGTTTTCAAAAAATGATTTTTTCTTTGGGAACATGGGAGCAAGTCATTCTGTGAAAACAAGAAAAAAGCTCCCTAGATAACCTTAGGTGAGAAAAGGGTAATAAATTTCATGCATGATATGAGCCCAGTTAACAGGATTTTTTCTGATTTATAAGGTTACGGTTACTTTTTATGTATTTTCTTATTTATATCCTTCAGTTTTTCAACACTTCTAAAAGCAAATGTGGAATGCCCTTGTGAGCAACAAAGCTAACTTCTACATGCTTGCACAGTAACATGACCTTGTTACACTTGCCACGGCACACCATGGGTCTCAGGCACACTCACTCTGAGGTCTGGCCTCCCTAAGTAGACATAGCTCAGATCGCCCTCCACAGAGTTCTGACACTAGGAAGAAACAAGCCCTTAGGAGTCCTTGAGATTCACAAGCTCAAAGGTCCTGAGGATCCTGTGGGGCTGGGATCCCACAGTGAGGGTGAGGTTCCTGGGAAGCTGCTTTTCATATAATTCCCAGGAACGCTCGCTCAGCCTTGGGGACAGGTAGGCAGCAGTGGCAGGCGTGCTGCCCTGTGGAGGCAGGAGGGACGTACCATGATCTTGGCGATGCACTCTTCAGTGTTCTCTGCTGTTTCACACTCTATTGCCCCGCCACTGAACCCACTCCACCGATCACACTTTGTCCTCTCCTGGTGACCAATTGCACACCACTTCACCATGCACTCATCCTTTGAGGAGTCCGGGGCTAGGACATAAGCAAGAAAACCAGCGATGAGAAGAGGCCCAGATGTGGCTTGCTGATTTTGCTGCTGTCTTCAGGAAGACTCTAGGATTTTTTAGCAATACACAAACAGATTCCATTCAAGGAATTAATCTCTTAGAAACTAAAGGCAGTAACAGTCCCTTGGATGGCTTCTTATCATTTATATTTAACTTAAAATTACTTCTTCTGAAAAGTCCACTCTCCTCCCAACTCCAAGGCACTCTATCACTTCAGGCTGGGGTTATTTTCTCCTCATTTAGAAATAGCACTTAACCATCCAAGCGGATGTTGTATATTTATTCATTGCTTACTATCTGCTCCCTGCAGGAGAACGTAAGCTTGGCCAGGGTGAGGGCCATGCCTGTCTTGTTCTCCATGGCACCCTTAATGCCAGGTTCATGGTCAGTGCGATAAATGTTTGCTGAATAAACAAACACCCACCCAGCTTTCAGACTGGCTCAAGAGGCATTTCCTCAGGGAAACTTTACCTCAATTCTTGGATCTGTTTGTCTTTGTTTTTGCACTCTTGTAGAGCCATGATATTTTGTTCTGGATTTTTGTTTTCTTTCTGCTGAGGAAATCTCTCATTTCAATTGATCATTCAGTGGAGTGACTATTCCTTCAACATTTCTCTTCCCCACTGGTCTGAAAGTTCTATGACAACAGAATCTAATACATCTTTGCCTCACCATTATATGCCCAGCATGTCACACTGCTACTGCTAAGTCACTTCAGTCGTGTCCAACTCTGTGCAACCCCATAGACATCAGCCCACCATGCTCCCCCGTCCCTGGGATTCTCTAGGCAAGAACACTGGAGTGGGTTGCCATTTCCTTCTCCAATGCATGAAAGTGGAAAGTGAAAGTGAAGTCGCTTAGTCGTGTCTGACTCTTAGCGACCCCATGGACTGCAGCCTACCACACTCCTCCATCCATGGGATTTTCCAGGCAAGAGTACTGGAGTGGGGTGCCATTGCCTTCTCCACAGTTTATAGCTATTAATAGTAGATGGTCAATACATGTCTGTTGAATAAACGAGTGTTCAAACACACCTCTAATGACCCAAGGAAATTCAGGAGGAGGACTGACCTGTCTAAAGCTCCAGCTTCACCATGGCACATGGTGACCACAGCACTGGCCGCAGATGTGCTTATTTGTAGCAGTTTCATTCTATTTGACTTACTTTGTACCAGGCTAATTGGCTTCACCAAGTGGGTAGTGGAGCCCTGGCTTATACAAGGGAAGCAATACTGGCATCAATGCAAATTTTCTTCTTTTTGGGTGGGGGGGCCTGCCTTGTGGCTTGTGGGATCTTAGTTCCCCAACCAGGGATCGAACTTGGGCTCTCTGTAGTGAAAGCACAGAATCTTAACTACTTGGCCTCCACAGGGTTTCCAATACGAATAATTTTAAGTGTGAATTTCCTTTAATGTCCTTTGGTGATGTTCAGGTCCATCTCATGATGGCCAGTCATTTATCATCCGTCTAACACTGGGCTGGACAGGCAGGGCAGATGGATTGTTGGGACCAATGTTCAGTACCTGGAAAGACTCTACTCTCCAGTCCCCGCCCTCACCAGGTTATTAGACTCCTAGAGCCACATGATCCTTTCTGAATACTTACGTTTACTTTCTCTTAGATTCTGAAGAGCAGTGACATACTCATATCCCAAGTACAGCTCAAAATCCATCTTAGAAGGAATCTTTAAAAACCCATCAGCAGAGTCCTTAAACAGCAGGTCCTTCCCATGAGGGGATTGGAAAAGCTGGAAATTGTCTGGTTTATCTTTGCCAAAATGTTCCTGTTTGTAGTAAAAACACAGGTCTGAATGGCTACAGCAACAAGAGATGCTGCAAAATGGGCCCAAAGAAAGATTAAAACTGTGAAATTTTCAAGATTCCAGGAGAGAGGGCAGTCAGACCTGCTCTTTCCCACCCAGCACCTTCTCCATTCACAGCCCTTTTGGGCCATATAACAAATATTTGATACCCTGAACTTTTTTCTATGCCTGTCTCCCTGGTTGGATGATAGCTCACTGGGTGTAAGAAACTCAACTTCAGAGGCTGTGTGGTTGCCTTGATGGACAGAGGGGAGGGTTGGACAAGAGAAACTGGCTCGGTTCTGGCATTCTGCTACTCTGGGAAAGGAAGGCTGGCTGTGCGTGCAACTCCCTTTCTGTCAGGCTAAGGGACCTTGGAAAAGAGACCATTTCCTTTCCAATGGGAGAGAAATGAAAGAGAGCAAGAAGGAGCAGCTTCATATCACTGACCCAGAATGTAAGGGTCTGGCAGAAGACAATGCAGGACTAGGCTATGTGCAACTCCAAGAGGGCTTTACTGGGTGGGTGTCTTCATGCAAGTGGATGGTGTGTGGCATGGTCCCTGCTATGTCCTGAACACAGAATGACTTCCACAGTGGCTGAGAGGGAGTGAAGGAAATGCCCAAATCCAAGCAGGGACTGCTAAGCAGGAGAGATGATAGGGGATTTGATACCTGGGCGTGATTGAGAAGTTCCCAGATCACATCCTCCTTGCCGCCCACAGTTCGAGCCACAACCGCATGGGAAGGAACCATTGCCAAGTAGCATTCTTGGTAATTATCTACAGACTTCCGGGTGTTGTCCCCGCAGAGCAGCTCATAGTTCTTCCTGTCTTCTGGGTTAGGCAGGTTGTCTGGGGAGGGAAGCCCACATGAGTCGATGGCAGGTGCCCCCTCCTCTCCCTTGCAACCTCACTGAATCAAGAACTGTGTGAGCGGAGAAGCCAAGAGCGAACAGTGAAGGCCAGAAGGAAACTGACTTGTTCAAGATCCCATAGCCAGTTGTAGGTCAAGAAGCTTCTGATGCCCCGTGCAGGGGTGACGGCCCACATCCCATAAGAAATTTCATCTCCTCAGGCCGACTACAGGATAAGGTCAGCCAGACCTGCTCCTGCTCCTTTGCTATTGCAACACTGGCCTGGTATTCAGTAAGCTGAATGATAGGATGAGGCCCAGGAGTCCAGGTGGGGACCCTATGGGCACACACCTCCTCACAGGTGAACATCCCAGCAGTGGGAAAGGAGGAACGCATTATGCTCACGTCTGACACCTGAGCATGAAGATAAAGAAAAGGAAGGCCCTCTGCTTGAAAGGTCTACAGATTCTTCTCCTATCACCTACCGAATACCGTTGAGTGCTTGACAAAGGCCACATCCCCAGCGCCCTCCATCAGACATCTGTAGAGAGGAGACACATTAGGGAGGTTCTTGCAGGGCAGGCCCTTCTCCTCAGGCTCCAGTGTCTGACCACACCGTCCAGCCTTGGGACAAGGATAGTGCCTGGGGGAAGCCTCCATGGAGACCCACAGCTGAGGAAGCATCATGGAGGGGCTGATCCCCAGGGCATCAGGAGATGTGGGGTGAGCTCATAGGAGCTGGAGGGCTATCACCATGTGCCCCAAAGCATCAAAAAGGTATTGAAGATATTTCAATAGTGAGAAGTGCTTTCAAACTTCTGGTGAAGGATAAAGGCATACTGTCTCTTGAGGGACCCTTTGCTGGCTCTAAAACTTTAGGATATAACCAAGCGAGGAGAGGGAGCAAGAAATCAGCCACATGAGCTGCCTGTGCAGGAACAAAGAGAGGAGGCAGGAGAGAGGCCAGGGCACTGAGCAGGTGACACAGATGCCATGGAGAGCAGAGGGCCGTCACCACAGAGCACCCTGGGCACCAGGGCAGTCACTTCTGGTTCTGCATAATCCAGTGAGAAAACTCTGGGGAGACAGAAAGGGTCCCAGGAGGGGACTTCCTTGTCAACGTCTCATGAAGAGAGTATGCACTGGCCTGGCCTGGAGAATCCCAGCTGTGTCACTGAGTTCCTGGGAGGGTATTAGGTACCCTGGATGCCCCTTTGCAGGCTGGGCTCTGCTACAGGTCAGGGAAGCCCCCCAATCTGAAGACACTGGACACTTAGGAGCCAGGATGGAGAAGCAGCCAGTCTCACTCACTTAAAGGCCCCTGAGTAGCCGAAGTATGGTTCGTGGTTGGAGCAGGCACACTTGTCTGTCCCTTTCCCCGCACACAGTTGACAGAGTTTGGGAAATGATGACTGATCCGCACAGGGGACACAGCTGGCAGAGAAGAAGTTGGCCGCAGCTGCTCAACACAGAGACAGAAATACAGGGCATGAGCCAGCCTGGCCAGAGGCAACTACAGCTCCCAGTCCAGGCTCACAAGAGAGACCCAAACAAAACCAGCACCCCCACAGTTACAGCTTGCCTTTATGAATGTGTGTTTGCACTCAGTCATATCCAACTCTTTACAATCCCATGGACTGTAACACACCAGGCTCCTCTCTTCATGGGATTTCCCAGGCAAGAGTAGTGGGATGGGTTGCCATGTCCTCCTCCAGGGGATCTTCCCGACCCAGGGATTCAACCCATGTCTCTTGAGTCTCCTATGTTAGCAGGCAGGTTCTTTACCACTAGGGCCACCTGAGAAGCCTCTCTTCAAGACTAAAGGTTTTCAAAACGGGACACATTTAACCCCTTCCCTCCTACCTCCTCCCCAAGAACCAGACTGGCATAGGCCTATGTGTCCCGTTGGACTTGGCCTCCAAGACCAGATGGAGGACCCACTCAGAGAGGTGTAGGCCAAGTTCATAGCCAGCAGATGGCCATTAGGAAAGCTCCAGCAGAATGGGGAAATCATCAGCCATGACATGAAAGCATCCCAGGGAAGTGGACAAAAGGGCCCAGGAGCCTTGACCCTGAATGAAGCCCTCTGTTCCCTTCCCCCAGTTCCACAGGACAGCCTCTGGTGGGATGTCAGGAGCTTCGAGGTAAAAAGGACTCTTGACAGCCCCCATTAGCTGCTAATGCAGCAGATTTGCCCGTTTGAAGCAGGGTAATCTCCCACCTCCATTCCCAGAGCCATCACACATCATCACCTAACCATGTCTGAGTGATGCCGGTGTGGCCTGTGTGGGCATCTGAAGAAGAGATTCCTGCTGAGGGTGCTCACCCTCTGGCCCACTTACCTCTCTGAATGGATTCCTGTGGATCAGGCAATTCCTTATAAAGTCTGCCCATGGGGATGTTCCACCCAGCGGACCTGCCAAGGCCTGTGTGGCAGGACTTCTTGCCTTTGAGCTCATTCAGCTTGAAGTCAGTGCCCTTCTTCACCACCGCCACAGCATAATAGTGAGTTTGTGGGTCTGCGAAGGGACAGTGTGGATGAATGACTCTCAACCTGCCCACCAGAGAAGCATTGTTCATTACTACTGGGCTCCTGAGCAGGGAAGGGGTACCCAGAGGTAACATTTATGAAGGACTGGGTCCTAAAGAGGACCGGAAAAAGCCTTGCTAGGCTTACAGGGGAAAGGACGGACCACAGAAAAGACGTTTGTAATAATTCTCCAGGCACACCCAGGAGCAAGGAAGCTATGTGCACGCGTGCCCCAGTGCTCTTGCCTACCCTGGCCTTGCAGGGAGTGTCTGCCTGTACCCTGGAAACTGGAACTGTGGCAACAGAGGCCACATTCCTAACTTTCTCTAAGTATTTTTGTTCCTTACACAGACCCAGGAACAGTTGAGTTGCTCTCAGATGAGATCCAAGGCTGTGGGGGCTCCAGGTACATGCTCCTGTGTGGTCTCTCCCCTGCATGTGGTTCTTGGAGAACTCCTCTTTATTCTAAACCCTAATGGTTCAGTTCATTGCACACAGCCTGCCTAGCAGGTCAGTGTCATGAGCACCAGACGTCAACCAGCCCAAAGCTCCCAGAGACCTTGAGTTGTATCTATGGTGGTTGACAGGGCCCCTCATTCCCCACTCACTCCCCAGTGGGGAAAGCCCATAAGTAGCTAATCTCCATTACCTGCCTGAATGAGACAAGACCCAGTATCTACCAGGAGGGAACAAGGGCTACAAATTACTTCCTGGGTCCGAGGGAGAGCTTACTGTCTTTTGTCCCATGGAACTCTGCCACCACAGGCTTCAGGTTGTTGGGCTTCAGGCCTGCCTCATACACCAAACCTCCATCCAACGTCACAGCATCTGCTTCGTTATTCTGAAAGAGAACAAACCAGAGTTCAGTGAAGCCCTTACCTCCAAGAAAGGCCCACCTATACTTGGGTGTGTGGAAGTGGCTGGTAGTGCTTCTCAGACCTGATGAACCCTCAGCTTGCCCAGAACTTGCGTAGCACCACGGGCTTCAGTTACCTCGGCTTCCCTGGTGAGGGGTTTTGGCCACAATTTTCCTTATTCCTGCAAAGATGGAATGAATCATTTTTCTCTTTTTTCTGGTGAGGAGTCTAGCTACCGGCCCAGAAAACTACTGTGATTTTCAAAATTGACCTAACGTACAGAGGCTTTGCCAGCAGGCCTCCTGGGTAAAAGCTCCAACACCAGACTGGGTGTAGTCCATTCACTCCAGGCTCTGAAGGAGCTGCAGTCAAGGACTGCAGTCTCTCTGCCTAGCCATGCTTTTACACATATTTATATTTCAAGTTCAGGTCCAACCTCTTTATCTTGGGCCTTCTGCTGAGATCGCCCTCAGATGTCTCTGTGGAGAACTCTCAGTGGGGAGGAGGAGACTTGAAGACATCCTTCTCCACTGCAATTCAGTACTTTTCCTTCCTGTCCTGGGTCCATATAACCACAGGAGTCTTTTGTTCAGGGACTGGAGCTTTCTCTGGCTTTAACTTCATTCTTATGCTCTAAACTGACTTGTTTAATGCTCATTATGAGCATTAATGAGTGTTTAGTTCCATTATGGCTGATTGTTCATTTAATCAACTACTCAGACATCATTGTCCAACTCAGCTCCATCTTACACATTAAAAAAGAGAGGCAGAGAAAGTTTAAATCACCTCCCCAGACCACATAACTAGTAAGTCATATAGCTGGGATTTGAATCCATGCAGTGTGGGTTTATTTCTTCCATTACACTGTTACTTTCTGGGTTTTGTTTTGCTTTGTTTTGGTTTTAGTTTTTGCTTTTACTAATTTTCTTCTTTAAACCAATATTTCACTTGAAGTATTATAGATACCTTCCCACTAGGTCTAGAATTTATTTTCTCTCGAAGTGAGATGCATCATCTTTATATAGACACCTCATAACATTTTTATTGCTTTTTTTCCTTGCTTCAAACATCTTTAATCAAAATGACTTTTCCTGAATCCCTTGCTAGTACTCCATAAATATAGTTCTTATGAATTAAATTACAAAGGAGAAACTATAATTCCATAATCTGCATCACGTTATAGGTAAATAACAAGAAAATAGTATTTATAAATAAAATATAATAAAAATGTAAGCCAAAATATATATTTGTTTAGCTGAAACTTTTCTTTCAATGGTTGGAGTTGTTTTGGTTGTTTTATTGTAATAAAATAATGTACCATAAGGTTTATCATTTGACCATTTTTAAGTGTTCATTTCAGTGCCATGTATGGCAACTGAACATGCATGTATGGCAACATGCATGTTGGTGAAGGACTCTTTTATTCCACAACTAGACTCCTTATATGAAGCAATCTTTATGGCTTTCTTGGTATCCCAAAGGTAGGTGAAACCTCCAGAGACTTTCCTCACCCACCCCACCCACCACAGAATAAAAATAAATGAGTAAAAAACAGGGCTTTTCTTAAAGCAGTGAGGTTGGGGCTTTCTTGGCCCAGACACCAGTATCTTGGCAGGAATCACTGGAGCCCCAGGGGCTCAGAAATTAAGAAGTCAAGGTCTAACTCATGTGGCCCTACCTCCACGAGGGCCACAGGGATTCTGAAGGGAACCTGAACCCCCAGGAAGGTGGAGGATTAAAATCAAGCATGACTTTCCAAGTGCAGATAACCAAATGCAAAAGAAGGGAAGCCACGATGCATGGGTATCAACAGGGGCAGCAGACTTAGGCCCTCAAGGACTGCGGAGTTTGGAATGGCCAGAAACAATGGAGAAGAGCTATATATGGGCTTTATGCAAAAAGTGAAGGTCATAATCACAGAGCTAAGCATAGAAAAGGAGATTATCAGGAATAAAAAGAAAAATTAACTCGAACTTCTAGAAGCAAAAAGTGTAATCATTGAAATTTGAAAAGTGAATGAATAGGCAACAAGTTTGATAAGACAGATTAAAATTGAGAATTAGAGAACTGAAAGTTATATCTGAATAATTCATCCTGGATGAATTTGGTGCCCATCTGTGCCAAAAAGAGGTGCAGAGACAGAAGCTATGAAAGAGGGATTAAAAGATATGGAAGCCAGATAAAAGAAAGCCTGACATGTGTCTTCTTGGAATCTTAGAATTAAAAAAAGAAAGAAACAGAAGAAAGACAGTACTTTTTCCAGACCTCCTGAAAAGCATGATTCCACAGATCCAACATACTCTACCAAGATTCCCACAACTGGAAACCTCATGGTGAATCTAGGGAACATCATCAACCAAGGACACGAGAAGTTATCCAGTGAGATGCCTGAAGGAGAAACAGGATGATACCAGACTTCTCGGTGACTACAGTGGAAGTCAGGAAACAGTGGAAATATTTTTAAATAGTGTAAAAGCATCAAACTAGAATTATACACTCAGCAAAATTACCATTCAAGAATAAAGGGGAGACCAGCATTTGCAGAGAAAACAAGCAAGCAACGGAGAGGGTTTAATACCAAGAAATTGACTCTAAAGTATCCCCAAAAGAACACATTTCAAAAGCAAACATTCCAGAAGGATGGTTGGAAATATAAGAAGGAATAGTAGCATGTTCCCTGGTGGTCTAGTGGTTAGGACTTGGCCCTTTCACCGCCATGGCCTGAGCTCCATCCCTGGTTTTATTGTTGTTTTCATTGCTGAATCATGTTCGACTCTTTTCGACCCCATGAACTATAGCCTGCCAGGCTCCTCTGTACATGGAATTTTCCAGGAAAGAATACTGGAATGGATTGCCATTTCCTTCTCCAGGGGATCCTCCCCACTGAGAGATCAAACTCTCATCTCCTAAATTGGCAGGCAGATTCTTTACCACTGAGCCACCAGGGAAGCCCCAATCCCTGGTTGGGGAACTGAGATCCCACAAGTCACACACCATGGCCAAATTTTTTTAAAAAGCTTAAAAAAAATAAAAAAGAGAAAGAAATGGTAAATAGATTAAATGGCAAAAATGTAGATAAATCCAAATTTCTCTGTGTGTCTTCCTCCCTCTTTCTGAACTTTTGGGCACATACACAAACTTACACTGATGATGCTGTGAAAGTGCTGCACTCAATATGCCAGCAAATTTGGAAATTTCAGCAGTGGCCACAGGACTGGAAAAGGTCAGCTTTCACTCCAGTCCCAAAGAAAGGCAATGCCAAAGAATGTTCAAACTACTGCACAATTGCACTCGTCTCACACACTAGTAAACTAATGCTCAAAATTTTCCAAGCCAGGCTTTAACAGTAACGTGAACCATGAACTTCCAAATGTTCAAGCTGGATTTAGAAAAGGCAGAGGAACCAGAGATCAAATTGCCAACATCCGCTGGATCATGGCAAAAGCAAGAGAGTTCCAGAAAAACTTCTATTTCTGGTTTATTGACTATGTCAAAGCCTTTGACTGTGTGGATCACAACAAACTGTGGAAAATTCTGAAAGAGATGGGAATACCAGACCACCTGACCTGCCTCTTGAGAAATTTGTATGCAGGTCAGGAAGCAACAGTTAGAACTGGACATGAAACAACAGACTGGTTCCAAATAGGAAAAGGAGTACATCAAGGCTATACATTGTCACCCTGATTATTTAACTTATATGCAGAGTACATCATGAGAAACGCTGGGCTGGAAGAAGCACAAGCTGGAATCAAGATTGCCGGGAGAAATATCAAATATCAGATATGCAGATGACACCACCCTTATTGCAGAAAGTGAAGAAGAACTAAAGAGCTCTTGATAAAAGTGCAAGAGGAGAGTGAAAAAGTTGGTTTAAAGCTCAACATTGAAGATCATGGCATCCAGTCCCATCACTTCATGGCAGATAGATGGGGCAACAGTGGAAATAGTGGCAGACTTTATGTTTTTGGGCTTCCAAATCACTGCAGATGGTGACTGCAGCCATGAAATTAAATGACACTTGCTTATTGGAAGGAAAGTTATGACCAACCTGCACAGCATATTAAAAAGTAGAGACATTACTTTGCCAACAAGGGTCCATCTAGTCAAGGCTATGGTTTTTCCAGTAGTCATGTACGGATGTGAGAGTTGAACTATAAAGAAAACTGAGCACCGAAGAATTGATGCTTTTGAACTGTGGTGTTGGAGAAGACTCTTGAGAGTCCCTTGGACTGCAAGAAGATCCAACCAGTCCATCCTGAAGGAGATCAGTCCTGAATATTCATTGGAAGGACTGATGTTGAAGCTGAAACTCCAATACTTTGGCTACCTGATGTGAAGAACTGACTCCTTGGAAAAGATCCTGATGCTGGGAAAGATTGAATGCGGGAAGCTATGGGGACGACAAAGGGTGAGATGGCTGGATGGCATCACCAACTCAGTGGACATGCATTTGGTTAAACTCCGGGAGTTGATGATGGACAGGGAGGTCTTGCGTACTGCACTCCATGGGGTTGGAAAGAGTCGGACACAACTGAGCGACTGAACTGAACTAAACAAACTTACACATGCATACACACACATACTTAGTTATATAATATGTATGTATACTGTCAAGAAATACATGAAGTATCTACATTCCAGGGTTAGTTAAGAAAAGACAGACATAAAATATCAATATAGTCCAGAGTTCTCTTTCTGTTTCAGAAAGAGGTGGGGGGGGGGTTAAGATTATTTTACTGTTAACTCTTTGTTAAGCTAAAATTATACAGTAAAAATTTAAGGGAAGTCATTAAAGAATATAAACAAATTGTTTAAATTTACTTTCAATGGGGGAAAAGTGGAATAAAGGGAACACAATCCAAATGAACACACACACCTGCAAACTCAATTTTTAAAAATCAGAAATCTGGGGGAAAGTAGGACTATGAGAAATAAAAAGTAATATGGCAGAAATAAGTACAAATTTATCATTAATGAAAGCAATAATTTATTAATGGTTTACGTTTACCACAGAAAATAAATGAGATTACCAGATTTCATTAATAAACACAATCCCCAGCAACATACCATTTTCATAAGACACACCTGAAGGATAATCATACAGGAAGTTGAAAATAAAGGAATGACATAGACACAGAAGGACAATCCTAGTTAAAAGAAAGTTAATGTAGTATGTTAATATCAGAGAAATAAACTTTAGTTTAAAAGCACTTCCAGAGACAGTGATTAATTTATAATGACAAAATATCAAAATCACCAAGAATTATATGAATTATTCTATCATATACGGCTGCTGACAGTGGAAATTTGAATAACCACATTGCATTTGCTTAAAAACCCAAATACATTTGGCATTGTTTTTGAAGTCAAATACTCACACATCCCATGGCACAGAAAATCTGTTTGTACATATATATTACAGAGAAACTAGTAATATTTGTGTACCAGGAGATTTGTATTAAAATATTCCTCAAACCCGGATTAGAATAACAAAAGCCTAGAAACAATCCAAATGCCTAATGACCAGAAAAGAAAAAATAAATTGTGTATACTAACACAATGGGCTTTTGCAGAGCTCTGAAAATGAATGAACAATAGCTGTATTCAACAACATGGGTGAAATCCTAGTATAACGTTGAGGAGGAAATAGCAAGTATGAGAAGACAACACACAGTAATGACATGTTTATAAAATATTTTAAGAAGCAATACTATGCAATCATCCACATATACCTATGAAAGTGAAAGTGAAGTTGCTCAGTCGTGTCCGACTCTTTGTGACCCCGTGGACTGTAGCCTACCAGGCTCCTCCGTCCATGGGATTCTCCAGGCAAGACTACTGGAGTGGGTTGCCATTTCCTTCTCCAGGGGATCTTCCCAACCCAGGGATTGAACCCTGGTCTCCCACACTGGAGGCAGACGCTTTAACCTCCGAGCCACCAGGGAAGCCCAATATATACCTATACAAGTCTTTAAATAAAAAGCAAGAAAGTTTTGGGATTTTGTTTGCTCTGGATAGGGAAGCACATGGATAATTCTAAGCAGGGTCAGAGGGTTACACTGCTCCAAGTGATGAAGTTCCTGTAGAATCCATGCTGCCACACAGTAGCCCTAGAAGTCAGCTACTGGCAGTGGTGAAGTTTTGAGAACCTCTGGTAGGTTTGTGGATAGTATTACTTCATATTATTAATGTATTTTAAAACAAAGAGGGGTATGCATATACCAAATCTGAAAGTCAGTCATAAATCAAGAGTTATAATTAAGCCTGGATGGTAACTGAGGTTCAGTACACACACACACACAACAGACCAGTTATTTATACCAAAACACTGATTCCTTCAGTTACTCATGCTCCATCTGACTGAGTCTATGTCTACCCCTCACTCCTTCCAGTCTCCTGCTTGCTCTGCTCCAGTCACTCTAGCTTCCCTACAGAAAATCAAACAAGCCCAGCTCTCTACTGTCTCAGGTCCTTTGCACATGCTATGGTTCACTACCTGACATATTCAACCTGTAGCTTTTGGCAGGCTTACCCATACTTATCCCTGGGGTCTCAGATTCATTGCTCCCTTTCAGGGAGATTATCACTGACACCCAGGCCAGAGCAAGTTTCCTCTGAAAGTTCTGTTTCTTTTCCTCCATTCTACATCACACAATTTGAAGTTTCATGTCTACTTGTTTGCATGTTTTTCTTCTCTCCTGACTGGACTGTACTACTCCTACTCAAGAATCAGGACCATGTGTGCTTAAAGTCACTGCTGCAGCCCCATTGCCCAGCACAGGGTCTGATCCATGTTCAGATGAGCAGGAACAATGTTGAACAAGTATTTTGGAAAACCTAGAACAAAAGGATCAGCTATCATCTCCAATCATGACAATGTATTCCTCTTCCTTGTGCGTATCATTCGTCTACTTCTTGTGATGCATCAAGAACCTCCAAAATAGTGTTACATGGTCATTTTGATAGCATGCATTTCTTCTCTGAGTTCAGAGAACTTAGTGGGTCAAAAATAGTCCTCTTTTAGAGTATGTTAGGAGAAGGCAATGGCACCCCACTCCAGTACTCTTGCCTGGAAAATCCCATGGACGGAGGAGCCTGGTAGGCTGCAGTCCATGGGGTCCTTAAGAGTCGGGCACGACTGAGCAACTTCACTTTCACTTTTCACTTTCATGCATTGGAGGAGGAAATGGCAACCCACTCCAGTGTTCTTACCTGGAGAATCCCAGGGACAGAGGAGCCTAGTGGGCTGCTGTCTATGAGGTCGCACAGAGTCAGACATGACTAAAGCGACTTAGCAGCAGCAGCAGAGTATGTTATATGTTGCTTTAAGCCATTAAAGATAACTGCTTCTATTTTCAGTTCTAAAATGATTTTACTAGCACCAGGGGCTGACTGTTCCACACATCAGTCTCCTACCTGTGAGTACAGAATCATTCCAAATGACAGGGAAGAGCAAGTATGGATTTTCTTCCACTCTCTTTTAGGTGGCAGTGACTTACCGAGATAGCCTTGATGCAATCCATGTGTGAGGTTTTCTTCACACAGGAGACAAAAGGACCACTCTCCAAGATACGAAGCACATTTTCACGAAAACTGGCACACTTATTGGCCTCATGAGTTGAAATGGTGCACCATCTCACAGTTCTCTCGGGGTCCGCCAGACACAGCCCTAGGGGAGAGATGCCAGAGGTCCCTGTGTCAGTGGGAAGGACGGCAGCAGCCTCTGGAGGGTCATGGAGGCCACTTCCTCTCCATTCTCTCCTGTTCACCCCACTCCTGTCCATGAACAACAAGGGCAGAGGTTCCACTGCTTTCTGAGTCTGGGGACAAGTGGCAGGTATTCTTATGGCCCCTTAGTTTCCCACTGACCAGCATGTGCTGATCAGAGGGATGCTGGCTTGACTGTTAGCTCTCAATTGGCGACAACAACCTGTTCCTCTGTGTTCTCTGAGCCTCCTGCATTCACCTCATGACGTGTGGCCTGCCATGGAATACAAACTTCCACATCCACGGGGGATTTTTAGTTACATCAAGCTGTTGGTTCAATGCTATAACTCTGGGCAGCCAGCAGGGTAGGAATTACATTTTCTACTAATTAGTATCTTTCAGAGAGTGATGCTTTACCCAAGGTTACCTAGCTCCTTAATAGCTGAGTGGTCTAGAAATCAGGTCTCCAGACTTTGGTCTCTGCCCAGGTAACAAAAGAAGATAACATTCTGAGTTGTTTTCCACCTGCTTGGCCAGAAGAAAGGGGTAAATGATTGATGAGGCAATGAATTTGCCTGTAATGCTCATCTGTCATCCTCTGTTCTAGGAAAAACTAGAAACTCCACATATTCAATGTTTCTCTGTTTTCAAAGACCCCTCCTTCAATTTCCACAATTAGGCCTTTGGACTGTCACTAGGAGAAGCTAACGCCAGCCATGTCTGTGAATATCAGTCCCCATGGTTGCAGATGTGTTGTCCCCATGATATGAGCGGTTGGCACTCTCCCCAAAGCCCTCTGTCATCTCCTCTCTGTGGATCAACAGCACAGGGCTGACTCAAAGCTGATAAATATCTATGATGCACGAAGCAGGAGATGGGGAGGGAATGGTTCTCCAGAATAGAAAAAGAGGGGCCACAGGAAATTTACTCCCCCAATCACCCTTGACCCCATCTCCACCCATGGGGTATCGAACCAGGCAACAAGGGGTCAGTGGCAGACTTTGCCAAAACCACTCTTCCAGAGCCTCCCCAAACCATCCCTCCTGAGGCCCCAAAGACAGGCGTTTGTCCTCAGTCATGCATTTACCTTCCACAGCCTTGTGAGATCTTCTGAGGTTGGGAGGGGGAAGGGTAAAGTAAGGTGGGGCTTACTTTTTCAGGAGAGTCAAATAACTAAACACAGAAGGCTCCAAAGGTAAGATAAAGGCACCACGAGTGACCAGCAGAAGTTAGAGGACAAAGGGGGCCCAAGAGCGACAGGCAGATCTGTGCAGCAAGGTGCACTCCCCCAGTGCCTGGATCTGTGGCCTTACCTATTTCCATGGGACCTTCCCAGGCCAAGCTGCACTACCCTTCAAAGTCTGGCTTCAAACCCCATGCTCAGAACCCTTCAACAGACCTCACTAGTGTGGCACGGTCAGCACCAAGGACACTCACGGGACATCAGACTGTCAGTGGAGGTGGGACCAGCTGTGGGAAGGCCTTGATGGCCATCCCAAGCAGTTTGGACTTATTTGAGGCCGCAACAAAGGGATTTGATAAACCGGGATGGGAGCGCTCTAATTTACTGTATTCCGCTACCACAAGATTTACTGGATACGAGGGGAAAGCAAGGAGAGAGTGAAAAGGTGGCAGAGGCACCAGCAGGACCAGAAGGTGCGCGCAGGCGCAGAGCTGTCCCTGAGGCAGTGCTGCAGCAGGTGCGAGGGTGCGGCGGGGAGAAGCGAAGGAAAGGTCCCAGGCTTCCAGCTCCAGCGCGGAGCCCAGGGAGGGTGCAGAGGGCTCCGAAATGCAGGGGGCGCCCGGGCCGGGGACGTTGAGGGCCTTCCCAGCGGCCACACTCACCCAGAACCGCGCAGGCTAACAGAGCGCGGACAGCGGGCCTCATCCTCCCCGGTCTGTAACGTGGAGTGCAGAGCACAGACCGACCGGCTTCTGCGTCGCCTCCCTGCTCCCCGCGCCCCTATATCTCCCGCGGGGCTGGCCGAGCACAATCCTTGACCCCTTGTGTTTGCGCAGCCCGCTTGCCCAATCTCCCCTCAGCCCTCCCCCTTCATTCCTCGCCGGGGCTGATCACCTCATTTCCTGACCTCTGGAACAGACCCGTGGGTGGAATCCAACAAAAAAGTGCTGATTGGAAGGGAATGAAAGAAAAATCAAACCGTTGTTAATCTGTGCTTGCTCTGTACCAGGAGCAGAGCTGCAGCAGGCTGGTGTGGGGGTGGCTCTGCTTCTGAATCCGGGGGAGCCAGAGCTGGTCCTGAATCAACCTCTGTGCTCATTCCATAGAAGAGGGAAGCCGACTGCCCCAAAGGCAGACTAGAATAGGAGGAAGACAGGCAGAGACCTTCCTGGGAGAGTGTGTGAGAGAAGAATAAGCTGATCACAAGTCAAAGACAACAGGCTCATCCCTTTTCACTTGTTTCCAGATGTATCCAGAAACCTTGCTCCTTCTTGGCCTAAACCCCAAGGATGAGTTTTTACCCTGTGTACCCTCCTGAGCACAGGATCCTAGACAGGTAACCTTCCCTCCCTTCATGCAGATTGCTGAGCATCTTGACTAGGGACAGAGTCACAGGAGAGACAATGTCTGTCCCACAAGAAGCTGTCTAGGCGTGTGGTCAAGACTCTGTGACACTTAGGACAAGAGACTCATGAACACAAAGAAAGGGACCCAGGAGAGGATGTGGCCTGATCTCAGTGCCCTGTTTCATCCCTAGCTCCCTCTGAAAAAGTGGTCTCCAAACCATTTTGATCACCCATCCTTATCAGGAAAAATTGTGAAGCTGTACATTCCATATATATGCTTAAAACTAACATCATGTTTATTTCAATCATGAAAGGAATAGAAAAATTTAAACTATGGGAAAGATGAAACATTCATTTTAAAATGTCTGTTTGTCTTATATACAATGAAAAATATCTCAAAGCAAAATGTACACTTAGGGAGAGAGTAAAGTTCCTGATAGTAGTTGAATATCCATATTCCAGGGGTCATCAAGATAATTTTAGGGTTTTCTTAAGTTACTTAAGAAAGCTACTTATCCAACTCGATCAGATGGTCATTGTTATTGGTTTTATTTACACTAATTTACACCAGGCTTAGAAGATATGTCAGTAGTGCCATTTTAACTCACTTATGTTTTTGGTTTCAGAATCATCTTCTACTTCTAGTTTCTTTGCAGAAATCTTTCTAAGGCACTTGTGCATCTTGTGAGATCTGATGAGTTAAATCATATTACTTCATCTGTACATCCATTTTACTGGGCATATGCAAAACACAACATGTGGAGTCACAAAAGTCAAAAGTAAAGAACAGGTCAGGGAATCACAACCTTCCAGCATTCCCTTCCGCACCTCACTCTTTGTGAGACTTTTCACTTCTTTCCTCAGGACACCTCAAAAGCGCTCAATGCTGTGCATCTGTCTGGCCTGCACACCAGGTGGGAACTAGTGCCAATCCTCATGTGAAGCAGGAGTGAATATTAACTTATTTATCTTTTGCAGGAGGTGTAAATATTACCTGAAGCTAGGATGAATTCCCCTCACCCCAGTAGATTGTCTGATGTGCAAGGGGTTACACACACCCCAGTACAGAGAGCATTGCGTTAGCAGGGACTTTCTGTTTACAACGGGGACAGAAGACAAGCCCAGCTCTCCAAATCCCTGCTGCTCTTCTTCTGCCCCTGCCCTCAGGGTGGGAGGGCCTCTGCTCCCGCCTTGGGAAAGTCAGCATCTTACCAGGAGGGGCATGTTCCTGCTCCCCCCTGTATCAGGCATTAGGGAGTGGTCTGGCCTCATGGGGACACCTTGAGGTACAGAGAGAAAGATGGAGGGAGAGAGTCAAGGGCAGGGGTGGCTGGGTGAGACTCTGTAGATCAGGGTGCCCCTCTCAGCTCATGCCTTCTACAGGTCCTGCAGTGAGCTTGCAAATCTGCCCAGAAGCAGAAAGGAGAGTTGTCAAATGTTGAGCTGCTTCACAAACTCAGGGGAGCTCAGTGGAGGACAGACAGACCATGATCCTCCCCTCGGGCCCCTTCTACAAGTGAGACTTTCCTGAGTCAGTTCCTCTAGGAACAGCCCCACCACCTAGCCTGAGCCCCTCAGAGGGAGCACTCTCGCCAGGCAGAGTTCTCTCCAGGCCAGCCAAGCCCATGCCTTGCTTCAGTGGAGCCCTCTGAATCTGCGCCCCAGACACGCAGGCCCATGGAATCTGAAGAAGGGCCAGATGAGACACAGAGAACAGGATCACATGTCCTTTTCTCCCCTGGGCCTTTGTTCTTGCTCAAGAGGACAGGCTAGAGGCCTGTGTCTGTCACTTCTGGGAGGCAAGGGGTGAAGCTGGCTGTGGTGGTCAGTGTGTGTGACCCCGGTGGTATGGCCGTGCCCACGTCTATAATGTGTAAGGGGGTGTATAGAGGTGAGAGGTGAAGGAGTCAGTGTTTTGTGTCCTTGGTGGCCCATGACACTTGTCCCTGTCCCATGACACTTGCTCTCCCTTCTGGTGTTTAATTCTTTACTAGAGACACTCTGGCCCTTTGAAACTCATCATCCCTCTTTTTCAGTTTGATGATGACCAACACTTGCTGAGAGATTCGCTGGGCCCTCACCCTAGCCCTGTAAGATAGATGCATTCGATTTGCCATTTTACAGATGAGATGAAGACACTGAGGTCCAGAGGGGTTAACAACTTGTCCAAGGTCAGCTGGCGAGCCAGGTGCAAAATCAGGCTGTCTGGTTCCAGAGTGTGTGAACCCATCCACCAGGGACACTGCCTCTGCCACCAAACGGGGACAAACATAGAGGCCAAGAGGTTTGTTTGGGGTGACACTGAGAGAGAGACAGATCTAGAACCTCCAGCCCTGCCATTTCTCCACAGACACAGGGACCCATTTTCTACTGCAGAAGAGCTTGTCTCTGAGGGAAATCTGGGCGCCCTGACTGCAGCATCCCAGGCGCACATTGGCTTATCATGTTCAGATGAAAGGAAAGAATCATGTTTTCAACTGTTCCACATTCCAGGCATTGTCCTGAGGCAAGACCTTGTGATTTTGACCAACTGCCTAAGGAGATAAGATTTGAAATTGAAATTGAAGTCACTCAGTTGTATCCGACTCTTTGCAACCGCATGGACTGTATAGCCTGCCAGGATCCTCTGTCCATGGGATTTTCCAGGCAAGAATACTGGAGTGGGTTGCCATTTAGTTGTGGACATCATAGTAAAATGAAGTTCCTCATTCACAGAGCTCTGGGACCTGAATTCAAATCTCCTAAGTCCCAGCCTTCTCTAGACCACAGCTGCCTTCTTGATGCTGATCTTCTCTCCTTTTTTAAAAAATATTGATCCTCTCTTTTTTATAGTGATCTTCTTTCCTTTTTTCCTATGTTGATCTTCCCTTTATTTGTCCATAAAAGGAGAGAAGAGAGAAAGGAAGGGAGGAAGGAAAGGGGAAAGGGAGGAAGAAGAGAGAGAGAGAGAGCTTCCAGTTACAGATGAATCTGTCTTGACCCAAATCTTCCACCATAAGCTGAATAAAAGTCTTAAATTTCAACAAGCCTTCTTGTTGAAAGAGCTGAACTTGTGTGTACGTGCAGGGAGGTTGGGTAGCTGACCTAAAGGAGATGGCATGAAGGCATTAGTCCTCTGAGCCAATATTTGTTTTCCAGTGTTGCCTCATTTACAACATAAGTGTTTACATAAGCAGAGCAAATAAAGAGCCTCTGTCTGCTTAACCCCATCACTCCTCCCCCTCCTCTCACAGCTCTCTGCCCAACACCATTGGAGAGACTTGCCTCTGGGTCATTGGGAAGATGGGATCAGGTAGCCTGAGAATTATGCGCAGAGACTCATTATCCCACAGATCTGCCAGCTCAAAGATGTGTGGCATGACAGTTGGTAAACAAGAGCAGAGTGTCTTTAGGAAAATGTCAGATAATTTGAAATGCCATACACCATCACTTCCATCTCTCTCTCATTTCTACCCCGCAGAAGTCCCTGAACAATGAATGATTCTTAGGTTTTCTATTCTTTCCCTGGGGAAACCCATAAAAATATACTTTTCAGGAAGAATACTCCAGGGCCAGATGGCTTCATGGATGAATTCTACCAAACATTGAAGAAGAATTCTTACACACACTTTTCTGTGTAATAGAAAAAGAAGGAACACTCCTTGACTAAGTTTTTGAGGCCAATGTGTGTGTATGTGTTAAGTTGCTCAGTTGTGTCCAACTGTTTACTCGCCAGGCTCCTCTGTCCATGGGATTTTCCAGGCAAGAGGACTGGAGTGTGTTGCCATTT
Source organism: Bos indicus x Bos taurus (assembly GCF_003369695.1). Classification (NCBI taxonomy): domain Eukaryota; kingdom Metazoa; phylum Chordata; class Mammalia; order Artiodactyla; family Bovidae; genus Bos; species Bos indicus x Bos taurus. The sequence continues at coordinate 135,049,018 of NC_040076.1, forward strand.
TCTCCTCCAGGGGATCTTCCTGACCCAGGGATCAATCTCATGTCTCCTGTATCTTCTGCATTGCAGGCAAATTCTTTATCACTGAAGGAAGTCCCCTTCCACCAGGGAAGCCCCCTTTCAGGCAAGTAAGTATGGCAAAAAGCAAAAATCATGAACGATGCCATAAGAAAGATTAAAAAATTCTTTTTATGAACATAGATGCAAAAATCCTAATGAAAATATTAGCAGATTGAATCCAGCAACATCTAAAAAAGTGAAGTTGTTCAGTCATGTCCAACTCTTTGCGACGCCATGGAATATACCCTACCAGGTTCCTCTGTCCATGGGATTTTCCAGGCAAGAATACTGGAGTGGGTTGCCATTTCCTTCTCCAGGAGATCTTCCCAACCCAGGGATTGAACCCGGGTCTCCCGCATTGTAGGCAGATGCCTACCAGGGAAAAAGGGATACTAAATCATTACCAAGTTGAGTTTATTCCAGGAATGCAGTTGTCTTTTTAAAAAAATCAGTGTAACTGATTACAATAACAGCATAAAGAAGAAAAATTGTATGATCATCAGTAGGTAGAGGAATAGTATTTGGTAAAATCCAACAACCACTCATTTTAAAACCCTCTTAGCAAATTTTTCTAGGAAATATGCTTAATCTGATAGGGTATGTATGTGTGTGTGTGAAATATGAATAAAAGAAATATATAAAAAATATATAAGAAACTTATATATGAAATTATCATATTCAGTGGTGAAATGGTGCATAAAAATTTTCCCTTTGAGATCAAGAAAAAGATCAGAAGGTCTATTATCATCATTCTATTCAACATTTTTACTTCCAGTCCTACCTGACAGTCTATTCAGGTATGAAAAAGATACAGTATGTAAAAGGATTGAAAAGGAAAAAATAAAACTGTTATTTTCACAAATGAAATGATTGAAAATACATAAAATTCTAAAAAAACTAGATCAAATATTAGAAATGTAATTGAGTTAGGCAGTGTTTCTGGATACAAGATAAATATGCAAAATCAGTTATATTTCTATATTCAAAATTTTAAAAGAAATGCTATTTAAAATAGTATAAGAACTACAACTGTCCAAGAATAAATCTATCAAAAGGTGTCTACAATTTTTACACACCAAACTATAAAATATTGATGAGAAAAATTAAAGAAACTCTAAGTTAATGAAGGGCTATACCCAGAAATTGTAGTGGTGACCCAATATTACAAAGATTTCAGTTCTTCTCAAATTATAATATTTAGGTTCAATGCACTCCCAATCCAACTCCCAAGAAGTTTTTTTATATTTTTGGTGGGAATTGACAACATAATTCTAAAGTTTATAAAGAAATACAAAAGACTTTAAAGAGACATTTGGTTGATTGT